>NC_026008.2:24777798-25148201 GCF_000442705.2 Elaeis guineensis
CCTAAATTGTTTTCTCTTGCTTCTAATGCCACAAAATGCTTAATTTGATGAAAGAAATTGCAGATTAAATAGCGGATCAAATGTGAAATCAAAAGAGAAAGTGAAGAGAAAAAGGAGGAAAAAGAGAAGAACAGAAGAGAGGATCCGAAATTTGCAAGAAAAAGCCTGAGATCAACGAAATATCCATAGAGAAAAAGAAAGAAGATCCACAATATACCAGAGAGATTGTGAAAGAGAAAAGGAAGATCTTTCAAGGAGAGAATTCTTCACGCCTATCGTTTCAACCTTGATCTAGAGATCGTTCAAAGCTTTCAAGAGATCTTCAATCAACAATCAACCTCTTCTCAAGCGTTCAACTGTTCATTCATCTTGAGAAAATCTGAAAAAGGGGTTCTTCATTTGAGTAAAGCTTTTATTGTTATATTTGCTCATTTAAGGAGCTATTATTGTATTCATCTGTGCTCTAAATATTCTTACTCTTTGTGAGTTTTTGCTCTTATTTTTGGAGGATTTCCAAAACAAGGAAAGGTTGATCCGAACCTGAAATCGGAGTGTTTTGGGTTTGCTTGTACCCGGAAAACAAGTGTTCTAGCTTGGGATAGCTAGGGTCGGAGTTTCCGACGTCTTGTATTCTAGCTTGGGATAGCTAGTGTCGGAGTTTCCGACGTTTTGTATTCGGGTTGAATACAAAGGATAGTGGATTGAAATTTCCAAGTGGAATTTGGGGAGTGGATGTAGGTGCAAGGTTAGTACCGAACCACTATAAATCCTTGTGTTTGTGGTGTGCTTTATCGCTTTATCTTATTTCTTTATTATATCCTTGCAATACTACTTTAGGTAATTAATATTGATTTAAAGCCATTGTTTTGTTCTTCATAAGTTATTTGTTGGGCTTAAAATTTTTAGAAACCCAATTCACCCCCCCTCTTGGGTTGCATAGCTGGGCAACAAGTGGTATCAGAGCCAGTGCTCTAGCCCTTCTTTGATCTAACAATCAAAGAGCCAAAGATCTATGGCAACCCATGTTGGAACTTCTCTAGCTGAGGGGCAATCAACAAACCGACCTCCACTTTTCAATGGGTCTAATTACACCTATTGGAAAGCTCGGATAAAGATTTTCATACAAGCACTCGACTATGATATGTGGAGTATCATAGTGAATGGTCCTCACACACCCACCAAGATTATAGATGGTGAGGAGTCAACCAAATCCGAGAAAGAATGGGATGAGGTTACAAGAAATTGGCACAATTAAATGCCAAAGCTATGAATATTCTTTATTGTGCACTAGATGCTAGTGAATTTAATCGCATTTCTACTTGTGCATCTGCTAAAGAAATATGGAATAGGTTAGAAGTCACCCATGAGGGAACAAATCAAGTAAAAGAGTCTAAAATAAACATGCTTGTACATAAATATGAATTGTTCAAAATAGAGCATGATGAGTCCATAACTGCTATGTTTACTCGTTTTACTGATATAATCAATGGTTTAAAGAGTCTTGGCAAATCTTATACTAACAGTGAACTTGTAAGGAAGATTCTCAGGTCACTGCCAAGAACTTGGGAAGCCAAGGTGACTGCCATCCAAGAAGCAAAGGACTTGAACACTCTACCTCTAGAAGAGCTTCTTGGATCCTTGATGACTCATGAACTTAGCATGATGCAACATCAAGAGGATGAAATCAAAAAGAAAAGAACCATTGCCCTCAAATCCACAACTTCACCTGATTATGAAACAGATGACTCTGAAGATGAAGATCAGGATGAGGAGATGGCTCTCATCACCTGAAAATTCAAGAAGTTTCTAAGAAAAAGGAAACAGGGGATGAGAAAGAAATTTACAAAAGGAGATCAAAGCATAGAAAATGAGAAAGATCAAACCCCTATATGCTACGAGTGCAAGAAGCCAGGACATTTCAGATCCGAATGTCCTCAATTGAAGAAAGGTCCAAGGAAATTAAAAAGAAGGCAATGATGGCGACCTGGAGTGCGAGTGATGACTCAAGCTCCGACGAGGAAACCTCAACCGAACAAGCCAATCTGTGCCTGATGGCACATGAAAATGAGGTAACTTCTGAATCCACTAGTGAATTTACTTTTGAAGAATTGCATGAAGCTTTCTATGATTCAATTGATGAATTAAAGAAACTAGGGAAGAAAAACAAAGAGCTGAAATTGGAAAATCAGTCCTTAGTGAAACAAGCTGAAATTCTTTCAATTGAAAAATTACATTGATTCAAGAAAATCAAAACTTTAAGGATGAAATTAACAGGCTGAAATCTATAGTAGATAAGTTCACCTTAAGTTCAAACAAGCTAAATATGATCCTTGATAATCAGAAAGCTATATATGATAAGGCTGGACTTGGTTATAAACCCCTGAAGAAACAAAAATTTTTGAAGGATATTTATGCAAATTATTCAAGCAAAAAGCCTACAAATATTACTTGTTTTAAATGTGGAAGAATAGGACATAAATCACACACATGTCTTATTAACAAATATGCAAACACAAAGAAAATATGGGTTCCAAAAGGAACCATTCTGACTAACCTGAAAGGACCCAAGAAAGCTTGGGTACCTAAGACAGAAACTTGATCTGTGCTTGCAGGTGTGTCTAGCATCCCAAGAAGGAAACAGGAAATGGTATCTTGACACGGATGCTCGAGACACATGACTGGTGATGAATCACAATTCATCACGCTTGATGCTAAGGATGGAGGGATGGTCACCTTTGGAGATAATGGCAAAGGAAAGATCATCGGGATAGGTAACATTGGTATCACTCCCTCCAAATATATTGAGAATATTTTACTTGTTAAAGGTTTAAAGCATAACTTACTCAGCATTAGTCAATTCTGTGATAAAGGGTATAAAGTAAGTTTTGAATCATCTGTATGCATTGTGACGAGTCCTATTAACGATGGCATTAAATTTATAGGACATAGGCATGGCAGTGTTTATATGGTAGACTTGAATGATTTAACTAAATTAGACATGCAATGCCTAGTTTCCTTAAATGCTAAAATAAATGAGACTAGTTGGCTGTGGCATCGTAGACTTGCACATATTAGCATGCATTCTCTTTCAAAATTAATCAAAAAGGATTTAGTTCTCGATTTGCCAAAATTGAATTTTGAAAAGGATAGAATTTGTGATGCATGCCAATTAGGTAAACAAACTAGAGTATCATTTAAATCCAAAAACACTATTTCAACTTCTAGACCTTTAGAGCTCTTACATATGGATTTATTTGGACCAACTAAAACCACTAGTCTAGGAGGAAAACGATATGGATTTGTAATAATTGATGATTACTCTCGTTTTACTTGGGTTTTCTTTTTAGCTCACAAAAATGAAACTTTTCAAATTTTTACGAAATTTCATCGAAAAGTCACTAATGAAAAAGGGTTTTCAATTCAAAATATTAGAAGTGATCATGGAACAGAATTTGAAAATCATGACTTTGAAAATTTTTGTGATGAAAATGGAATTGGCCATAACTTCTCTGCTCCTAGGACACCCCAACAGAATGGGGTAGTTGAAAGGAAAAATAGAACCTTAGAAGAAATGGCCCGTACCATGCTCTGTGAAAGCAACCTTCCAAAATATTTTTGGGCGGAAGCTATTAACACAGCTTGTTACATTTTAAATCGTGCTTTAATAAGATAATTTTTAAAGAAAACCCCCTATGAACTTTGGAAAGGAAGAAAACCAAATATTGCCTATTTTCATGTTTTTGGTTGCCGATGTTTTGTATTAAATAATGGCAAAGAAAAACTTAGTAAATTTGATGCAAAATCAGATGAAGCAATCCTTCTAGGTTACTTCTCCACTAGTAAAGCATTTAGAGTGTTCAACAAAAGAACCTTAGTAGTTGAGGAGTCCATACATGTTGTCTTTGATGAATCTAACGATCCTCCTTCAAGGAAGAATGAGGGTGTTGATGATGCAGATCCACTAATAGAAGATATGAAGGAGATCACTCTGAAAGATTCAGCAACTCCAGAAGACAAGGATCAAGAAGATGAACAAAATGAGAAAGGTGAAGAAATTCAAGAACAACCTCAAGGTACAAATGACTTACCCAAGGAATGGAGGTATGTTCACAACCACCCTAAGGAATTAATTATCGGTAATCCTATGCATGGGGTAAAAACACGTTCTTCACTTAGAGATGTACTTAATCATTGTGCTTTTGTATCTCAACTTGAACCTAAAACTTTTGAAGAAGCTGAAAATGATCATAACTGGATTAATGCTATGCAAGAAGAACTCAGTCAATTTGAAAGAAATAATGTTTGGACCTTAGTGAAAAGACCTAAAGATTATTCAATAATTGGCACAAAATGGGTCTTTAGAAACAAGTTAGATGAGCATGGAAATGTAATTAGAAATAAAGCAAGACTGGTTGCTAAGGGATATAATCAAGAAGAAGGAATTGATTTTGATGAAACTTTGCACCTGTTGCTAGATTAGAAGCCATTAGACTTCTACTTGCTTATGCTTGCTTTATGAAATTCAAACTATTTCAAATGGATGTTAAAAGTGCATTTTTAAATGGATATATTTCTGAAGAAGTATATGTAGAACAACCCCCTGGATTTGAAAATCATGCTTTTCCCAATCATGTCTTTAGATTAAATAAAGCTTTATATGGTCTAAAACAAGCACCTAGAGCATGGTATGAAAGGCTAAGCAAATTTCTACTAAATAATGGTTTCTCAAGAGGCAATGTAGACACAACCCTATTTATTAGAAGAAACCAAAATGATATGCTAATTATACAAATTTATGTTGATGACATAATTTTTGGGTCTACTAATGAATCCCTTTGTCAAGACTTTGCTAAGCTTATGCAGGGAGAGTTCGAGATGAGCATGATGGGAGAACTCACTTTCTTTCTTGGACTCCAAATCAAACAATCAAAAGAGGGAATCTCCATCACCCAAAGCAAGTACACCAAGGAACTACTCAAAAGATTTGGAATGGAGAACTGCAAACCTATTGGCACACCAATGAGTCCCTCAAGTAAGCTTGACAAGGATGATGAAGGTAAAAGCATAGACTTAAAATACTACAGAGGTATGATTGGCTCATTATTATATCTAACTGCAAGTAGGCCTGATATCATGTTTAGTGTTTGCTTATGTGCAAGATATCAATCTAATCCTAAAGAATCTCATTTGAAAGCTGTTAAAAGAATCCTTAGATACTTAAATGGTACACAAACTATAGGGTTATGGTACTCTAAGGACTCACAAATTAATTTGTTAGGATATTCTGATGCTGATTTTGCTGGATGTAAATTAGATAGAAAAAGCACAAGTGAAACTTGCCAATTTCTTGGAGTTAACCTAATCTCATGGTTTAGCAAGAAACAAAATTCGGTGGCACTGTCTACGGCTGAGGCCGAATACATTGCAGCCGGAAGTTGTTGTGCTCAAATCTTGTGGATTAAGCAACAACTCGAAGATTTTGGAATCAAACTTAATGAAACTCCAGTAAAATGTGACAATACAAGTGCCATAAATCTATCTAAAAATCTAATACAACACTCAAGATCTAAACATATTGAAATAAGACATCATTTCATAAGAGAGCATGTTCAAAACAAAAATATAATTCTTGAATATATTAGCACTGAAAATCAATTAGCTGATATCTTTACAAAGGTCCTTAGTGAGGATAGATTCTGTGAAATTAGGAGAAATCTAAGAATTCTAGATCCATTTGCCTAAACTTCTCTTAATTATTATCAAATATTCTTAGAGCTCAATTTTCAACAACTATCCTGGTTTCAAAAGCTCAGTTTTATCACTCTAAAAACTTATCATTGAGCAAAATTCCTTCTCCCAAAATTTTGAATTTTTCTGGAATTTATTTGTATTTTTCCTGATTTTCTGAACTTCATGAGTCGACCCCCATGAGTCGACTCAATGGCAAACTTGTAAATCCCACCAACTTCCATCGGGTTCATTGTTTTTAAAACGGGAAACCCTGTTTATGAGACGACTCATCTTCTCGTCGTCTTCCTTCCGAAAGCCGTCCTCTCCAACTCTTTTTGCTCCAAATCCAAGGATCAATTCTGAGGCAATTCTCCCTCCTTCTCTCCACCAAAAATCGCCTCCTTGAAAAGGATTTTTCTGTGCTTTCTCGCATTGCTTGGCGTGGTTGGAACGTGCCCTAGAACTTCACCGTTCATTCAAAATCCACTTCTTTTCTCCACCAAAATTCTTCTTTACTCTTTTGTGATCCCTCCTCCACTGAATTCAAGTCTTCTTGTCTGCTACTTTATTGGATATGGCTCCAAAGATGAAACTTCCCCAAAGAAGGAAATCAATCCGTGAGTCTGAGGAAATTGTCCGAAAGAAAAGGCATGCTCAGTCTTCCAGTGTTCTCAATCCAGTTTCAGTACCTGCTCAAGGTCCCTCTCAATCCTCCATAAGCCCCAGTGTAAATCTTCTTTCTGATAGAAAAGTAGAAACCGGGAAAAATATAGATTTTCGGTTTTTTGAGAAAGAAGGCTTTACTTTTGCTACCAAGATCAAAAATCAAGGATGGGAACTTTATTGCTCTCTTAAGGAAGTCACCTATGTTGATCTAGTCAGAGAGTTCTACCAGAACCTAAATTATGGAAACGGGTCTGTGACTTCAACTGTAAAGGGGATTGACATCTGTTTGGATTCTAGGATATTGGGAGAGATACTTCAGTTGCCTAGTGAAGGATACTCATATATGGAACTCCCAATTAAAGAAGAAGGGATCAGAATTATCTTAGGAGAAGATTTTTCAGGAAGTTTAAACAGATTGGAAGCAAAGCTACTGTCCATTGAGATGAGGGTCCTGCATCAGATTGTGACAAAACTATTCTTTCCTAGGAGTGGTAGACATGACTTACTATCTGGCAGAGATGTATGTGTCATGTTTCATATCATTACTCAGACCCCCCTAAACCTCCCTGCACTTATGATAGAGGCCATGAGAGAAACTTTGAACAGATCCAAGGCACACTTGCCTTATGGTATGGCCCTTACTAGAGTATTTAGGAGGTTTGGAGTTAGCTGTGAGGGGGAGACACCTACCAAGCTCTCACATGTGGACACTTTCAACCAACACAGCCTGCACTGAATGGGAATTACAAAGACTGTTGGTGGTTGGATCAAGGGCTCTGAAGAAAGAGCTGAGGAGAGAGCTGAGGAAAGAGCTGAAGACAAAACTGAAGGCAGAGTAGAAGAAGAAGGTCCATCTTCTCCTGTACATGATTTCAGGGCAGCTTCACCAGATACCCAGTTCATTCCTGATACTGAGGCTGGCCCTTCTGAGTTTACTAGGATGCCCACACCAGTGTATCAGCCAGAGAGCAGAGCACCTCCATCAGAGTTCAGACTGGCTGATGATCAGATCGAGCATATATCTCAGCGTGTGGCTTCTTTGTTGTCTAGCCAGTGGAGTAGTACTTCTTTTGCACCTGGAGCTACTTCTTCTGATCAGACCATTACTCCCCACATCTCCACTGTATTTCAGATGATTTCAGATCAGTCCGTCAGGATACAGCAGCTTGAGGATACAGTCTGGAGACTTACTGACAGAGTTCTTGACTTGCAGGGGCAAGTTCTTGCATTGGCCCATCCCCAGCCACAGGAGTCTACTATTGAGGTCACAGACCTCACTGCAGAGGCTGGAAGGCTCAGAGGAGCATTAGAAGGTGGATATGAGCTACTGAGGAAAGAGATCAGAGGATCGAGTGAGCATGCTACCACCCAGTTCACTGCTCTACTTCAATCTATTTCCAGAGCACTGAACGTACTTGATTCTATCAGACTCATGGTATCAGCCCTAGTATCTCAGCGTTCTCAGCCTCCCAGTTCATCTCGTTCTCCTACTCGTGGCAGAGGCAGACGGGGTAGAGGACGCACTTCTGATCCATCATCTTCTCATACTATATCTGATGACTCTGATCATTGACTTATCTAGATCTTAGGAGTTAGTATCTTGTTCTAGGATCTATACCTTGGGGCCATGTATTGACATTTAGCTGGTTGAATTTTATGTTTTGAAACAATTATAATATTAATGGAATCATCTTTTACCTATATTTCTACCTCTTTGTAATGATTATATTTTGGTTATATTTCAATCTCTGATACATCTATTGAAATATTATCTTCTCCTTGTTGTTGTTTGCTATTGATAATTGCTATATTAAGGGGGAGCAAACATCTGTGAAAAACTCTAAAGAGGAAGAAATTAAAGAATATTTCAGAAAAAGAAAGGAAAGAGTTAACTATGTTTGATGATGTCAAAAAGGGGGAGAAATTAAAATTAAACAAAAATTAAAATTAGACAAAAAGCAAAATCCTAAATTATGAGAAAAAAAGGGGGAAAAATTAAATTAAAATAAATATTGAAGAAATTAAACAAATATTGAAGAAATTAAATAAATATTGGAGAAATTAGACAAAAACAAGGATTGAAAGATTAAACAAAACTTTGAGAAATTTTTGGTATCAAAATTTGGTATCAGACAGAACTTTAACAAAAAGTTATCCATCAAAAGCAAAATCATGAGTACAATGCAAATAAGCATTTTTTTATATAAGCTCTGATATTCAAACTTGCTTTTGAAATTTTACTCACCTTGATACATCAATAAGAAATTTGTTTTACTCTGATACATCCTACAATTTCTTTCAACTTGATCTGATACATGATAACATTTGATCCGATACAGTGTGAAGGTTTCTCTAATATATTATAACATTTGCTCTGATACTGTATGAAATTTTCTCTGATACATTAAAAATTTTCTTGCTCTGATACATTATAAAATCTTTTCTGATATCATTGTAAAAATTATTTTTGCTCTGATACATAAAAAAAGCTATTTATCTTCTCTTGCTCTGATATATCTTGAACTCAAAATGATCTAATACCCTTTTCAAATCTTTAAGAAAATGGACAAACTATTTTTGTATTTATATTACATGCCAAAAGAATCATACTCTTTTCAAGCATATACACCTATAATGGATTCTTTTGAAATTAATGCATTAACATAAATTTTTTTGTTCATATGTTTTGTCATCATCAAAAAGGGAGAGATTGTTGCTCCTAGATTGATTTTGATGATTACAAAGCAGATTGAAGGGATACAAAATTTTAAAATGAAAAAGTCCTTATGCTCTTCAAGGGCAAAATCATAATTTCACTAAAATCCTGATTTGATAGTATCATTTGGTAGAACAAATGATTTGAAATCTATTGATGAAAATTTCATTGTGTTTGGACTTATATTTTTGAAGTTATGAAGGTTTGAAGTGCATGAGTCGACTCATGAGTCAACTCATGGCACTGTGAGCTGATTGGCACGCAAAAATTCTCCTTGGCACGCTAGTTTTCTGGCTTGGCACGACCTGTGAGTCGACTCATGAGTCGACCCACAAGGCATGAGTCGACTCATGAGTCGACCCCTGCTAATTTGAGCCAAAAAATTCCAGAAAAGCATTCTCTAGTTTTTGCAACAGAGGTCGACTCATGAGTCGACCCTGAAGCATGAGTCGACTCATGAGTTGACCCCTGCGACGGGAAATGTCAGCAACGGCTATTTTTTTGCCCGTTTTAATTACCATTTATGCTTCCTAAAAATCCTCTAACGGCTCTTTATCTGCCTAAATTGTTTTCTCTTGCTTCTAATGCCACAAAATGCTTAATTTGATGAAAGAAATTGCAGATTAAATAGCGGATCAAACGTGAAATCAAATGAGAAAGTGAAGAGAAAAAGGACGAAAAAGAGAAGAACAGAAGAGAGGATCCGAAATTTGCAAGAAAAAGCCTGAGATCAACGAAATATCCATAGAGAAAAAGAGAGAGGATCCACAATATACCAGAGAGATTGTGAAAGAGAAAAAGAAGATCTTTCAAGGAGAGAATTCTTCACGCCTATCGTTTCAACCTTGATCTAGAGATCGTTCAAAGCTTTCAAGAGATCTTCAATCAATAATCAACCTCTTCTCAAGCGTTCAACCGTTCATTCATCTTGAGAAAATCTGAAAAAGGGGTTCTTCATTTGAGTAAAGCTTTTATTGTTATATTTGCTCATTTAAGGAGCTGTTATTGTATTCATCTGTGCTCTAAATATTCTTACTCTTTGTGAGTTTTTGCTCTTATTTTTGGAGGATTTCCAAAACAAGGAAAGGTTGATCCGAACCTAAAATCGGAGTGTTTTGGGTTTGCTTGTACCCGGAAAACAAGTATTCTAGCTTGGGATAGCTAGGGTCGGAGTTTCCGACGTCTTGTATTCTAGCTTGGGATAGCTAGTGTCGGAGTTTCCGACGTTTTGTATTCGGGTTGAATACAAAGGATAGTGGATTGAAATTCCCAAGTGGGATCTTGGGGAGTGGATGTAGGTGCAAGGTTAGCACCGAACCACTATAAATCCTTGTGTTTGTGGTGTGCTTTATCGCTTTATCTTATTTCTTTATTATATCCTTACAATACTACTTTAGGTAATTAATATTGATTTAAAGCCATTGTTTTGTTCTTCATAAGTTATTTGTTGGGCTTAAAATTTTTAGAAACCCAATTCACCCCCCCTCTTGGGTTGCATAGCTGGGCAACATGCCACTTCCACTAGGATCGTGGGCATGATACTGAGGATTGTTTCCTCTTGAAGAGGAAAATTAATGCCCTCATCTGGTGAGATTATCTACGGGTTTACATCGACCACCCGAAGGACATTGAGGCTTCAGATCGTGAACTTCAGCCTGTGCCCAAGCCTCCAGTCGACAACAGACCCACCATCGGAGTCATTCACTTCATCATGGGAGGACCCACAGTTAAAGGTGCAATCTCATCCTCAAGGAAGGCCTATGCCCATGCAACCCAGGTGGGGGCCCCTACACTAAAGAGGTAGAGGTTGGATAAGATCAACTCTTTCTCTAATACTGATGCTAAAAGTGTCCAGACCCCCATGATGATGCTGTAGTTGTTTCCATGACCATTGCAAACTATGATGTAAAAAGAATTTTGGTAAATAATAGAGGCTTCAAAGATCTCTTATTTTATGATACTTTTTATAAGATGAATCTGCCCATGGACTGGTTTCGAAAGATCGATTCCCCTTTGATTGGTCTTTTGAGAGACACTATCCCTGTTGAGGGCATCATAACCTTACCTATGATCGTAGGACAAGCTTCGAGGCAAGCTACGATCATGCTTGACTTCCTAGTAGTGAAGGTAGCCTCTTATAATGCAATATTGGGGAGGCCCAACTTGAATGCTCTCTGAAACATCGTCTCCACCTACCACCTATTGGTGAGGTTCCCAACCATCCAAGGAGTAGGCGAGGTTCGACATGATCAAGCTCTGGCTAGGCAATGCTATGTTGCAACTCTCAAAGACAAGAGGCCAAGGCTGACCCTACCCATTGAGGGTTTTGATCCCTATGATGAGCAAAGGCAGTAGTGTGGGGAGCCATCCAAGTAACCCATCACGATCCTCCTGCACGAGTCTGACTCAAGCAGGACCAAATTAGATCACTACAAGACGAAGCCTCCTGAATCAAGCTTCTAGACTTCCTACAGGCCAATGCTGATGTCTTTGCATGGTCACCTACGAACATATCCAGTATCAATTTAGAGATTATGGTGCACCATTTGCACATCGATTTATTGTGGTGACCAGTGTGATAGAAGAAACGAAGCTTTGCCCCTTAGCGCCAGCAAGCCATCAAACAAGAGGTGGAAAAGCTCTTGACAACAGGCTTCATCCATGAGATGGGCTACCCCGATTGATCGGCCAATGTCATCCTCATCAAGAAGGTGAATGACAAATGACAAATATGTATAGACTTTATTGATTTAGATAAAGCTTATTAGAATGATAGTTTTTCTTTGTCTAGGATAAACTAGCTCATCGGTACCACCATAAGCACCAGATGCTTAGCTTCATGGATGCTTTCTCTAGATAAACCAAATCTAGATAGTATCTGAAGATGAGGAGAAGACATCCTTCATCACCGACCAGGGGCTATACTGTTACAAGGTTATTCCTTTCGGCTTGAAGAATGTGAAAGCCACCTACCAGCACCTCATCGACAAGATGTTCAAGAATCAGATTGATCGCAATATGGAGGTTACATGAATAACATGCTGGTGAAAAGCTACCAGATGGAGTAACATGTGGTAGATCTTGAGGAAATCTTTAAGATCCTAAGGAAGAATTGCATTGAGCTCAAACCAAGCAAATATGCCTTCGAGGTAGCCTCAAGAAAATTCCTCCATTTCATGGTTACCCATGTGGGATTAAGGCAAATCCAGAAAAAATCAAACCATCTTGGAGATGTCTCGATCAAGAACTTAGAAGGAAGTATAGTGCCTCACAGGATGAGTAGCTATACTAAGCAAATTTGTGGCCAGATCAGCAAAAAAGTGCTTGCCATTCTTCATGGCCCTAAAGGAGGTCAAAGACTTCTAGTAGACGACAGATTGCCAAACCATCTTTGATCAGCTTTGGGAGTACCTTATGTTAGTTTTACTCTTGCTTAGGCCATCTATCGGGAGATGTTGTATTTGTACCTTGCCATCTTCCCAGTGGCCACAAGCTTGGTCCTTATCTGAGAGAAAGATGGTATGCAGAAGCCTGTCTGCTATACTAACAGGGTATTGCGGGATGCAAAGACCAAACACACCAAGGTGGAGAAGATTGTTTATGCTTTGGTGATCTCAGTGCGAAGGCTCCAACCCTACTTCTAGGCACACTCCATCACTATGCTGATTGATCAACTACTGAGGCAAGTCTTGCAAAGACTTGATGCTTTGGGAAGATTAGCCAAATAGGCTATGGAGCTCGAGGAGTTCGATAATCATTATCAACCCCGATCATCCATTAAGGCCCAAGCATTGGCAAATTTTTTTGTGGAATGTACACTCCCAGAGGAGATCAAGGTTGCATTGGATCTTCCAACTTTGCACCAATGATTCCCTAGACACTGTATGTTGATGGATCATCCAATGTTGGGGGCTCCAGGGCTGGGTTGATCTTGGCTAGTCCTGATGGTATCATCATAGAGCATGCCCACCATTTCAACTTCAAGACTTTGAATAATGGAGTATGAAGCACTCTTGGATGGGTAGAGACTCGCCAAGTTCATAGGAAGTATGAGATGAAGGAACCTTCCATGGAGAGATATCTATAGAAGGTACAAAAAATATTTTTTTTCTTTCAATAAGTTTGAGATTTTGCAGTTACCCAGGTTGGAGAACATCCAGGTGGATCTATTATCAAAGTTGGCAACCACCGAATATGTTGATATTTAGAAGCCAACTTACATGGATATTTTCTAAAGGCAGCAACCCAAAAGGAGGGTTGAATTGAGTTTCTTAAAAACTAACTTCAACAAAATATATATATAAATAATCTTACAAGTGTTTGTGAAGTGCTTAGCAGATAATAAATAAAGGTAGTAGTATTAACAAAGTAAGAAAAGTAAAACAATGACAAACACAAGAGATTTTATAGTGGTTCAGAGCTAAACCACTTTCTAAGTAAACCCACTTGGGAATTTCAACTATAACCTCTTAAAGATTACAGTCCAATTATTTTCTTGGGTTCACAATAAAATAAGTTGGTTTTATTTGGATCACCTACCACAATCATATAATCGATTATTTTATTTTAGACTCTCAATCAATCTTGATTAGTTTTTATGTAGATACCAATTAAAACCAATACCATCCAATATTTAGGCTTAGACCAACCCGAAGTTTCTACACCCAAAAAACTTGTTATAATAAAATAAATAGAAATTTATAAGAAATAGAGTTTAGAAATAGTAAAATTTTATTGGATTTTAAAGAAGTCGAGGTAGATAAGCTTTCAGTACTTGAACTCCTTCCTTGATTATTTGAGAAGATTGAGATCGTCTTTAATGCTTCTTCTTAATGATAGTTGGCTAGAACTAAAGCTCTCTTCATCTCTTTTAGACTAGTTCAATATAGAAAGGATTGAATTTATGGCACTCTTTAATTTCTTTCTTTTTCTCTTTTAGTTCCTCACATTATCCTCAAGAATATGGCTTAATAAATTTCTTAAACTTCAAAACTTCTCAAAAACTTGGTTCCCTCCATGAAACCTTTACTTTCATTGGCTTAAAAATATCTCTAATTATTGCTCTAACTGTTGAAAGAAAAATAGCCATAGGAATGTATTTAGACATATTTTAGAATTTTTAAAAAAATAGCCATTATTTTGTCAGAATTCTGTGAGTCAGCTCATCCAAACTTTTGGTCGGCTAACCTTCAACTTTGAGTTGGCTAAGTGAAACTCTAAGATGGCTTAGCAGTCGATACCAAAAATCCAACATTCTGTCTTATTCTATCTATCTAAGACTGGGTCAGCTCGGATCTTGTCTTGGTCGTCTAGCTTGAATTCTTAGTCAACTAGCTAATTCTCTTGATTGACTCAAAAGATTTACTAATTTTTATTACTTATGGTGCTCTTCTATCTCTGAGACTAAGTCGGCTATCTTTTTTCTTGAGTCGGTTAAGGTCCAGACTTGATTGACTATCTTAATTATAGGATCGGCTCAGAAAAATACTTTTTATCTTTACCTGAGTTTGAGACTTGGTCAGCTATCCGAAAGCTTAGGTTGGCTAAGATCCTATCTTGGTCGACTAAGCTGAACACATGGTTGGCTAACGGACTTGTTCTAACTTTTCAAGATTTTTATCTTTCTTTTAGACTGATACTAGGTCAGCTAAGCTTCATACTAGGTCAACTTAGTTCTATGCCAAGCATGCCAAAAAATATTTTAGATAGCTTTTCTTGACCAATCTAGTTCTAGACTAGATTTGCTTTCTCAAACTTACTTTATACAAGTATGGGCTTGTTTAGAGGTACTTCTAGACTAGACTTTTTTTTTCAAATTATTAATTTTTTTGCTTCCAACCTGAAGGTCTTAAATTTGGAAACTTAAATTTTTTTGAGAGGACATCCTTTTGAGTAAAATAATTGAGCACATTGAAAAATCCTACAATCACTCTCAAACATATCATTGGCAAACATAATTTATACTCAAATATCTTTGACATCATCAAAATTAATTCTAAGGCTAACAATCTTCCTCTTTTTTATGATGATAAAATCTTTTAAGTACTATCTTTCAAACATTAAAAGAGTTTGAAATTTTAACAAGTAAATATCAGATATTCATAAAAGCTCCCCCCTTCTAATGTAGAAAAGGTAAGGTTGTTAAAATGATTTAGTCACTAAAATTTTTCAAACAAACTGTTCCTTTCTTATATAATTGAGCAAATTTTTAAAATATGCATATTTCAAAATTTTAAGAGTCATTCAATTTGTGCAATTCATTTCCTTCACTTGTTTTTATTTGATTCACTCAGATTTTATTTTTTCTTAATTTCTTCTCGCCTCTTCTTCTTATTATTTTTCCTCCTTTTTGTTTTAATTCTACTTAATTTCAATTTTTCTTACTTTTACTTATATTTTTCTCTTTATCTCACCTTTTTATTTATATGTTTTTCTTTATAATTCTCACTCTTTTTGTCATTATCAAAAAGTAAGGGCAATTACGCATTTAGGTTATCACATATTTAATCATGACAATCATTCAATCAAGACATTCAAGAGATGAAGAAGGTGCACATTCACTTGAAGAAAAGCAGAACATATCATTCAACAACATATAAGTTTTACATGATTATAAAAGCATATCCTTTACAAAAGGAGGTATAACAGGATCTAGCAAACAAAACAGTCAAAAAGATGATAAGATGTGGATGTGCTAGAGGAAGCCAATGCTATAGGACTCTAATGAACTATCAACAAATTCAATAGAGGCACTTCTTCTAATCTTAAAGCTGTGGGTATAAGGATGATGAGTGGAGTAGGATCTCCTAGTGGCTCTAGCTGGAGATGGTCTAGAGGAGGAGGGTGCACTCACTGAAGCTGAGAGTTGGGTTTGCAGTGGAGGTATAGTGAGGATAGCTTGCCCCTAAAATTTTCGAACAACCTTCACTTCCTCTTCAATGTTGGCAACCCTCTAAACCAAGTTCTTGACCAACTGATGTAAGTTTGCCATTTTAAAATCTAAGTCTAACATCAGTTGATACAAAGCAGACACATGTCCTTCAAGACCACTAAAAGATAGAGATGTTCCTGGTTGTTTGTGAGTGAATTCTTGATGTTCCTCGAGAGTGGTTTGACCATCTGATCCTTGCTCTTCATGTAATTTCTCAACCTTTCCTTTTCCAATTGAGCCTCTTCTTATCCAAGTTCCTTTAATCTTTTCATATCCCATTCTCTTTAAAGAGTGCTCATTATATGTATCGAGTGGTGCAGCACTCTCCTTGGCTCATTCTTCAAATCAATACCAGCAAGCATGAAGACAAGAGTAAGAACCATACCGATGAGCAGATTTCCTTTACTTTTAGTGATGACTTTCTGCTTCTGATGAACTATGAAGGTGGAGAGGTCTAGAGGGTACTCATAGATATGGTGCACAAGTTGAAGATTCTTTTCTATGATGTAGTCAAACTTTTCCACCCGAGGCATGAAAATCTTACAGACAAAACTATGGAGCAGCCTCATTTCTAGGGACAGTTGATTTGCAAATAAACTCTTTATATTTTCAATATCTGTCCTTCCCAAAATATGCACTAATGCATCCTTTCTTAAAAAAATAGGGTTAGATGACTCATCAGCTGAAGGGAGCCAAGGTAGTTGATGGAGAAGACCAGTAGACACATGTTGCTCCTTGCCTCTTGCTTTAGAGTTGATTATATTTGGTTCTGTGGAGGCAATCTCATAAAATTTCAAAACCAATTGAGGATATACAGCTTCATTCAGTGAACAAAAGAACTCCCAACCAAACATTTTAATTTTTTGGCAAATAGCAAACCCTTCTGGCTCAAAAAACCTGAAGTCTATTCTTCTTTCCAAAATAATAGAGCGATTTGATAGAGATATCTTTGGAGAAGATGTGAAGAGGGTAGAGTTGAAGCTGATTGATCCATGTCCTTTTGAGCTGAGCTTCGAAGTTGCCTTCTTGGTGAACTGGATTCTGGTTCAACTACAATTAGTTTAGGGCCCGACAACTTTTCTCTAGAAATCTTCGGCACTTCAACCTTTGAGTAATGCGCTTCACGAGAGCCATTTTTCAAGCAAAAATCCCATCATAAATCCATGGGTGGAGACAAGGGATAGATGGTTTTGTGGGGTAAGGTTTTAGGAAATAGATGGTTGGAGAAAATAAGAATGAAATAGTGAAAGGGATTTTTTAGGGCTTCAGACTTAAAGCTGGGTCTCGATGTCTGAGTCGACTCAAATTATAGGTGAGTCAGCTTAGTCGAGGGTTGACTAAGTCTATGGATTAGTCAGCTAACAGTTGGTTGATTATGTTTTCTAATTAGCTGGCTCAGTCTGATACAAGAAAGATTTCAAAAATTTATCTTTTTATGAGATGATGCATTCAATTATGCCAACTCATATCAAAATCAATCTATTACACATTTAAACACATAATTCAACAAAAATAAATTAAAGTAAACACTCATAAAAATGAATCAAAAAAACTTGGTCAAACAACAAATTTTTATGAAAGATAATTTAACCAAATGGATCATAAATTTCTAATTCTTTTCTAATCAAGTAGAAATTTTCTTCACTTAATAGTTTAGTAAAGATATCAGCAATTTAGTTTATCTATTGATATATATTATTATTTTGAACCTAATCTCTAATAAAATAATATCTAATATTTATATGCTTAGATCTTGAGTGCTGAATTAGATTTTTAATTAGATTAATAGCACTTGCATTGTCACATCTAATAAAAATTTTGCTACAGTTATACCATAATCTTCTAGTTATTATTTGATTTATAAAAGTTAAGCACAACCCTTCCAACTACAATGTATTCAGCTTACATTGTAGATAATGCTATTAAATTTTCTTTACTAAACTATGAGATTAAATTAACATATAGAAATTGATAAGTACTACTTTTGCTTTTTCTGTCCAGTTTACAATCAGTAAAATCAACATCTAAATAATTAATTAAATTTAAAAAGATTATTTTGAAAACCATAATCTAGCATTTTGAGTATCAATTAAGTAGCTAAAAATTTTTTTAAGTATCATAACATGTAATTCTTTTAGATTTGATTGATAATGTGCACACATGCAAATACTAAACATAATATCAGATTTATTAGTAGTTAAGTAAAGAAGTGATCCAATCATTTCTCGATATAGCTTAGGATCTATAGCTTTATGCTTCAAATCTTGATCAAGCTTATAATTTGAGCTTATAATGGTGCCAATACATCTGACCTTCTTCAAATCAAATTTTTTTAAGATTTTTTTTGTATACTTACTTTGGTTTATAAAAATCTTCTCATTAGTGTACTTGATTTGAAGTTAGAAAAAAATATTAGTTCTTCTATCATACTCATCTTAAACTCTTTCTGTATTAATTTAGCCAATTTTTCACACAAAATTCATTGGTAGCACTAAATATTATGTCATCCACATATATTTAGATAATTAAAAGATCATTTGATTTTTTTAATAAAAAGAGTTATATCCATATTTTCTCTTTTAAAATTATTTTCAAGTAAAAATTTGCTTAACCTATCATACCATACTCTAGGTGCTTGTTTTAAACCATATAGTGCTTTGTTTAATTTGAAAACATGATTTGAAAATTCATAATTTTTAAAATCTAGAGGTTGTTATACATAAACTTTCTCCATAATATATCTATTTAAGAAAGTATTTTTCACATCCATTTAAAAAAATTTAAAATCCATGAAGAATATAAGTACTAAGAGTAATCTAATAGCCTCAAGTCTAGCAACTAGTGTAAAGATTTCATTAAAATCAATTTTTTCTTTTTGATTATAATCTTGTGCAACCAATCTTTCCTTATTTTTAATTACATTATCCTTCTCATCCAATTTATTTTAAAATTTTTATTTTATTCTAATTATAGGATGATTTTTAGGTCTTTCAACTAAGTTTCATACATTATTTCTTTCAAATTGATTTAGTTTCTTTTGTATAGTTATAATCCAATTTGCATCCATTTCAGCTTCAAGAATGATTTTAGGTTCAATGTATGAAATAAATATAAAATGATTTAATGTATCCCTAATAGAAGTTTTAGTCCTAATACTTTAAGATGGGTCATCTATAATAAATTCTTTAGGGTGACTATAAGCATACCTCCATTTTTTTGGCAAATCATGTATGTTTTGTTGATTTAATGAAGGAAGCTCTTCCACCTCTTCAATTTCATCTTCTTGATCTCGTGAAGGAGGATTATTCAAAGTCATTTTTTAATCTCCTTTTGAAGAGAACTTGCATCTTCATCTATATCTATTTCTCTTGATTTGAAAATATTAGATTCATCAAAAATAATATAAATGAATTCTTCTATAACTAATATTCTTCTATTGAATACTCTATGTGATTTACTAGATGATGAATATCCAAAAAAAAATACCTTAATTAGATTTAGCATCAAACTTACCTACTCTATCTTCATCATTTATCAAAATAAAACAACGACAACCAAAAACTTCCAACAAAAAATATTTGGTTTCTTTCCTTTATAAAGCTCATAAAGGGTTTTATTTAAAATAGGTCTAATCAATGCTCATTATAGCATATGGCATATAGTATTAATAGCTTCCATCCAAAAATACTTTGGTAAGTTTCTTTCACAAAATATGGTCCATGCTATCTCTTGCAAAATCCTATTCTTTATTTCTACCATCCCATTTTATTGAGGTAATCTTGGGAGCTGAAAAATTATGATCAATTTCATTTTTAGAGCAAAATTTTTCAAAATCAAGATTTTCAAATTTTGTACCATGATTATTTTTAATTTTCAAAATATTACAATCTTTTTTACTTGTAATTTTCTTAAAGAGTTTGATAAACAATTTAAAAGGTTCATCATTAAGAGCAAGAAACAACATTCATGTATATCGAGAAAAATCATCGATTATAACAAAATCAAAATACTTACCATCAAGACTAGTAGTCTTGATTGGCCCAAATAAATCCATATGCAGAAGTTCCAATGGCTTAGAAGTTGATATCATATTTTTAGATTTAAATGAAGATCTAATTTACTTACCTAATTGACATGCACTACAAACTTTATTCCTTTCAAATTAAGTTTTGGTAAACCTCTAACTAAATCATTTTGCTTAAGCTTGCAATTGAATTCATGTTTCTATATCCTAATCTAATACGCCAAATCCAACTAGCTTTATTGACTTTGACATTCATAGCAACTAGATACTTAATGTTGTCCTTACTAAGATCATCAAGATCTATCAAGTAAACATTATCATGTCTCTTTCCTATGAACTTAATTTCATTATCATTGGAACTAGCTACAATGCAATGGGATGATTTGAATGAAATATCAGAACTCTTATCATATAATTGACTAATGCTAAGAAGATAATGTATACCTACAAGCAAAATATTTTCTATAAAGGTGGTAGGAGTGATCTAAATATTATCGAGATCAATTATTTTATCTTTATCATTGTCTTCAAAAGTTACAACTCCTTTATCTTTAGCTTTAAGAAAGATAAACTATGATTTATCTTACATTATGTGCCTTGAATATCCATTATCAAGATACCACTTTTGTTGTTGACCCATGGGATGCCAAGCACACCTCATCTTCAAGAGCCATAAGGTAAAAATTGACTTTGGCTTCCTTTATTTCTTTCTCTTCCTCGAAGCTTGAATCTTCATCATTGCTCCATGTAGCCATCATTGCCTTCTTTCTAAACTTCCTTGAACTTTTTTTGAGTAGGAGACAGTTGGCTCTAAAATGATTAGATCTTTTGTATTCATAACAAATAGCTGGTTGCTCCTTCTTTTTATGTTTTTCCTTTTCTTTGCTTCTTTTCCCTCTACTTTATCCTTTCTTCTTGGAGGTGAATCTCTTCCTTCTCATAAATCTTCTAAATCTCCTAGTAATTATAGCTATTGCATCATCATTTTCAGATTTATCGGATAAACCACTTTCCAACTCTTCCATGATTGATGATTTTAGTGTAATTATCTTCTTCTTCTTCTTCTTCACTTCTTCCTCAGTATTCTGATTCATGCTCAACTCATGAGTCATGAGTAAGCCCATAAGTTCTTCTAAAGATAACTTGTTGAGGTCTTTGACTTCTTGAATCATAGTCATCTTGGCCTCCCAGCTCTTCGGTAATGACTCGAGAATTTTACAAAGAAGTTCGCTGTTAGTATACTCTTTGCCAAGATTTTTTAATCCATTTATTATATCTGTGAATCTAGCAAATTTATTAGTGATATTTTCACTAGGTTCCATCTTAAAAAGCTCAAATATGTATAAAGATATTAATCTTAGATTCTTTGACTTGATTTGTACCCTTATGGATAACTTCAAGTCAAACTCATATTTTCTTAGTAGAAGAATGGATAGAAATGTGATTAAACTCATTAGCATCTAAAGAGCAGTACAAAATATTCATAGCCTTAGCAATTAATTGAGCTAATATCTTATCTCATTCATCTCAATCCTTTTCAGATTTCGATAAAGGCATACCATCAATTATAATTATGGATGTGTGAGGACCATTGACTATAATATTCCACATGTCATAGTTTTGTGCTTGAATAAATATTTTCATTCATGCCTTCCAATAAGTTTAGTCTGTGCCATTGAATAGTGAAAGTCTATTGATTGATTGGCCTTCGATTAAGGATGTACCAATTGAGGATGCCTTTGATCTTTAACTCTTGATTGTTAGATGTTGCTCAGCTATGCAACCCAAGAGGGGGGGGGGGGTGAATTAGATTTTGAAAATTTTGACGTTAATTTAGAACTATAAAGATTAAATAACAATGAGCAGGATATATGTAGAGAGAGATTTATGCAAGGTGTAAAAATTGGATACAAGAGTGTAAGTAGATAAGAAAATTTAGAAAGAGAGCAAGTGAGCACAATACAAATAAAAAGATTTATAGTGGTTCGGTGCCAACCTTGCACCTACATCCACTCTCCAAGCTCCTACTTGAGAATTCAAATCTACTAAATTATATTCAATAAGAATACAACGTCGGTACCTCTGACTCTAGCTATCCCAAGCTAGAACACTTATTTTTTGGATACAAACTAACCCAATACAATCAGATTCAAGGTTCGGACCAACCTTTTCAAGTTTTGGAATCCTTCCAAAACTAAAGATCAAGTCAAAATAGAGATGTGAGTTAATCATATGAAAATACAAATTTAGCTCCTTCAATGAGTAAATAAAACTTTAAATGCACTTTACACAATAAGAAAGAAGTTTTTTTGATTTTTTTTCAAGATGGTTAAAGACTTGAATAAGCTCTTGAGGAGTTGGTGAACTTGAAATGAAAGCTTTTTTAACTTCAAGAGGGCTCTTTGCTTAGGGTTGAAATGAATGCTTGAAGATGCTTCTTTATTTTCTCTTTTTAGTGCCTTTTATAACTTCAAATAATAGTGGAGAGTAATCTGTGTAGATTTAGAGCCATTGGAGATTATTAAATGAGCATTAAATGCAGCCAAAATGAGCTGAAAACTAGCCATTATGGAGTTTTTCTATCACAGGGGTCGACTCATGGGATCGACTTCTGTGGCACAGAACAGAAAATGACTGTTCTGTAATTTTAACATATACATCAACAGAGATCGACTCATAGGGTCTACTCATACACAGAGGTCAACTCATGGGGTCGACTCAATTGGGTGTGCCAACGAAAGAATTAGTATATCATTTAGTCCCTTTTGACATGAGTCGACTCAATTTTATAAATATAATTTTATTTCAAAATATACATCCAAAAATATTGAAGTTGCTTTTAATAGATCACAAATCTTCTGTTCTTGCTCTTGAGGCTTTCGAGTTAGGACTTGGTGAAATTATGATTTTGCCCCTGAAAAATAATAAATTATTTTTCAAGTCAAAAATATTAGTAACCCCCTCTAATGCTTTGTAATCATCAAAATCAATTCAAGGAGCAATAATCTCTCCTTTTTTTATGATGACAAAATACTTGAGCAAAAGCAGAGTATAACATATATAAAGTATTAAACATGAATTTCAAATTTATGAAGATGCATCACTTAAGCATCATAGCCAGTTATTTGAATGAAATACATCATGAGTAGTTTGAAGATCAATTTAAAATTTACTTATAAGATTATTTGCTTCGAAGATTAAATTGAAAATATCTGACAATTTTGGTTCTTTGACACATTTGCTTTGACAATTTTGCTTATTGCTCTCAATTCTATTTCTCTATTGCTTATTGCTCGATCTCGATTTTTGATTCTCTAAGCATCAATTAAGATCTTAAGGGATTTTGAAGAGAGAAAAAAAAGGATAACATAAAGGATATATTTTCTCTACTCTCCCTTTTTGATACTATATTTTATTTCTTTACTCTCCCTCTTTAATTGCTTATTTCTCTATTGCTTATATAAAAGATATTGCTATTCATAATATTTTATAGTATAAATATGAGTTATTTTTCATATCTCATAATTAAGACAATTCAATTGATCTCAATCACAAACATTCATTGAAATTCAAAGCATATAAATATATATATCCAAAATGTGACTGAATACATAAGTGTCCCAATACATATGAGTCAACTCAAAATATAAAAGTCATGGATAAAAATTATCCAAGAGTCGATCAGCCAACAAATACAAGGGCCATAAGATAGATCCTAGACATAAAAGACTAATTATGCTAGATCTAATAGATATCATGGCTAGAGGAATCAGAATCTGAAGAGTCAAAAATATGATGAGGAGATGTAGGATCAAATCCATGGGCACGACCTCGACCACGTCTGCCTCGACCACGGGTAGAAGTACCGGCACGAGCAGAAGGACGAGAAGATCCTAGAGCCTGGAAAGCTATGGACTGTGCAAGGAGAGAAAGTCTGATGGTGTCCAATTGTTCCAAAGTGCTCATCATGGACTGCATCAAGGCACCAATCTGAGTAGAGACAGTCTCACTGGAGCCCCTGATCTCTCTTCTCAAGAAGTCAAATCCACCCTCCAAAACTCCTCGAAGTCTAGCCGCCTCTGCAGATAGGTTGGAGACCTCTGTGATGTCCTCATGCGGCTGGAGATGGGCTAAGGCTAATACCTACCTCTGTAAATCTAGAACTCTGCCCGTCAGTCTCAGAACACATCTCTCAAGCTCCTCAAATCATACGGACTAAGCTGTGAGCATCTGAAAAATAGTAGAGATATGAGGGATCAAAGTCTGATCTGAATCATCCTAAGATGTCGATCTCTGAGCAAAGACTGAAGTGACAAACTACTGAGATAAAATCATCTGCAAGTCTGAACTCTGAAGGATGTACCCTGCTCTCTAACTGTGAAACTGAAGCATGCCTCCTCACTGACTCTGAGGGACCAGCCTCGTGATCAGACACAAACTGAATATCAGGGGATGCTCTGTGATCATGAGGAGATGAAGATGGTCTCTCCTCCTCTGCTCTCTCTTCAATACCCTTTGATGAACCACCATCAGTCTTTGAAAAACTCATGCAATGCAGTGTGTGGCGGTTGATGGTATCAGAATGAGATAATCTGGCAACAGTCTCTTCCTCAAAACTGACTCCAAACCTCCTAAAGACCAGGGTGAGTGCCATACCATAAGGCAAGTGAGCCTTAGACCTGTTCAGGGTCTCCCTCATGGCCTCAAATATTAATGCAAAAAGGTTCAAGGGGGTCTCGGTGATCACATGGTACATGATGCAAATGTCCCTACTAGATAGGAGGTCATGTCTGTCACTCCTAGGGACAAACAGTTTGGTTACCATGTGATGTAAAAGCCTCATTTCAATAGAAAGAATTTTTATTTCTAATTTATTCAAACTTTCAGTAAAAGTTCTTCCTAAGATAATATTAATTTCTTCTTCTTTGATTGGGAGCTCCATATTAGTATAGCCTTCACAAGGCAAGTGCAGGATTTGTCTCAAATGCACTGTATTAAGAATAATATCAATACCTTTTACTGTAGATTTTACTGTTCCATTGCAATAGCTCAAATTTAAGTAAAATTCTCTGACCAAATCAACATAAGTATTTTCCTTTAATAAATAATAAAACTCTCATCCTTGATTTTTAATCTTCGATCCAATAGAGAACCCTTCTTTTTCAAAAAACTTGAAATCTATATTCTTCTCGGATTTCACTTTTTGATCAGAGAGAGGTATCTTGCTTGGGCTGATTGAAAACTGTGTAGAAGCTGAAGCAGGACCTGGAGCAGAGATTGGAGCAGGAGAGAGCTCGACTGCCATTCTTTTTCTGCGTACACTCTCTTCCAACCCGTGAATAGATTTTCTTCTTTGCGGTAGCTTCATTTTGGGAGCCATTTGGATAAAAGAGACTTGCAAGGAGCTTAGGAGACTAAATGTGAGGTAGAGAGGAAAGAATTTTAGAAAAAAAAGTAAGGATTTTGGGGAGTTAAATCACCGATTTGGAGAAGAAGGGTTGAATCTAGGGCAAGCTCGAACTGCCCAAATGAGAAAGAAAGAGGAGAGGAAGTTGGTTCCTTAATGGACGATTTGAATAGTGAAGATTGGTGAGAAGAGAGATTTTGAGAGAAACCTTCGGTTTGAGAGAGTAGAAAGGGAGAGCTTTCGTTCGATGGGAGAAAGAAGAAGAAAGGTAAGAGTCGGCTCAATGAAAAATTTTCCAATAAAAAGAGAGCGCCCGAAAGATTTTGTCAAAAATTACAAGTTCATCCTAGGGTCGACCCTGGGGGTCGACTCATGGCACGAAAAAATTCAAAAGAATGATGAAAAAATTTTGAAAAAATTTGAAACTTTGAGAGAAAGGTGTTTACCCAGATATTGATCATGTGAAGGATAGTTTTGAGTTTTTGAGCTCTTAAGAAAAAGGAGAGATGAGAATTGAGCTCAACAAATTTGGTTCAATGAATTTTTAGCATTAAGAACTTGAAATCAGAGAGATACTTAAGCTAATGGATCAAGAATTCTTAGTTTTCTCCTAATTTCATAAAATCTATCTTCACTTAAGATCTTGGTAAAGATGTCAGCCAATTATTTTTCAGTACAAACATAATCAAGAATTATATCTTTATTTTAGATATATTCTCTTATGAAATGATGTCTAATTTCAATATATTTTGATCTAGAATATTGAATTAGATTTTTAGTTAGATTAATAGTATTAGTGTTATCACATCTTATAGGAGTTTCATTGAGTTTGATGTCAAAGTCTTCAAGTTGTTGCTTAATCCATAAGATTTGAGCACAGCAACTTCCGACTGTAATATATTCGGTCTCCGCCGTAGACAGTGCTACCAAATTTTGCTTCTTACTAAACCAAGAGAATAAGTTAACTCTAAGAAATTGACAAGTTTCACTAGTACTTTTTCTATCTAATTTACATCCAGTAAAATTGACATCTAAATATCCTATTAAGTCAATTGATGAAATCTTAGAATACCATAATCCTTGAGTTTGTGTACCTTTTAAATATTTAAGAATTCTTTTAACTGTATTTAAGTGTGATTCTTTTAGATTTGATTGAAAGCGAGCACATAAATAAATACTAAATATGATATCTGGTCTACGAGTAGTTAAATACAATAAAGAACCAATCATTCCTCTATAAAATTTTGAGTCTATATTTTTACCTTCTTTATCCTTGTCAAGCTTACATGATGAGCTTATGGGTATACCAATTGCTTTGGAGCTCTCCATTTCAAATCTTTTGAGTAGTTCTCTTGTGTACTTGCTTTGGGTGATGGAGATTTCTTCTTTTATTTATTTGATTTGGAGTTCGAAGAAGAATGTAAGTTCTCCCATCATGCTCATCTCGAACTCCCCCTATATGAGCTTAGCAAAATCTTGATAAAGAGTTTCATTAGTAGATCCAAAAATAATGTCATCAACGTATATTTATATAACTAAGATATCATTGTGATTTCTTTTAATGAAAAGAGTTGTATCTACATTTCCTCTTGAAAAACTATTCTTAAGCAAGAATTTACTTAACCTTTCATACCAAGCCCTAGGTACCTGCTTTAGACCATATAGAGTTTTATTTAATTTAAAAATATAATTAAGAAAAGCATGATTTTCAAAATCGAAGGGTTGTTCAACAAAAATTTCTTTAGCAATATAACCATTTAGAAAAATACTTTTGACATCCATTTAGAATAATTTAAAATTCATAAAGCATGCATATGCAAGTAAAAGCCTAATTGCTTCTAATCTAGCAATAGGTGCAAAGGTCTCATCAAAATCAATTTTCTCTTCTTGATTATAACCCTTTGCAACCAACCTTGCTTTATTCTTAATTACATTTTCATATTCATCCAATTTATTTCTATATATCTATTTTGTGCCAATTACTGGATAATTTTTAGGTCTTGATACTAAAGTCCATACATTATTTCTTTCAAATTGATTAAGTTCTTCTTGCATTGCATTTATCCAATTATAATCTTTTTCAACTTCATCTATGATTTTAGGTTCAAGATGAGAGACAAATGCAAAATAATTGTATGCATCTCTCAGTGAAGAATGAGTTCTTACTCTATGTGTAGGATCACCAGTGATTAGTTTCTTGAGATGATTGTGATCATACCTTCATTCTTTGGGTAGATTATTTGTACCTTGAGGTAGTTTTTGTTGTTCTTCACCTTCATCATCCTATTTATTTTCATATTCTTCTTCACTTTGAATTGTTAAGTCTTTTAAGGTGAGCTCCTCCATCCCTTCTATAAGAGGATCTGCATCATCAATACTTTCATTTTTCTTTTAGGGAAGATCATTAGTTTCATCAAAAATAACATATATTGACTCCTCTACTACTAAGGTTCTTTTGTTAAAAAAAACTCTATAAGCTTTGCTAGAAGAAGAATAACCAAGAAAAATAGTTTCATCAGATTTTGTATCAAATTTTTTTAATCTTTCTTTATCGTTGTTCAAAATGAAACATCGACAACCAAAAATATATAAATATGCAATATTTGATTTTCTTCCTTTTCAAAGCTCATAAGGTGTTTTCTTTAGTATTGGTCTAATTAAAGCATGATTTAATATGTAACATGCCGTGTTAATTACTTCTGTCCAAAAGTATCTTGGGAGGTTGCTTTCACATAGCATGGTACGGGCCATTTCTTCAAGGATCCTATTTTTTCTTTCTACTACCCCATTTTGTTGGAGTGTCCTAAGTGCTGAAAAGTTATGGTCAATACCTTTTTCATCATAAAATTTTTTAAAATCTTAATTTTTAAATTCGATTCTATGATCACTTCGAAAATGTTGAATTGAAAAAACTTTTTCATTAGTAACTTTTCGATAAAATTTTGAGAACACATGAAAAGTTTCATCCTTATGTGCCAAAAAGAAAATCCATATAAAATGAGAGAAATCATCAATAATTACAAAGCCATATCATTTTCCACCCAGACTAGTAATTTTTGTGGATCCAAATAAATCCATGTATAATAATTCTGATGGCCTAAAAGTTGAAATAATATTTTTAGATTTGAATGATACTTTTATTTGTTTACCTAGTTGACATGCATCACAAATTCTATCCTTTTCAAAATTCAATTTAGGTAAACCGATAACCAATTCTTTTTTAATAAGTTTTGAAAGTGAATGCATACTAATATGTGCAAGCCTACGGTGCCAAAGCCAACTAGTCTCATTAATTTTGGCATTCAAGGCTAGTAGGCATTGCATGTTTATCTTGAAAAGATCATTCAAATCTACCATATAAATATTATCATGTCTATGCCCAACAAATTTAATGCCTTCTTCATTGGGACTAGTTACTATGCATAATGAAGATTTAAAAATGACTTTGTACTCTTTGTCATAAAACTGACTAATGCTCAATAGATTATGTTTCAAACCATCTACTAACAAAATATTTTCAATATACTTGGAGGGAGTGATACCAATGTTACCTATGCCGATGATTTTTTCTTTGCTATTGTCTCCAAAGGTGACCATCCCTCTATCTTTTGCATTAAGTGTGATGAATTAAAATTCATCACCGATCATGTGTCTTGAGCACCCACTATCAAGATACCATTTTTGATTTGTTCTTTGGGATGCAAGACACACCTGCATGCAAAAATCAAAATTTCACTTTAGGTACCCAAGCTTTCTTGGGTCTTTTTTGATTAGTTACAGTGGTTCCTTTTGGAATCCATATTTTTTTTACATTAAAATTTTTAGATTTGTTAGAGAAATAAGTATAAGATTTGTATCCTACTATTCCACATTTAAAGCAAGTAGTATTTGAAAGCTTGTTACTTGATGAGTTCGTATAGATATTTTTCAAAAATTTTTGTTTCTGTAAAGGGTTGTAGCCAAGACCGGCTTTATTATAAATGATCTTTTGACTATCAAGTATCATTTGAAGTTTAGTTGAACTAAGAGTTAACTTTTCTACCATAGATTTTAACTTAGCAATTTTATTTTTCATGTTTAGATTTTTTTATGTCAAGATCAATTTTTTATTTGAAATTATTTTATTTTCTTTTAGTAAAGATTGATTCTTTGATTTTAATTCTTTATTCTTTATCTCTAACTTCTTTAGATCATCAACTAGATCATAAAAAGCTTCTTGGAGTTCTTTGAAAGTAAAGTCATCAGGAGTTTCAACATGTACCTCATTTTTATGTGCCATAAGGCACAAGTTGGCTTGCTCATGTGAATCTTCTTCTTCTTCGGAGCTTGACTCATCACTATTACTCCAAGTAGCCATTATAGCCTTTTTCTTATACTTCTTGGGGCCCTTCTTAATTTTGGACATTCAGATCTGAAGTGTCCAGGCTTCTTATATTCATAACAAATAAGGGACTGCTCCTTATCCTTCTCTTTACTATATTTTCCTTTTGTAGGTGGCCTCTTCCTCATCCGTTGTCTTCTTTTCTTCAAGAATCTTTTAAACTTTCTAGTGATGAGGGTCATTTCTTCATCTTACTCTTCATTTTCAGTTTCTTCGGATTCCTCATTGAGTTGAGTAGTGGACTTGAGGGCGATTGTCCTCTTCTTCTTGACATCTTCTTCTTGATATTGTTTCATGCTTAACTCGTGTGTCATTAGCGATCCTAGAAGCTCCTCCAAGGGCAAAATATTTAGATCTTTGACTTCTTGGATTGCGGTCACTTTGGCCTCTCACGTCCTTGGTAAAGATCTAAGAATCTTTCTCACAAGATCGCTGTTAGAGTAAGACTTACCAAGACTTTTTAGACCATTAATAATATTTATAAAATAAGTAAACATTTCAGTAATAGATTCATCATGCTCCATTTTAAAAAGTTCATATTTGTGCACAAGCATGTTAATTTTTGATTTTTCAACTTGATTAGTACCTTCATGTGTTACTTCTAATCTATCCCATATTTCTTTAGCTGACATGTATGTTAAAATGCGATTAAACTCATTAGCATCTAAGGCATAATATAAAATATTCATGACTTTAGCATTAAGTTGAGCTATTTTCTTGTCAACATTATCCCATTCTCTTTCAGATTTGGTTGATTCTATACCATCAATTATCTTAATAAGTGTGTGTGGTCCATTAACTATGATACTCCACATATCATAGTCAAGTATCTGAATAAAAATTTTTATCCAAGCTTTTTAATAGATATAGTTTGACCCATTGAAAAGTGAAGGTCGGTTTGTGGACTGCCCCTCGGCTAGTGAAGCATCAACTTGAGTTTTCATAGATCTTTAGCTCTTTGATGGTTAAATCAAAGTAGGGTTAGAGCATCGAGCTCTGATACCACTTGTTGCCCAGCTATGCAACCCAAGAGGAGGGGGTGAATTGGGTTTTTAAAATTTTGACGTTAATTTAGAACTATGAGGATTAAATAACAATGAGCAGGATATATATAGAGAGAGATTTATGCAAGGTATAGAAATTGGATGCAAGAGTGCAAGTAGATAAAAAAAAATTAAAAAGAGAGCAAGTAAGAACAACACAAACAAAAAGATTTATAGTGGTTCGGTGTCAATCTTGCACCTACATCCACTCTCCAAGCTCCTACTTGGGAATTCAAATCCACTAAATCGTATTCAACAAGAATACAACGTCGGTACCTCTGACTCTAGCTATCCCAAGCTAGAACACTTATTTTCTGGGTACAAACCAACCCAATACAATTTGATTCAAGATTCAGACCAACCTTTTCAAGTTTTGGAATCCTTCCAAAACTAAAGATCAAGTCAAAATAGAGTATGTGAGTTAATCACATGAAAATATAAATTTAGCTCCTTCAATGAGCAAATAAAATTTTAAATGCACTTTACACAATAAGAAGGAAGCTTTTTTGATTTTTTTAAGGTGGTTGAAGATTTGAATGAGCTCTTGAGAGATTGGTGAACTTGAAATGAAAGCTTCTTTAACTTCAAGAAGGCTCTTTACTTAGAGCTGAAATGAATGCTTGAAGATGCTTCTTTATTCCCTCCTTTAAGTGCCTTTTATAACTTCAAATGACGGTGGAGAGTAATCTGTGTAGATTTAGAGCCGTTGAAGATCATTAAATGAGCATTAAATGCAGTCAAAATAAGCTGAAAACTAGCCATTATGGAGTTTTTCTGTCACAGAGGTCGACTCATAGGGTCGACTCATGCACATGAGTCGACTCATGAGGTTGACTTCTGTGGCACAGAACAGAAAATGACTGTTCAGTAATTTTGGTGTACACATTAACAGAGGTCGAATCATAGGGTCGACTCATGCACAGAGATCGACTCATGGAGTCGATTCAATTGGATGTACCAGCCAAAGAATCAGTGTGCCGTTCAGCCCCTTTTGACATGAGTCGACTCATGGGGTCAACTCAATTTTATAAACATGATTTTCTTTCAAAATACACATCCAAAAATATTGAAATTGCCTCCAATAGATCACAAATCTTCTGTTCTTGCTCTTGAGGCTTTCGAGTTAGGACTTGATAAAATTATGATTTTGCCTCTGAAAAATAATAAATCTTTTTCCAAGCCAAAAATATTAGTAACCCCCTCAAATGCTTTGTAATCATCAAAATCAATTCAAAGAGCAACATTAGATCAGTTGGACTGACTATCTGCTCTGATATTACTTTTTTTCAGAAACAGTAATCCAAGAGAGAGGATGAATTGAGTTTCTTAAAAACTAACATAAAGAAAATATATCCAAAAATAATCTTAGAAGTGTTTGTGAAGAGCTTTGTAGATAATAAATAAAGGCAGTAGCATTAACAAAGTAAAGAAAATAAAATAATTACAAACATAAGATATATTATAATGGTTCATCGTCAAACTCAGAACCTACATTCACTCCCCAAGTAAACCCACTTAAAAATTTCAACTATAACCTCTCAAAAATTATAGTCCAATTATTTTTTTAAGTTTACAATCCAATCCAGTTAATTTTACTTGGATCACCAATTACAACTTTACAACTGATTGTTTTATTCTAGGCTCACAATCAACTCCCATTAGTTTTGGTAGAGATACTAATCAAAACCAACACCATCCAATTTTTAGGTTTGGACCAACTCCAAGTTTCTATATCCAAGAAACTTGTTACAATAAAATGAATGAAAATTTACAAGAAATAGAGTTTAGAAATAGTAAACTTGATTGGCCTTTGAAGAAGTCGAAGTAGATGAGCTTTCAATACTTGAAGTTCTTCCTTGATTACTTGAGAGGCTTCAATGCTTCTTTTCAATGGTAGTTGATTAGAATTAAAGCTCTCTTCCTCTCTTTTAGACTAATTCAATATAGGAAGGACTAAATTTATGGCACTCTTTAATTTCTTCCTTTTTCTCTTTTAGTTCCTCACACTATTTTCAAGAATATGGCTTAATAAATTCCTTAAACTTCAAAACTTCTCAAAAATTTAATTTTCTCCAAGAAACTTTACATTTATTTGCTCAAAAATATCTACAATTAATGCTCTAGCTGTTGGAAGCTTAAAAATAGCCATCAAAATGAATTTAGACATGTTTTTAGAATTTTTGAAAAACTAACTGTTATTCTGATAGAATTTTGTGAGTTGGCTCACCCAAGCTCTTGGTCAGCTAACCTTCAACTTTGAGTAGCTAAGCAAAACTCTGAGATGGCTCACTAGTAGATATCATAAATCTAATATTTTATCTTATTCTGTCTGTCTGAGACTGGATTGGCTCAGATCTTTTCTTAATCAACTAACTTGAATGCTTATTCGGCTAGCTAATTCTTTAGGTTGACTCAAAAGACTTATTGATTTTTAGTGCTTTTTATGCTCTTCTATCTTTGAGACTAAGTCGGCTATCCTTCTTCTTGAGTCAACAAAGCTCCAAACTTGGTCTGTTATCTTGATTATAGGATCGGCTCAAGAAAATGCTTTGAATTTTCATCCTTTTGTTTTCATCTCGAGTCTAAGAATTGGTTGGCTATCTAAAAATTTGGGTCGATTAAGATCCTATCTTGATCAACTAAGCCAAACACATGGTCAGCTAAAGGACTAGTTTTGATTTTTCAAGATTTCTATCTTTCCCTCAAACTGATGCTAGGTCGGCTAAGCTTCATGCTGGATCGACTCAATACTATGTCAGGCATGCCAAAAGATGTTTTAGATAGCTTTTTTTGATCAATCTAATTTTAGACTAGACTTGCCTTCTCAAACTTAGTTTGTACAAGTATGGGCTTGTTTAGAGGTACTTTTAGACTAGACCTCCCTTTCAAATCATTAATTTCTTTGCTTCCAGCCTGAAGGTCTTAAGTTTGAGAACTTAAATTTTTTTGAGAGGACATCCTTTTAAATAAAATAATAGATCACATTGAAGAATCTTACAATCACTCTCAAACATATTATTAGTAAATATAATTTATACTCAAATATCTTTGATGTCATCAAAATCAATTTTAGGGCTAATAATGGAGACCCTCAACCAGCCTAGCAATGAGGAGGAGCAAATTTGAGTAATGCAAGTGGACCATGGAGTAAGTTAGATGGATCTGCCAGTTAGGTATCTAAAGGAAGGATTGCTATCGAAAGACCAAGCTGAAGCTTGAAGAGTCAAATTCCTATCTACATGGTATATGATGCTCGAAAGAAAGCTCTACAAGTGATCCTTCTCCATGCCTCTCCTTCTGTTGGATTACCACAGGTGCTGGTGCATGTTGATTTCAAAACTATTTTTAAAAATATAGCAGAATAATAGATTAAAACCCTTTTAATCTAGAGTATCCATGCATCAAAGCATATAAGGATCTAGTTCATATGCAAAAATTAATACATACTGATTTTTAAATCTGAAAATAAAATATGTGATTAGATCACATACCTGTTTCGCTTTTTCTTTCCTCAAATCTATATCTAAAAGATGAACAGGTTCTCTTTTAGCCACACAAATATTTGGTCTCTATCAATATCCAGTCAGGAACAACTTGGATTGCTCCTCCTTTCTTTATTTCTTTATATGCAATTGATCAACCCTTAATCAGCCTTTGAATCTTTTGATCAACTCCTTGATCAGCCTTTTCTTCTTCTTTGTATCTTCCTTGATGTAGATCAACCACCAACTAAAACTAGAAAGAAAGAAGGGATGCCTAAACACCTTTTGGATGTGTGGATGCAAGGACACCCAAGCTCTTGGGCCTTGAAGAAAGAGAGGGAGAGAGGGGAGGCGTGGAGGCTTAGAGGGCTGATTGCTTTGATGCCTTGATTGATTCTAAAGGCTAAGAGGAGGTCCTCTCATATATAGGGCTTTAATTAGAGTCCAAACCAAATTTCAATCTTTGTTTTAAAGAGGAGTCCTAATCTTAATAGGATTCATTCTTTTAAACCTGAGGCCTTTTCATTATTCCTTATCAAATAAGGAAAGAAGAGAGGGCGCCAATACGCGCCAACTATTGGCGCCCATTAGGAGTCCTCATGCTAGTTGGCACCCACTAGGAGTCCTCATGCCATAAAGAGATGGAGTGTGCATCCCTCCCCTTCTCTCCCTAGTCCACACCAAAATTAGAGTAGAAGGCGGCATGGCCTAGGGCTGTCCATGGACCGGGTCCAGACCCGAGACCCATGGGTATTTACCCAACAGATCTCGGTCTGATATTAATATTGGACCCGTTTACCCAGACCGGATCCGGATCCAATAAACCATCATGTAAATGGATAGGATCTGGATATTTAATACCCAGACCCAATAGATCTGAGACCTGAATAATATATATATATTATAATTGTATGTTATTATATTTTTGGATGCTTTAATTAAAGTTTTACTTGTTGAATTTGAATAACTTTTATATTTTTATTTGTATGATCATATGATTGTATAATTTTTAGATATTTTTTTAGGTTATTGAATAATTTTTAGATTTTTTTTTGAGACTTTAAATATGAGTTTCGGATCCTAGAACTGGATCCGGATACCCAGGACCCATTAGGGTCCAGATCTGGTACTTCAAGGCTAGACCCGTCAGGTATTCGGGTCTGGATCAGGTACCAGTAACTAAAATCGGGTCTGAGTCTAGATATCCAGGTTCCAACCCGAACCCAACCCATTGACAAGTCTAGCATGGCCCCTCTAACTTATCCACATATGGTGTGCCGAATTTGATAAAATCAAATGCTGCAACAAAGGCTAGATTCAAAGCATATAGGTGCCCAACAATTGAGCCCCTTGAACCCAATTTCAAATCTAATTTGGATTAAGTCAAATGCATGTAACTAACTTGGTCTAATCCTTATCAAATAAGGAATCGAAGTCCAAAAAAAAATTAAGTTTAACCATGTGCTAGCAAGGCTTTTCCAAACATAATAAAATTTCATCAAATCCTAATCTAATTAGGACTTCATAAGTCTAATTGGTCAATCCAAATTAATTTCTTTATTTGTGTGACCCCATAGGTTCAAATCTGTCTGGTAGTGAAATATACTATGATCTCTATCATAGTATCATTGAAACTCTTTTCAATAGATTGAAATAATTTCACTCTTACTCAAGAAAGATTGTTGATCTAGAACAATCCTAGTGAGCTCTCACAATCCATCAATGACACCTAGTAGTATGTTAGGTAATCCAGCAAAACTGCATAAAGAATCTCTAGTTGTAGTTTCTGTGTGATTCAGTCCCTTTATCGTGAGTCTCGACTTGATGGCAGGTCATGGATAAATCATCAAACCTCAACATCAATCATTTGATAAATTTAATTAGCTCAAGTTCAAAGAGTGATTCACATGAAAACTCTTTTCAATCAATTTCACTGCTGTGGCCATAGACTTAAAGATTCAGCCTCTCAAATCTCATAGGACTACTCTTTTCTATCAAGTTCGATAGATTCCATTTAGATGCTCACCTTGCTCTATAGTGGACCAACAGTCACCAACATACCTTACAAAGACTCGCATGGCTAGAGGCAATATTTCTATGCAGTCAAACTCTAACAGGCTCATTGTGAGCAACCATGGCACCATAGGTCAAAGGACTATTTACACAACTACAATATCGAGATGATCACTAATGATTGAATAAAAATCTATGTGATCTCTCATATGGTCACACTCAGTGTTGGTTGTTCTCTAACAACCACTCGCACATTCTGCTCAATGTCTCTACACTATAGACTAGAGACTCATCTACTCCGAAAGAAGCGATCAGTGCATCGAACTATCCAAATCGATCATCATCCCTATGATGATATTACGATCAGAAGTAATTTAAGAATTAGTTATACATACCTCTAATTCTCAACTCTTAGAATATGCATCTTAAGCATTAATTTTTTAAACAATTCAAGGACACGTAACACTTGAATAGTAAATAAAAACTACCCTTTTATTGATCAAATCAATATTTTAAGTAAAAATTTATGTCCTAAAAAAATATAATGTGTCTGCCATATTAGCTTCTCGGATATACATCCAACAATCTTCTACTTGGACTAAAGATAATTGACCACTAATCTAAGTTTCATCTTCTCAAGATAGACTTTCATCTTTGGCTACTCAACTGCTTTGTCAATCGATCTACCATATTATCCATGGAGTCTACTCTTCGCACCTCGACATATTTCTTCTCGAGATAGTCGTGTATAATATGAAACCACCACTCGATGTGCTTAGATTTTTGATAAGACCTAAGCTCTTTAACAAGTACTATGGCTCTGTTATTATTATAATACAGTAGTATGACATCCGATGTCATTACACCAAGTTCTACAATAAACTTTTTAAACCAGAAGTCTTTCTTTGCAGCATCCGAAGCAGCAACATACTCAGTTTCTATGGTCGAGTCTGCTATGATGGATTGCTTGAAACTCTTCTAACTAACTACACCATCATTGCATACGAACATATATCCTAATGTAGACTTTCCATCATCAGAATCAGACATGAAGTCTGAATCAATATATCTCTCGACCTGTAATTCAAATCCTCCTCCAAAGATCAAGAATGAATCCTTAATTCTTCTAAGTACTCAAGGATGTTCTTTATAGCTATCCAGTGCTCTTCATCTAGATTTGACTAATATCTACTCGTGACACTCATAGTAAGGATGATATCAGATCGAGTACACAGCATGACATACATGAGGCTTCCTATCGTCAAGGCATAAAGAATCTTACTCATACACTGAACTTCCTCAGATATGGTCAGACACATCATCTTGAAAAGATGAATACTTTACCTAAGAGATAGAAGTTTCTTTTTAAAATTTTTCATGCTAAACCTCTTCAGCACTTTCTCTATATATAGCTTTTGTGATAGGCCTAGCATCCTCTTAGATCTATCCCAATAGACCTTTATTTCAAGAATATAGGATGCTTTCCCTAGGTCTTTCATGAAGAATTTCTTGGACAACTATCTTTTGATCGAGGTCAACATGGGGATATCATTCTCAATAAGGAGGATATCATCCATATACAGTACAAAAAATGTCACTGCACTCCCACTGACCCTTTTGTATGCATAAGATTCTTTTTCATTTTTAATGAAATCAAACGATTTGATCGCATCAATAAAATGAATGTTCCAACTTCGAGAAGCTTGCTTTAATCTATATATGAACCTTTACAGCTTGTAGACTTTGTGATCTCCATCACTGAAAGTAAAATCCAAATGCTACTTCATATAGATATCTTCCTCAAAATATCCATTCAGAAAAGTAGTCTTCATATCCCTCTGTCAGATTTTATAATTATAATAAGCTGTAATAGCAAGCAAAATATGGATGGATTTAAGCATGGCTACAAGTGAGAAGGTATCCTGATAGTCAATACTTTCGCATTGACTATAACCTTTTGCCACAAGTCTAGCTTTATAGGTTTCTACCTTACTATTTGCATCTATTTTCTTTTTGTAGATCTATTTACATCCAATGGATACTATACCTTCTAGTAAATCAACTAAGGCCCATATTTGGTTTGAGTGCACTGAGTCAATTTTTGACTTCATTGCATCTAACTATTTTTTGGAGTCAATGTCGGATATTGCCTCGTCAAAAATATTAGGATTATCTCCATGACCCTTATCTCCCACAAGAAATATTTTCTCTACATCCTCTATAAGCATACCCATGTACTTTTTAAGAGGACAGGAGACTACTAGATCTATGAGTTGGTGGAGGAACATTAACTACTGGCTCAATAATTTTGGATTTTTGAGGATCTATAACTCGTTGCTCTTTAGAAACCTTTTCTTCAAGCTCAATTAACCTCCTACTGCTATCATTCTGGATAAACTATTTTTTGAAGAATATGGCATGACGACTCACGATCATATTATGAACATATGGAAGGTAAAAGTAGTATCCCATAGATTCTTTCGGATACCTTATAAAGCGAGTTATGACAAATCTATCCTCTAATTTGTTAGTCATTTGTGTTTTCACATAGGCTGGATATTTTTAAATCTTTTGATGACCTAGACTCAGCTTCTTACTATGATATCTCATATAGTATGGTAGGAACAGATTTAGAAGGAACCATATTTAACAAATAAATTACAATCAATAGGCATGTCCCCAAAGATATGAGGATAAATCAGTGAAGCTCATCATGGATCTGACTATATCTAATAAGGTCCTATTCTTTCTTTCAGATATCCCGTTGAGTTGGGGTATACCAGGAGGAGTCTCTTGAGAGACTATGCCGTTGTCTTTAAAATAATCTAAAAATTTTTTACTAAAGTATTCTCCTCCTCGATCTGATCGAAGAATCTTAATAGGTTTATCTATTTATTTTTCTACTTTATGTCTAAATTTTTTAAATTTTTCAAAAATTTCAGACTTGTGCATCATTAAAAATACATATCCATATCATAAAAAATCATCAATAAAGGTAATAAAGTAGTGATAACCACCCCTGACCTGCATATCAAATGGCCCACAAATATCGATATGTACCAAAACAAGTATATCAGTGGCTCTCTCTCTATGTCCTACAATGGATAGCTTGGTCATTTTTTCTCGAAGATAAGATTCACAAGTTGGGTATGACTTAGAATCAAAAGAGTCAAGGATCCTATCCTTTTTCAGTTTGTTTATCCTGTTCTTTCCAATATGACTAAGCCTAAGGTGCTATATATACTTCTGGTTAACTTCATCTCTAAGTCTCTTTTGACCTACGAGATTCACTACTTGCTCGTTTATATTCACATCGCATCAATATACAATTGATAAAAATTATCAATTAAAAGATCACATGCAACCAATTTATTTTATAAATAAATAAAATAAAAATCTTTATTAAAATAGAAATCAAATCCATCCTGTACTAGTATAGATACGAAAATCAAATTTTGACTAGCTATAGGTACAAAATAACAATCTTTTAAATCTAATCTAAACTCTAACGGTAATCGAAGAGAATAGGTGTCAATAATTTCTACAGCAATCTTTGCTCCATTGCCAATCCGAAAGATCATGTCACCTTACCTCAACCTTCTACTTTCTATTAGATCTTACATTAAAGTATGTATATAAGCACTAGAATCAGAGTCCAATACCCAATTAAAAGTAGAAGAAATCATTAAGTTAGATTCAATTACGAGCAAACTAAACATATCTTCCAAAAGTTTGTCACCCTTACTGGTCTTCAAGCTTTCCAGTTATAATTGATAGTTTCTCCTCCAATGACCGTCAGCACTATAGTGGAAACACTTTTTTTTATCTACAATCTTCTTTGGAGTGTCCTTCTTTAGCCTGTTCTCCTTTCTCTACTTCTTCACAGGCTTATTCTTTTTCTTCTTTCAAATAGACTTTCTCTTGAAAGATGCCTGCTCCACAATAAGAACAATGCCCCTTGAATTTTTTAAGGTACCCTCAGTAATGACCAACATATTGAGTAGTTTAAATAAAGTACACTCCAACTTATTTATATAAAAATTTATAATAAATTGACTATATGAACTCACAAAGAATTGTAGGATCAAATACACTTGCAATTCCTTCTACATTGTTAGGTCGAGCTTCTCAAGCTCCTCAAGGTCCTTGATCATTATCAAATAATGTTCATGGACCGACTGTCCTTCATGCATTTTCATGTTGAAAAGTCATTTGAATAATTCAAAATATGCAATCTGGCTTTGCTCACCATATAACTCTTATAGGTGAGCGATCATCACCCTGACAGTAGGTATATGCTTATATTAGCTCTGCAACTCATTTGATATAGAAGCCAGTACGTAGCACTTAACCTGACTATCATCATCCATTCATTTTTCAAATACTGCTCTTTGCTCAATACTAGGATGGCTTAGTAAAACTGAGAGGTTTTGATCAAGTACATATCCTAATTTCTTCGATATCAAGAGAATCTTGAGATTTCTGAGTTAGTCTTCTAAATTAATTTTGATCAAATGATTGGAGTCAAGGATGTAGGCCAGAGGCTTCAAAGTTGATATGGTTTAACTGTGAGAGTAGAGATTCAAGTTAGAAATTTATACTTAAATTTTATATTTGCTCAAGAGACTTTATAAAGCAAATAAACTCTCACTATTTTTTCAAATCCCTACACTTCCAATGTGGAGAAGTGAAAATCTTAATGCGATAATTGGATTTCTAGTGGGTGCTATGATCTCACCGATGCCATACATCTCACTTGACAGATATTGATTATACATATATCGATGCATGGACAACTCCTTATCTAGATGCTTCTCTAAGCATGTTACAGCAACTTGAACTCTAAGTTATGTGGGCTCATGTGACAGATATTGATCATACTTTTTAGTTAAGCCCAATCCACCATTCACAAGCAGGTGCAAAGCCATCATTGGGTTCTAATTTGATCTACCCATGACGAAACCCTTATGCATAAAAATAAATTTCAAGTCTTAAACTTAAATTTCAGATCTAAATTTTTTTACGTCAATAGTAAGTTTTTGAACTCAAAACTAATTTTTAGATCTTGACATGCTATCATATATCTCATACATGAAGCATAAAAATAGATCTAATCTATTTTTAGATCTTGTTATGCAATCATATATCTCATATATGAATCAAAAACTAGATCTAAAATAATTTTCAGATTTATGCATGCCTTCATACATCTTATATATGAATTAAAAATTAGATCTAAAATAATTTTTAGATCTTAATATGCCTTCATATATCTCATATATAAATTAAAAATTAGATCTAAAAAAAATTTTAGATCTAAATAAAACAACCATATATCTCATGCACTGATAAAAATCAAATTTTAAAAACTATTTTCAAATCATGCATGTTAATTTTCATACATATGAATCTATAGCTCTGATACCATTGTTGGATTATCACGGGTGTGGTGCATGTATATTTTAAAATCATTTTTGAAAATATAGCAAAATAATAGATTAAAACTTTTTTAGTCTAGAATATGCATGCATCAAAGTACCTAAGGATCTAATTCATATGTAGAAATTAATACATGCTGATTTTTAAATTTAAAAATAAAATATATGATCAGATCATATACCTATTTTACTTTCTCTTTCTTCGAATCTGGATCTAAAAGATGAACAGGTTTTCTCTTAGCCATACAAATATCTAGCCTCTACAGGTATCCACTCAAGAATAACTTGGATTGCTCCTTTTTTTTTCTCTTTACATGCAATTGATCAACCCTTGATCAGCCTTTAGATCCTTTGATCAACTCCTTGATCAGTCTTTTCTTCTTTCTTGTATCTTCTTTGACGTAGATCAGCCACCAACCAAAATTAAAAAAAAAGAAGGGATGCCCAAACACCTTTTGGGTGTGTGGATGCAAGGATGCCCAAGGTCTTGGGCATTGGAGAAAGAGAGGGAGAGAGGGGAGGCGTGGAGGCTTAGAGGGCTGATTGCTTTGATGGCTTGATTTATTCTAAAGGCTAAGAGGGGGTCCTCTTATATAGAACCTTAATTGGAGTCCAAATCAAACTCCAATCTTTGTTTTAAAGAGTAGTCCTAATCTCATTAGGATTCATTCTTTTAAACCTTAGGCATTTTCATTATTCCTTATCAAATAAGGAAAGGGGAGGGGCACCAACTATTGGCGCCCACTAGGAGTTGTCACGCCACAAGGAGATGGGGCATGCGCCCCTCTTCTTCTCTCCCTAATCCATGCCAAAATTAGATTAGAAGGTGGCGTGGCCTCTCTAACTCATCCACATATGGTGCACCCAATTTGATAAAATCAAATGGTGCAACAAAGGCTTGATCCAAAGCATGTAGGTGCCCAACAATTGAGCCCCTTGAACTGAATTTCAAATCCAATTTGGATTAAGTCTAATGCATGTAACTAACTTGATCTAATCCTTATTAAATAAGAAATTCAAGTCCAAAAAAGAATTGAGTTTAACCATGTGTTGGCAAGGTTTTCTTAAACCTAATAGGATTTCACCAAATCCTAATCCAATTAGGACTTCACGAGTTTAATTGGTCAATCCAAATAGTTCTCTTGTTTGTGTGACCCCATAGGTTCAATTCTATCTGGTAGTGAGATATACGACGATCTCTATCATAGTATCATTGAAACTCTTTTCAATGGGTCAGAATAATTTCACTCTTACTCAAAAAAGATCATCGATCCAGAACAATCCTAGTGAGCTCTCATAATCTGTCAGTGACACCTAGCAGTATGTAGTGGCAATCTAGCAGAACCAAATAAAGAACCTCTAGTTATAGTTTTCATATGATTCAATCCCTCTATCGTGAGTTCTGACTTGATGGCAGGTCATGGATAAATTGTCAAACCTCAACATCTATCATATGATAGATTCAATTAGCTCAAGTCCAAAGAGTAATCCACATGAAAATTATTTTCCATCAATCTCACTACTATGGCCATAGACTTAAGACTCGGCCTCTTAAATCTCATAGGACTACTCTTTTCTATCAAGTTTGATAGATTCCATCTAGATGCTCATCCTTCTCCTATAGTGGATCAAATATCATCACATACACTACAAAGACTCGCATGGCTAGAGGCAATATTTTTATGCAGTCAAACTTCAACAGTCTCACTATGAGCAACCATGGCACTGTAGATCAAAAGATTATTCATACAACTACAGCATCGAGATGATCGTTGATGATTGAATAGAAATCTATGTGATCTCTCGTATGGTCACACTCAATGCTAGTTGTTCTCTAACAACCATCCATACTTTTTGCTCAGTGTCTCTATACTAAAGACTAGAGACTCATCTACCCTGAAGGAAGCGATCAATGCACTGGTCTATCTGGATTGATCATCATTCCCATGATGATACTACGATCGGGAGCAATTTAAGAATTAATTATATATGTCTCTAATTTTTAACTCTTGAGAATATATATCTTAAGCATTAATTTCTTGGACAATTTAAGGACATGTCACACTTGAATGATAAATAAAAATTATTTTTTTATTAATCAAATCAATATTTTAAGTATAAATTTGTGTCCTAAAAAAATATAATATGTCAACCATATTAGCTTCTCAAACATACATCCAACACCTTCACTAGCTCTAACCCTCCAAGGCAGAGTATGCCCTGTATGAAGTCTACGAAGGCATCTACGATAATCACTTGTGAGGTAGGGTACAAAGTCCTACAGTAAGGATTCTACTAGTAGAGCATTCACAAGGACACGATCAAGTGAATGAAATGTTGTGATAAATGCTAGTGACACTCCAATTTTTAGCACCTGTCGGTAGCCCCGCTCGCTCCAATCAGCTCTTGAACATTCACTCAATGGAGGATCGACATCCTGAGCCACTAGCCATTGGCCACTGAGCAAAGGAACTTTCTCATCATGATGATTGAATACTTCACCAAGTGGATCAAGGCTGAGCCACTTATCCAGATCACTGAAAAGAATGCTTGTGCCTTCATTTGGAAGAGCATCATTTGTTGCTTCGGCTCACCTGACAACGACTGATGGTTCGATAATTCTTCCTTTTGGGAGTTTTGCCAGAAGCTCCACATTGACCATCGGTTCACCTCAGGTGGACATCCCCAAGCAAATAGAGAGGCTAAGGTGACCAACCAGATCATTCTTCAAGATTTGAAGATCCAGTTGGATAAGGCCAAAAGACTCTAAGTAGACAAACTATACAATATTCTCAGGGCCTATCAAATCACACATCGGCTCTTGATGGGTGAGACACTATTTAACCTTGCTTTGAGATCGAAATAGTTATGCCCTTGGAGATAGGCCTATCCTCACATTAGGTAGAGAACTTTCATGTGCAGAGAAAATCAAAAGACCTACAAACGAACCTAGATCTTCTAGAAGAAATCAGAGAGAAGGTTTGAGTCCGAATAGCGGTATACCAATAGTGTGTTGTACACTACTACAACTCTAAGCTGAAAGAGAAACACTTTTGACCTGGAGATCTGGTGCTTAGGAGGGCTGAAGTTAGTCAGCCAACTAAATGAGGAAAACTCTCACCCAACTGAGAAAGAACTTACTGTGTTGCCGAGGTAGTGTACATCGGGACCTATCATCTGGAGCAGTGGAATGGAACACCCCTCCCCCACACCTAGAATTCTACAAATCTCCAGCCTTACTATTAGTAAGGTGTATCATATAGAGTTGATCCTATAATAAAGCTCCAATCTTTCTTCATGCAAAGGAGATGTTGCTGAGTGATGCAATCCAAAGATACAAAGCCTCAAGCCCAATCACATCGAAGGGGCGAAGCATGCAAGAAGTCATTCTCCACCCAGAGGAGGTTAAAGGACTCGACCAGCAAAGTTCTAGGAGAGCTTGCTAAGCCCTAGGCTAGGTCGCCATGCCTATAAAGCCTCGGCTATCCCGTACACCTTCAATGGTGGAAGACTCAGATTCTCGGGGGGTAAGTATGACCATGTAGGCCAAAAACTCTGAGAAAGTCTTTGGTGAGTTGCCATGCCCTAAGCCAAACTACCATGCCTATTGAAAAGCTTTAAGAGAGCTCACTGCATCATAGGCTAGGTCACCATGCCTATTAAACCTTGCTTATCTAGTCACCTCTGAAAACTTCGAAAAAATCCTAAATGAGTTACGATGCCCGAGGCCAAGCTGCCATGTCTATCGAAAAGCTCTGAGAGAGCTTGCAACACCCCAGGCTAGGTCATCATGCTTGTAATGCCTCGACTATCTGGTACATCTCTAACGGCGGAAGACTCCAAGCTTTGGGAGAAGAGTATGCCCATGTAGATCGAAAACTTCAAGAAAGTCCTAGGTAAGTTGCCATGCCCCAAGCCAGGCTGCCACACCTACCAGAAAGTCTTAAGAGAGCTCGCTATGCCCCATGCTAGGTCGTCATGTCCAAAAAACCTCAAATATTTGGTACACCTTCGGTGGTGGAAGACTTTGAGTCTCAGGAGGAGAGTATGTCCACATAGGCTGAAAACCCTAAGAAGATCCTAAGTGAGTCACCATTCCCCAAGCCATGTCACCATGTCTATCTTCTTCACATCCTGGAGGCCCTGATGAGCATTCATCAAGTCTTGGAGCAAGACAGAGTTCCAGTTCAAGAGCCATCAAGTTTCAAAAGACTGAGCCTTGGGGGTCCCAAAGCTTTGGGTCCATAGACCCCAACTGGGGCAAGATGGTGCCCTTACAGCCTCCCATCAATGCTAGGGGGGCAAGGCCTCAGATGACCATCATCAATGCAACAAGGTTGGAACTGGGAAGATGCAAAGCCCCAGGTCTCAACACATTTACACAAGTCATTGCAGCATAAAAGAGTCAAAAAGAATTGTCTTCTTTTATTGATAATTCTCAATTATAAAAGTTTCAGCTCGATGGCCAAGTTATAATATATATGAAGACTTCTAAGTACAAGGAACAAGACACTAAAGGATACTAAAGGATAGAGAAAGGTGTTTATCCTGCACTGAAGGATATAGGGAATGGCATGGTTCCCTTGGGTGGCTTACCACTAGGACTCATCCATCTTTTGGATATTTCTTTCAGGAGGATTAGAGAAGCTGCCCGAGGGTGAAAGATTGCTCTATAGAAAGGTCAAAGAGCTCCCTATAAGGCTCGATGCTAAGAAGGCCCCCTAACCAGTTGCCTACTCCAAGCCAGGACCATGAGTCGGTGCAGTTCTATAAAGAATGTTGCTGCATTCTCAGCAAAGACCATGTCAAGAAGATGGAACTTCAATGACAGGCTCCATAAGGATGTTGCTCAGACCTCAGCAACTTCCTCAGGTTGATGGCAGTCATGGTTCCATGGCTAAGGTGGCATTAATTCTCAATACCTCCCATGCCAATGTGAGGTGTCTGCAAGTGTGCCCCTTCCAGGCACCCCACAGTTAGTCGAAGGGTAAGCGAAAATCCCTCCATAGTGCAGTGGATGCCCACGATCACCATACTCCCAGCGAAAGGCTATGATAAGAATATCATCTTCTCTAGTGCTTTCGCAACTAAGAAAACTGAAGGAAGTGGGTTTGACCGTAAGCGACAGCCCTTTACAACAATTTATATCGAGACAGGGAAGTGCTCCTTCACCTCCTAGGTTGTATGCCAAGTGTCACAACCCCAATGGCTCCAAAGATCATGCCTTCCTAGGAAAGATGCTCCAAGCACCCCCTTTCAACAAAATGCTACTTCAAGGATTGTAGCATTGAATGTCATACAGTCTTCTACAGAGGAAGATGTGCTGATTGGTGGAGCAATAAATACTCCCTGGATCGCCAAGTGACACCAGCTCTAGATTTGTAGGAGGCAAAATCAATGATTGGAGTTAGTGTAGAGCACAATGTCCCACATCTTTGGGGTGTAGATTGTCTTGGCTTGAATTCCAAACTGGCATAAAATAGACACTAAAAAGTTGCACATCCTATGCTACTAAAGGATTAGGATGAAGGCTCATGCAAAGAAATGCAAAAAAGGAATAAAAGAAAAGTCTCTTTTATTTCAAAAGAAAGAAAAATACATCCAATCAAGGAATAAGAGAAGAGGCCAAGTCCTAGATCCTCTTCTTCCTATCTTTCTAAGCCTTTGCTACTTCCTCAAAAGAAGCCAATCAAGGGATGAGGAAATCTAGTGTAGACTCTACCACTGAGAGGCGACCATGGAGGATAATCTAGCAACTTTCAAAGCCTCGCTTGAAGAAACCCAGGGACTTCTCCATCTCCTTCAGATCAAGGGATCTACTCACTGCGACATCTCAGGAGACTGAGGTAGGTCCCTGGTCCCAAAGGCCCCCTCTTAACAATGGTAAGGTCATTATCAGCTCGATGGCAAGCCTCATCCCTAGAGCCCATCTAGCTAGATCGAGCCTGAAGGTTCTCTAGAAGGCCGGCCACCTCTACTTCCAGATGGCCGACCTCCCTCTTGACCTCAATCAACTCCATCTTTGTCTTCACAACTTGGTGAATGGGGTGGACTCTATCACCTCAGGTGCTAAAGGCTTCATCCCTAGCCATGCAAAGCTCCTCTCCAAGACTAGCAATCTCCTACTGAAGATCCACCTCTCCATAAATAGCCCATCAAGTTTTGTGAAGGTGATCACCTTCCCTACCAAGCATGCTCGAGCTAGACTGAGTTTCTCATTCGTAGGGAGCAAGATGAGAAGCTCCAGATAACTAAAGATTCCTCTTGTTTAGATCAATGACTTTCTATTGAGAAGCTTCCAAGATGCTCTTTAGTCTCTTGTTCTTGATAAGAGAGCTATCAAGTTGTCTTCAAAGATTCTCTCGAGCTTCTTTAGTGGTGCTCTGCCCAAGTTCTACCAAGGCTTGATCATGCTCTTAAAAGAATAAGTGCCCTACAAGCTAATCACAAGGGTGATGTGATGGGACTTATTTATATATTCTTTCATTTCATGTAATGATATTTGTTTGATATGAATAAAATGAGGCATTTTTTATTCATCATTTCAGTTGCATCTTTTCATATTAGGGATTAAGATGAACTCCAAAGATTAGGGTAATAATTTTAGAGGACATGAATGGGTCATGACTGCGAGATCTAAAATTTTAAAATTTTAATCTTAAATATTTTTGATCATAAGAATATTGAGTTGAAGATCAATATTCAAAAAGACTGACACACTCTTTGTATGCTCGATGGAGAGGGTGGCTGATCTCACATGCCACTTATGTGAGAATAATACAAGGATGTGGGGCTTATTAAGAAATGAGTTCACTAAATTGACCCACTGATAGAAAATATTTTATAGAGTCTTATATACATGTCAAAATATGATTTTCTAAGTGGGAGTGGTGCAAGTAGTCCTTAGATCCGAGACCACCATAAAATCTTATACACATGAATCCATATTTTGGTTCACACTCTAAACATAATATTAAATCATATATGGGATGTTCTGAATGTGGTCGAGTGTGTATGAAGGTTGTGAGTAGGTCAACAAGAAATTAATCACTCTTGGTAAGAGAAGATGACATCCTATGTATTCTTATCTCTTGATAAACTCAGGAAGACTTTGGCCAAAGCAAATGAAGGTTAGATAGGGTTTCTAATACTTCATTAGAGTTATTATTGATTGATAAAAAATCAATAAAAATATGTGTTGAGTTTGAAATGATTCTATACTCATAAACATATTCAAGATGCAGGATAATCGAAGGACTGGATTGCACGGTAACTTATCACTGAAGGGCATATTTGATTTTTTTCATCAAATTTCACATCTTCTAGATAGTCATGATAAGTTTCTAGACATCAATCTTGACTTGTGGGTTTGGTCAAATTAAAGATTTTAATTCGATCACCAATTAGATAGGATTCTAATTGCTGAACTCAGGTCAGCTTATTTCGAACCTAAATCAATTAGAAAGGTTCTAATCAAATTTTGCTCAACTTGTGCCCGGACCTACTACTGGCTAGATGAGGAACCTAATGGGTCACACATAAAAGAGACTAATCAAAGATCTAATTGAATTAGATTAAGTTTGCAGAATTAATATACTAGCACATGTTGCAAACCCCAACTCCTAGAATCGAATCGGTTTCGATTTATTTGGACAGAGTTGAGTTAATTAAGCTCATGATTTATTTGGATCTGATTTAGGTTAGCCAAATGTTGGCACCTAATTGAATTCTTCCTATTTGGTTTGGCCTAATTGGATTGGGTTAGCCTTGACTTGGCATCATGGATGGATATGGACTAAAGAGTCCATGTGGTTATGGACTCATAACAAACTCACACGCCACCCCTTTATCTAATTTGTTCCATGCCTAATGAGAAGGTTGGCACCTCCAATATAGGCCCTTGGATTGTATAAGGCGCTGATCTATGGTGGAGAAGGAGGGCGCTAAAAATGAAGCATTGCGACTCTTCAGAAACACCGATGAAAAGTCTGTGAACACTCCTTCTGCTTTAAGACACTTAGGTGCCACATATTTCAGATTATTTTTGGTTTTGAATCATTTAAGGATAGAGTTATCACGTGTAAAATTTGGAATTTAAACTGATTGGTGGTTAGATGCCTATCGCACCTTTTACTGGGCGCGCGTGCATAAGGAATGAAACACCGTATCTGATAAGAGAGTTTCATCTGCAGGACTCTTATCAGATATGACTATTCATTTATTTTAGGCATGGATAAATCTCTGAAAGTTGATATGCATCTCCATGCTAATTATAAATAGTGTGGAGTCTCTGGTGTTTTGGTATTCAAAAGTCTTCTCTTCTTTCTTACAACCATCTCTAGATTGTCCAATTTCTTTCTTCCTTTCCTTATTAGGACAAGTCCAAATATAGTAAGGATAAGTTTGATTATAAGACAAGGGCTTAAGAAGATAGTAAAGAAAGACAAAGAGATAAGAAAGGTAGAGAAAGGCAAGCCAAGGAAGGAGGGTGTTTAGGAAAACACCAGAGGAGTGTTGTGCTACCCAAATTAGTGGAGAGAAGTTTTGAAGGAGCTTGTGTCTTGATCCAGTTTCTATTGGGATCACCATTAGAGGGCAAATATTTGAGCATCTGGTGGAAGTTCTACCAAAATTTTTTGAATTTAGTGATACAGATATTCTTCTATTTCTTTCATAATGTTATGCATATTTAGATATATGATTGTTAATCACCAAGGAGGTCTTGAGTTAGGGTTTGATATTTAGGATTTCATTATGCAAAGTTATGAAATTCATATTTTCATTGCGCTGTCGTAACCCTACAGTGGTATCGAGCCAACCTTGATTGGTTCAATCATATGAGCATGTCTAAATATAGAATTATTCATACATGTAAGCTGTATGCATATGATATACTATATATGCTATGCTATGTCTATAATCTTGCTTTGATTTAATTAATGCATATTTGTTAGATTATAAACATGCAGTTGAATTTTAAGGATATGCTTGAGACCATTGAAGTCTTCATAAAAAAAAATTATATTAAGTCATAGTGATGTGAACCAGTAGCTAACCAATTCTTGAATCGATTAATCAATTGGTGTCTAGGCAAGTATTAAAGGTGATTCTTTAATTGGTTCTGTTGACTGATCTGATCAATTTATTGGTGTCTAAGAAAAGCAATGAGGAAACCCCACCTACTAACCTAGCCAATTAGATTAGTCTAAATCTTAAATATGGTTTACTCAGTGTTTATTACACTACTAATGCCTTCCTTCATGCTAAGATAATTATTATTTTAAGAACCATAATAAGTTTGTTGTACTATCTACAAGACTTACAATGGGGACTAATATGATAAAATCTTGGTGCATTAAGAATGCTTATTGCAATTTGAATTATTATTGCTTTGTTGTGCTATCCACAAGAGCAATATTAATTTCAAATATGATTGTATGAAAATGAAGAGTCTGACTTAACTAAAATATTATAGTTTGTTGTGCTATCCATAATACTATAAATATTTTAGAGGTAGTTTATGTTGAGAATGCAATTGGATAGATTTTTCTATCTTTGAACTCACTGGAGTTTGTTGTGCTATCCACAAGACTTCTTTGAGGAATAAAGATCTCAACCCCACTAAGAGATCAATTTAGGATTTTTCATCTATCATAGAGAGGGCTATGGTATATGATAAAATAGTGAGAGTAATAATTAAAATAAAAAATCTCATCTAGTTATACATGTCACCATGAATCATTTGCTTATATGATTATTCTTAATTCTTATAGATTAAAACTTTGCATTATGGCTACTTTACTCTCACTACATTGCATCCTTGATGCAAATAAGCTGACTGATCCTAATTATGTGGACTGGTTAAGAAACTTATGCATAGTACTTATGCAAGAAAAATTATCTTACATTCTGGACACACTTGATCCTGGTCCAGTCAGTGAAGATGCTTCAGAGGAGGAAAAGATCACATATAAGATGTGGCAAAATGACAGCATGATTGTCAAGTGCATAATGTTAGCCTCTATGAGTAATGAATTACAGAGGCAACATGAGGATATGGATGCTTCTTCCATACTGCTCAATTTAAAAGAGCTATATGGAGAACAGAGCCGAACTGCTAGATATGAATTATCTAAGCAATTGTTCCAGGCTCGGATGACTGAAGGTACTCCAGTTCAAAATCATATGCTGAAGATGATTGACTTGATCATCAAATTAGATCAATTAGGTTTCACCATGCATACAGAACTTAGTCAAGATCTAATCCTCCAGTCTCTCCCAAACTCCTCCCAATTTGTGGTAAATTACCACATAAACAAACCGGACATTTTCTTGCCAGAGCTATTAAATATGTTGAAAATAGCTGAACATCATATAAAGAGAGAGAAAGATCCACTTCTTATGGTGGACAAGAATAAATATAGCAAGAAGGGTTCAAAGAAAGAAAAGAAATTGAACCCTAAAAGAAGCACCTTCAAGAAAAAAAAAGGCAAAGCGGGTCTCTGCAGATATGACATGTTATCATTGTGGCAAGACAAGACATTAGAAAAGAAATTGTAAGAGTTATCTTGCAAAGATGAGAGAAAATGCAAGTGTGGCACACAAAGGTATGTATATGATACATACATATTTTAAGTCCTTCAGCAAGTAATTCATGGGTATTAGATATCGTATGTGATTCTCATATTTGCAATTCGTTGCAGGGGTTATAGAGAATCAAAGGACTAAAAAAAAAAAAGAATTCTAGCTTTTTGGTGCCAGTGGAGAATCAATCTTTGCTGAAGCTATGGGAATTTATCTACTGGAGCTACTGTCAAGAAAAACTCTAGAATTAGAAGAATATTATTACATACCAAAATTATGAGAAATATCATATATGTACCTCTTTTGATACAATGTGGATATGAAATAAAATTTATGGGCAATGGTTACTCCATATTTCATGCAAATAAATTTTTTGACAATGGATATTTTGATAATGGTCTTCTAATTCTATTACTTAATGAAAATATTTTTTATATTCATAAAAATATATATAAAAAAAGAGAAGACATAAATATGTCATTTTTTTGGTATTGCCACCTTGGTTATATTGGTGAGTCAAAGATAAGCAAGTTATACAAAAAGAAATTCTTTGAACTATATGATTTTAAATCATATGGAACTTGTGAATCTTGTCTCATAGAGAAAATGATAAGACTCCATTCTTTGGATATGGGGAAAGGGCAAATAAGTTATTGGTCTTAGTACATTTAGATGTATGTGGGTCCATGACAATTTTAGGCAGAGGAGGATATTTCTATGTCATAACTTTTACAGATGACTTATCAACATATGGATATGTGTATCTCATGAAACATAAATCCGATGCATTTGATAAGTTTAAGAAATATCAAAAGATGGTCAAAAAATAAACTGAAAAAAATATTAAAGTCCTTTGATCTGATCGAGGTCACGAATACTTATCCAGTAAATTTTTTTATCATCTTAAAGGATAAGAAATTCTCTCTGAATGGATACCTCTTTATACGCCTTAGTTAAATGGTGTAACAGAAAGAAGGAATCATATTCTTATGGAGATGGTACGATCCATGATGTGCTATGCTGATCTTTCAATATCTTTCTGGGGATATACCTTAGAAACTATCGCATATATTCTTAACAGAGTACCTTCAAAGTCTATTCCTAGCACTCCATATGAATCATGGAATGAAAGGAAGCCCAGTCTTAAACATCTCAAGATATGGGGTTGTCCTGCTTATATAAAAAATATTTTTGGATATAAGCTAAGTACAAGATCGGATAAATATTTATTTGTAGGATATCCTAAGAAAACTAAAAGATATTATTTCTACCATCCTACTGAACAAAAGATGGTTGTCAGTAGGCATGCCATATTCTTGGAAAAAAAATTCATCCAAAAAAGAGGTAGTGGGAGGATTATTGAACTTAAGAAAGTTCAGGACCTACAGAGTATTCCAGAATTACCAATGAAAGTTTCTCAATCAGAAGTACCTAATAATGAGGTACATCCGAAATATACATCTCCTCTTTGAAGGTCAGATAGAGTGCGTCATGCACCTTCAAAATATGGTTTCATCATAAGAAATAATAACGAGACTAATATCATTCAGGATGATGATCCATTGACTTATTCGAAAGCCATCATGAGTAAGGACTCTAACAAATAGCTAAATGCTATAAAATTTGAAATGGACTCAATGTATTTCAACCAAGTGTGGACATTGGTTAATGCACCTGAGGGTGAAACCCCAATAAGGTGCAAGTAGGTCTTCAAAAAGAAGATCAGAACAGATGGCTAAATTGAAACCTACAAAGCTAGGTTAGTAACAAAAGATTTCAGACAAAAGTAAGGGATTGATTATGATAAAATCTTTTCACCAATGGCTATACTGAAGTCTATACAGATTTTACTTACTGTAGCTGCATACTATGATTATAAAATCTGACAGATAGATGTCAAGATCGCCTTCCTTAATGGTAACCTTGAGGAACAGGTCTGTATAACTAAGCCAGTAGGTTTTATCTCTAGTAGGAGGCCAAATCAGGTATGCAAACTTAAAAGATCTATTTATGGATTAAAGTAGGCATCAAGGAGTTGGAACATACGATTTGATATGACAGTCAAAGAATTTGACTTCATAAAAAAATATGGATGAACCATATGTATATAAGAAGGCTAGTGGGAGTGCCTTAGTCTTCTTAATATTGTATGTCGATGATATATTATTGGTTGGGAATGATATTCCAATACTTCAGTCAGTGAAAACTTGGCTATCTAATAAGTTTTTCATGAAAGATTAGAGTGAGGCATCCTATATTTTGGATATAAAGATCTATAGAGATAGATCTAAAAGTATGCTAGGCTTATCCCAATCTAGGTACATTGACTTAGTATTGAAGAGATTCAACATGGAGGGAAGTAAAAGAGGTTACTTGCCCATAAGTCAAGGCATACATTTCTCTAAAAAAATATGTCCAAACACATCAAGAGAAAGAGAAAGAATGAATTTCATCCCTTATGCTTTAGCAGTGGGATCTATTATGTATGCCATACTGTGTACCAGATCTAATGTGGCTTATGCTTTAGACATAGCCAGCAGGTATCAGATTGATCCAGGAGAAGATCATTAAAAAATCATGAAAAATATTCTTAAATATCTGAGAAGAGCTAAAAATATTTTTCTAATATATGAAGGATCAGAATTAAAGTTAGAAGGATAGATAGATTCTAGTTTTCAATTCGATCCAGATGATAGCAAGTTAATTTCAAGGTATATGTTTACCCTGAATAGAGGACCAGTGAGTTGGAAGAGTTTGAAGCAGCAGACAGTAGCTGACTCAACTACTGAAGCAGAGTACATCGCTGCTAGTAAAGTCGCTAAAGAAGCTGTCTAGATGAAGAAATTCATCACGGAGTTAGGAGTTGTTCCTACGATTGAAGGACCAGTGCCTCTTAATCGTGACAACATTGGTGCTGTTATCCAAGCTAAAGAATCAAGGTCTCATTATATATCAAAACACATCCTCAGATACTTCCATCTTGTTCGAGAGATTGTCGAAAGATAAGATATTATATTAGAATGAATAGAAATCAAGAACAATATAGTAGACCCATCCACTAGGGCCTTACCACAGCAACTATTTGATCACCATCTTGATTGTATGCGATTAAAATACAAAGATGATTGGCTTTAGTGCAATTGAAAGATTGAAAGAATAAATACCCTACAAGCCAATTACAAGAGTTATGTGATGGGACTTATTTATATATTCTTTCAATTTATGTAATGATATTTATTTGATATGAATAAAATGAGGCATTTTTTATTCATCATTTCAGTTGTATCTTTTCATATTAAGGATTATGATGAACTCCAAAAATTAGGGTAATAGTTTTAGAGGATATGAATGGGTCATGACTATGAGATCTAAAACTCTAAAATCTTAATCTTAAATATTTTTGATTATAAGAATATTGAGTCGGAGATCAATATTCGAAAAGACTGGCACAACCTTTGTATGCTCAATAGAGAGGATGGCTGATCTCACAAACCACTTGTGTAGAGACACTAATACAAGGATGTGGGTGCTCATTAAAGAATAAATTCACTAAATTGACCCATCAATAGAGAATATCTTATAGAGTCTTACATACATGTCAAAAGATGATTCTCTAAATAAGAGTTGTATAAGTAGTCCTTAGACCTTAGAGCACCATAGAATCTTGTGCACATGAATTCATATTTTGGTTCACACTCTAAACATAATATTAAATCATGTACGGGGTGTTCTGAATATGATGGAGTGTGTATAAAAATTATGAGTAGGTCAACAAGAAATTGATCACTCTTGATAAGAGGAGATGACATCCTATGTAATCTTATCTCTTGATAAACTCAGGAAGACTTTAGCCAAAGCAAATGAAGGTTAAATAGAGTTTCTAATACTTCATTAGAGTTATCATTAACTGTTAAAGAATCAATAAGAATATATGTTGAGTTTGATATGATTCCATACTTATAAATATATTCAAGATGCAGGATGATCGAAGGACTGGATTGCACGGTAACTTACCACTGAAGGGTATATTTGATTTTTCTATCAAATTTTATATCTTCTGGATAGTTATGATACATTGCTAGATATCAATCTTGACTTGTGGGTTTAATTAAGTTAAAGATTTTAGTTCGATCACTAATTAGATAGGGTTCTAATTGCTGAACTCAGGTCAGTTTGTTTCGGACCTAAATCGATTAGAAAGATTCTAATCAAATTTTAGTCAACTTGTGTCTGGACCTAATGCGGCTAGATAAGGAACCTAATAGGTCACATACAAAAGAGACTAATCAAGGATCTAATTGGATTAGATTAAGTTTGCAGAATTAACATGCTAGCATATGTTGCAAACCCTAGCTCCTAGAATCGATTTCGATTTCGATTTTAATTTGGACAGAGTTGAGTTAATTAAGCTCATGATTTATTTGGGTCTAATTTAGGTTAGCCAAATGTTGGCACCTAATTGAATTCCTCCTATTTGGTTTGGCCTAATTGGATTGGGTTAGCCTTGACTTGGCATCATGGATGGATATGGACTAAAGAGTCCATGTGGTTATGGACACATAACAAACTTTGCCCGCCACTCCTTTATTTGATTTTTTCCACACCTAATGAGAAGGTTGGCACCTCCAATATAAGCCCTTGAATTGTATAAGGTGCTGATCTATGGTGGAGAAGGAGGGTGCTAAAAATGAAGCATCGTGACTCTTCAAAAATACCGATGAAAAGTCCACGAAGACTCCTACTTTAAGACACTTAGGTGCCACATATTTCAGATTATTTTCTGGTTTTGAATTATTTAAGGATAGAGTTACCATGTGTGAAATCTGAAATTTAAACTGATTGGTGGTTAGATGCCTATCGCACCTTTTATTGGGCACGCGCATAAGGAATGAAATGTCGCATCTGATAAGAGAGTTTCATTTGCAGGACTCTTATCAGATATGACTATTCATTTATCTTAGGTATGGATAAATCTCTGAAAATCAGAATGGGGCATGTGAAATGGTTGGCACCGATTGATATGCATCTCTACGCTAATTATAAATAGCATGAAGTCTTCGGTGTTTTGGTATTCAGAAGCCTTCTCTTCTTTCTTACAACCATCTCTAGATTGTCCAATTTCTTTCTTCCTTCCCTCGCTAGGACAAGTCCAAATATAGTAAGGACAAGTTCAATTATAAGACAAGGGCTTAGGAAGATAGTAAAGAAAGATAAAGAGATAAGTAAGGTAGAGAGAGGCAAGCCAAGGAAGGAGGGTGTTTGGGAAAACACCAGAGGAGTGTTGTGCTGCCCAAATTAGTGGAGAGAAGTCTTGAAGGAGCTTGTGTCTTGATCCAATTTTTCTGTGGATCACTGTTGGAGGGTGAACACTTAGGCTCCTAATGAAAATTCTATCAAAATTTTTTGGATTTAACGATACAGGTATTCTTCTATTTCTTCCATAATGTTATGCATATTTAGATATATGATTGTTAATCACCAAAGAGGTCTTGAGTTAGGATTTGATATTTAGGATTTCATTATGCAAAGTTATGAAATTCATATTTCCACTGTGCTGTTGTAACCCTATAGCTCTGCAATCCTCTCTTGATGCTCAGTGTAAGATGCTCTTTCCTCGGCTACCCTTGTGCGATCACACAATAATGCCAGCCTAGCCTTCAAGGCTTGGATGCTGAAGTTCACCTACTGAGTTTGTTGACTAGTCAACGAAAGGCACATGAGCAAGCATTGAGCGAGGAGGAAACTTGCCATCAAGATACAATGGTGTGAGCTTCAAAATGCCTCCTTGGTGGTCATGCCTAGGAGATACTCTTCATCCCTAGAAGGTATCATCCCCTTGATCATTTCCCAAGCCCACATATGGTCGAAGATAGCAGTCCCATCCTCCCAGATTGTCCATATAGGGGCACAGGGATGAGAAGCTTGCTCAGAAAGAGCAAGTGAGGAAGGCCCAGCTGGAGGATGAGAAGATGACACCTTGACCACATGTAGAGGAGAGCCTGTAACCTCTCTCACAATCCTGACCATTGTGAAGACTGCTTCTTCCTCGACCTCCTCTTCCTTGACTATGAGAAGATCCACTACACCTATGCCGACTAGAGGTGCCCCTGCAAGATGGCCTCTAGCCTCTGTGTGAACCATCCAAGGTGCCTGACTACCACATCCAGGTCCTTGATGATGGCACCAGGCAGAGCCTTGATTGCATCACCTTGGCTTGCAGTCCCCTCCGCATTTAAGGAGTTCGGTCCAAGGTTAGATGCATCCAGCCTTGGCTAGGCAAGTCATCTCGCTACCTCGGCCTGCACTCCTACACCAATGGTGGACCCCCCATACATCCAAAAGTGGCTGTACATTGGAAAGGCCTCCTTTAGTCCTTGGAGGGCTCGGTGTGTCAGTCTTAATAGGTTGAACGTTGACATCTGTCTGACTTGAGATGCATCCCTAACCATGCTTGGAGAAGGCCCAATTGGAGAGATCTTGCCAGAAGCCTGAGAAGCAATAGAACTCAGCTTCTCCTTTCCCCAACTCGGCCCAATTCTAAGAGTGATCTCTATGCGACTGGTCTTCCTCCTCTTCTTTGGCAAGGTAGCCAAAGCTCCCTTTTGCTGAATCTCATCTTTGTCTGGTCAAGATCCAAGCATGAGGATTCACACAAGATGGATCCATGGAGAAAGAAAGAAAGAGAGAAAACTGAAAGCTTGAGGGAGTTCATTCGTTCCAATGGCTTCTTTTTAGTTACAAAAAGTCTATCACTAAACTATAGGAAGAAACTTATATTGGGTGTGACTAGGTGTCACCCTCCCCATCTTCATCTCCCCCCACATCGGCCAAACTACTACTTAAGGAGGATGAACTCAGGACAGTTACACAACTAAGGTCAATCCTCAGGAAACATGCTCCCAACTTCTTCAAACATGCTCACAATCAACAGCAGTAGCACATCCGCACTTCTACAATGGTGGAAGACCTCTAGATTTAATATTTATAGATAGATTTAGGTTTAGATCTCATCTAATCAGTTATCAGATAACTGATCTAATTAGCATGGACTAAACCAAATCGTCAAACTACCATATTCAAGACTCAATCTTCCAAATTTGTCAGATAAGTGGAGATTGGTAGGAGGCTCCTCCTGGATAAATCAAAGGTTCTAATTAAATAACCATCTCTCAATTACTTATCTTAGACATCAATTAGTTAATTAATCCAAATAAATTAGCTTAAGCGAATCAGGCTCAAGCCATCGAGCCATCGAGCCAAAATAGATCCTTAAATTAATCGATTCTATATATAAGATTTAATTGATTCGATCAACAATAATTGTATGATCTCAAACTTAATTGATCTAATCTTAATCAACACTTGACTCAGTTTAATCAATTGCTAAATTGATTTAGATCCATTATGATCAAATCAAAATCCTAGATGTAATCTAATTACATGACCTAATTTTTGATCAATCCATGACCATACCCTTTTGCACAAACACCAATTTCAGATCTTAAAATTAAATTTTAGATCTAAATTTCTTACATGGAAGATAAGTTTTCAATCTCAAAACTAATTTTTAGATTCAATATACAAGTACATATCTCATATATGTATATAAAATTCAGAACTAAACTAAAATTCAGATCTTAGCATGATATTATATATCTCATATATAAATCATCAATCAAATTTAAACTAATTTTTAGATCTTGATATGTAATCATACATCTCATATATGAATCATAAATCAGGTTTAAATAATTTTTAAATTTATGCATGAAAATATATATCACATATACGAACTAGAAAATGATCTAGAATAATTTTTAGATCTACGCATGCCTTCATATATCCTATATATGAACTGAAAATTAGATCTAGAATAATTTTAGATCTAAATTAAATATCTATATATCTCATGTATCAAGAAAAAAATTAGATTTTAAAATATTTTTCAAAACATATTTGTCAATCTCATGTATATAAAATCTATGACTCTAATACTACTGTTGGAATTTCTTAGGTATGCATGTATGTGTATTTCAAAAAAAAATTTTCAAAATAATGAAACAGAATTAAAGATTAAAACTCTTTTTAATGTAGAACATGCATGCATAAGAACATAACACACAAGGATCTACTTCATATACTAAAATTAACACATGCTAATTTTATGCTAAAATTAAATATGTGATCGGATCATATACCTGTTTCGCTAATCTTTTCTTCAAATCTGGATTTAAAAGAAGATGGATTCTCCTTTAGCCATACAAGCATATGGCCTCTACAGGTATCTACTCAAGATCGGTCTGGATCAGTCTTCTTTGAAGTAAATCTTTCTTCTCTAAGAAAATCTTCTCATGAATCTGAACGAAGCCTAGATCCTTTGATCAACTCTTTGATCTTTCTCTTTTCTTCTTTTTCTTGATCTTCTTCTCTTGATCTGGAAGTAACCAAGAGTTTGCAACCAGCAAGGAAGAGGGATGCCCAAACTCCTTTTGGATGTTGTGATGATGGAATGTCCAAGGGCTTGGACGTGTGAACCAAAAGGGAGGAAGAGAGGGAGGCATGGGGGGCTATTTTGGTTGCTGGGAGCTTGCTGAAATTTTGATAATAAACTCTTAGGGGAGGGCCCTTTAAATAGAGGAGCAATTGGACTCCTAATCAAAACTAAATCAACCACCTTATATGAGTCCTAATCACATTAGGACTCCTTGTAATCCCCACTCTTTGACCTTGCCTTGGTGAACCGGGGGCACCAACACTTGGCATCCTCTAGCCCTCTCTCTCACATGCCATAGGGAAGAGAAAGCGAGCTCCTCCCTTATCTTTCACACCATCATCATGTGGGCATGCCCAACTTGATCAAATCAAGTGGCGCCCCAATTGAGTTAATCCAAACAATCAAGGAATAATCTAGGTGATTGAACTCCATAATTATTTGATTGAAGACTCTTAGGCAACCATCAAATGGAGCCCATTGAATCTAATCCAATTAGATTCAACGCAAGTAATTAACTCAAATTTATTCTTAGCAAATAAGCAATTCAAGTTAAATAAGGAATTGGGTTCAAACTTATGCTAGCAAGGTCATCCTGAACCCAATAAGATTTCTCCAACCCAATTGAGACTTTATAAGTCTAATTGCTTAATCCAAATCTAATCTTTTTATTATATGATCCCATAGATTCAATTTTATCTTATAGTGAGATATATAATGATCTCTATCATAGTATCATTAAAACTCTTTCAATAGATCAAAATAATTTTACTCTAACTCAATAAGGATCGTTAATCCTGAATAATCCTAGTAAGCTCTCACAATCCACTAGTGACATATAGCAGTATATAGTGGCAATTCGATAGAACTAAAAAAGAGTCTAAAGGTATAGTTTTCATATGATTCAGTTTCTCTATCATGAGTCCCGACTAGATGGCAGATCATGGATAAATCGTCAAACCTCATCATCAGTTATATGATAGATTCGATTAGCTCAAGTCCAATTATGATTCTTATAAAATTTTTTTTTCATCAGTCACACTACTGTGGCTACAGACTTATGGACTTAGCCTTTCAAATTCTACATGACTAGTCATTTCTATCAAGATTGATAGATTCTATCTAGATACGCATCCTGCTCCTATAGTGGACCAGCTGTTGCCAACATACACTACAAAGACTCAAAGAGGCCATGTTTCTATGCAGTCAAACTCTAGTAGTCTCACTGTGAGCAATCATGCCATTGCGGGTCAAAAGATCATTCATACAACTACAGTATCGAGATGATCACTGATGATTGAGTAGAAACCTATGTGATCACTAGTATGGTCATGCTTAGTACTAGTTATTTTCTAACAACTATCTATACTTATCGCTCAATGTTTCTACACTATAGACTAGAGACTCATCTATCTCGAAGAAAGTGATCTATGCGTTGATGTATCGAGATCGATCACCATCCTCATAATGATACTATGATCGAGAATAATTTAGAAATTCATTATACATGCCTCAATTCTCAACACCTTAAGAATATATATCATAAGTATTAATTTCATGAACAATTCAAGGACACATCACACTTGAATGAAAATAAAATTTCTTTTGTATTGATCAAATCAATATTTTAAGTATAAAATTATGTAATAGAGTCATTATAATGTATCAGTCATATTGACTTTTAGGACATACATCCAACAACCCTTCCACTCATATATATAGGAAGGGCCAGAAGAAAAATTGGTAATACCATTCTCGAGGGAAGCATACCACCAATCTCTACTTCAAAGATGCATCTTCATCTGAAAGAATGCTCAAAACATCCTCGCATAAAGAGATATTCTTTAAAGTAGAAGGAAGTAGAAAAATCCAACTATCATCCATCAGGCATTGAGGATGAGTTAGGTGGGACAGAGTCGATACCACCTCAACAATTCAACAAAAACTTTAGCATCGAAAGCCTCAGACCGACCTTCAATGCCTCCTCATATAAGGCTATCCAATTTCCCTACAGGGAAGTCACCCTATTAGAGAGGCTGGGTGCTTCGAGGACTATGCCATCAGGAATACATATTCCCTCTAGATTTGCTCAAGATCATCTTCCTCCAGGATAGACTTGACAGTGTTCAAACTCTGATGAGCCCCAAGCTCATCCATGGTAAAACCTTTAAAAATCTAAGTAGGAGACCCCTAAACAATGGGTTTCTGCCCTATAGGTCTATCTAAGGAAAAAGCCATGAAGATGAACAAGAAGAGAAGGATCGAGAAGAAGAAAGAAGACAAGAAGGACAGACCCAATGAAAACCCTAGACCAAAAAAGAAAGAAGACAACAACAATTGCAATGGAACTCCTCTCTCCAACAAGATCAACTCTACCTCGACGAGTAGAAGGTAAGGTAGACGGCGTGCATGCCTCTCTTCTCCTATTTGTAGCACTACTCGATTGGGGTGATTTGCATAAGTGATCTAATCGATCAATATGTGTTAGCATCCTATTGGACACTGAAATGCCATCAGGTCATCGTTATCAAAACATCCAATCATTGTGCTGGGAAGCTTGCATGCCATGATGCCCTCTTGGAAATTGGAAGCTAGCGCACGTCCCCCATAAAGGCGGCATGCCCTGTAGCTCCTTGAGATATAGCCCAAGCAATGCATGATGTTAGGACTCCTCCCATCCAATGCTCCAATTGAAGCACTGAAAGTGAGCCAGTAGCAACCAAAGGAATGCCTCTATGCAGCCTTGCTTGGGAAATCCTTATCAGTGTCAGCCTTAGAGGAGTCATAGCATGAAGCCTCAGCATCCATTCTAATCATCAATGCCATGGCAAGTGCAGAAGTTCTCTCCACTTTCTTCATCCAAGCCAAAAAGAATGCCTCAACCTCAGAAGTAAGGGACAAGTGATACACCCTAGAGCGGACCATCCACCATGGCACCGATGATCTAATGATATCTCAATATGGGTCTTTAGAAAAGAGTGACGGAGCAATTGCCCAGCCTCTAGCACTTGATATTTAACGATTATGCTGGAGTTTCAGATCCTTCTGCCTACAAGACGACAAGTGGCCCAACCACTCACTACTCTACTAAGTGAGATCTGTGATCTCAACAACCTCTGATGTGTATGTCATTATTCTCTGACATCCAAAGCATGTCTTCGCAGGCACTACCCTCTAGCCGACAGGTATCCAGAGGATGGTGCACATCTCTATAGCTGACAGGTATCCACCTTTGGCTATATAATCCTTTTTCCCAAACCCTCCAAATAAGTGAATACCTACTTTCCATAACCTCTCTCCTAGAGATGGAATCCATATGCACTAGAATCCAACTTCTCCACATAGAACTCAGGGTTCTTCATTCTCCATTCTCCACCATTTATTCTCCACTCTCCACCATTTATTCTCCATTCTACACATTCTACTCTCTATTCTTCACCACTGATCTTCCACACATCATATTCAACATCATCTCTCCACACCATCCATCACTCAGAGCTCTTTTGTTTGCTTCCACAGGAGAGTAGCATAGGCATCGGAGGGTCCACTGCTGGGGAACCTGCTGTAAGAGGACTTATCTATCTTTAGTAGTTTGTAGAACTAGCTCAAGGGATCGATCGAAAATCCAACACCAGCACCCTACTCTAAAGTGTTGGAAAATATGTCTCAAAGTTAATCATCAGCCTATTGACGGTTATGCTATTTGATGTAATTGTATATGAATTAATTAATAAAATATTTATTTAATAATTTTCATCACAAGCTTATATATTTTCTATATCGAACGTCTGTGTTATGATGAAAGTCTTTAGGACTATTTTAAATCGATAAAGGAGGATTTATCGTTTAGTTCTTAAATGAATTTATGATCAAATGATATGCTATTACTAGGATGATAGATATATCAAGTGTAGGTCATTGTATGCCATATATCGTTGATCGTCCTCTTAATCAAGGAGCGTGGAGACACTGGTATGGCATACAGGTGAAATATAGGAGCACATTTCACTGAACATGACTAACTCTGAAGCACTCTGCTATCAAGAGTCACTCCGAAGGGATATGGATATAAGTATCCCTCTGACCTGAGATCACTACGGTGACTTGCAAGCAACTCACTATGCTTTGGTGTCGAACTACCTGAATTTCTAATTCAGGATCGGACGATTTTTAAGCATAGTCAAGTATTTGTGAAGTCGGTGCGTGAGTCAAGATAGAATTGATCACTCCAAGAGATTGGAGAGAATGCTTTGTATTTCAATTTAGTAAGACCTTGGCCAGGGCAATCCTTTTGAGGAGTTAAAATATTTATTAGGTTGAGACACATAATGGATGTACTATTAAGAGTTAATAGTTTAAACTCTAAATCATCCTAGCATCAAGGGTCAAAGTGATGACTTATATGGTAACTATATCCAAATAGGTTCTTGAGTATTGCTTTGCATACATTCGATCTATCCGGATGTTGGGCACCACTGCTAGATGGTTACTCTGATTGGTACGTGAATCAATTTCTGTGCTACCGATTTAGGTTCGAATCTATGGGGTCACACACATTAAAAAAAAATTTTTGATCACATGGCTAATCTGAAGAGTCTTAGTGGATGGAGACTTTGGTGAAGAGTTCCGCTGGACGAAGTCTCTGTTGAAGAGTCCCACTGAATGGGGACTCTAGAGAAGAGTCCCATTAGACTTGGACTCTATTATTAATGGAGGATTAATTAGTGATTAGATCACTAATTATCTCAATTTAATTGAGTATTAAAGTCTGAATCAAGTTTAATTGAATTGGATTCAATTAGGTCAAGTCTGATTAGGTTACGAGATGACCTAATCGGTAAGGGAGAAATGATCCTGATTTCATCAGATCTATGACTCAATTAATTTATTGATTTGATCAAATTTAATTAAAGTTATAGGAGCTTAATTAGATTAGATTCATCATATTTTATTTAGGTCTAATTAGATTGGATTTGAAAGAAATCCAATTGGTTAAACTCTAGAGTCCCAAATTAGTGGGACTGTCTTCCTTGCGCCACCCAAATTATCTTACACCTTTTCTCACAACACAAAATCAGTTTATATGAGAAAATTAGAAAATTATCCTTCTTTTATCATTCATTAAGGATAGAAATTGATCAGTTTTGATTTGAATTCAAATTGGTTTGAATTTCAACTTAAAACCTTATCCATATCCTTCCACATGTCGGCAATTTCTGAAGGTGCCCATTGTGTATGAGAAAAAAAAGTCTTCTTAATTGATTTTTATGCCCAATTTTCTTTGATAAGTCTCTATTTAAGTTATATAAGGATGAGAAAAAGTTGGAGCTAAATTAAAATTTAAAATGGTTTGAATTGCAACAAACTCCAGCCCTTATCCTGTCTTATCTGGTTTGTGCGACAACCATAAAAAGGCCATAATTTTGTGTGCCAAATAAAGAGAGCTTTTTACTATGAGATATCAGAGAGAAAGAAGATCGAAAATACATCTTTGGGATATGAGGTTTAGATGGGTTTCTTTCTTTCTTGGCGTAAACATAAGAGGAGATCGATCTCCTCTCAGGTGAGCGACCTAGAACTATTCTAAGATTTTGGGTGAGAGAAAAATCAAAGAGAAGAGAGTCTTCATCAAATTTTTTTTCCACCATCTAGTATCTCCTCTAATCTATCTTCAACATTGAAATGGTCTGAGGTGATCAAAGAAAGAGATCAAATCAGATCTGCCATCAGAAGCCGACTGCATAAGCTAGCACTCCCATGGAGGCCTGATCGGTCTGAGGACTTCATGTGGACCATCCGTAGAGGTCGGATGCTTGTGCAGCTTTGAGCGATCAGAGAGTACTTTCAAATCTATGTTCTTAATCATGGAGATCGACTATCCACACTCAGATATTAGGTTTGAAACCCTAGAAGTGGTGGATTAGATCTATCACTAATTGTTGTTCTTGTTCAAATGCTTGTAATATTAGATTCAGATTTTTATGCATATAAATTTATGTTATAAATCTATTTGTAGGAATTTTAAGATTAGATCTTATGCATGTATTTGTAGATTAAATAGTTTAATCTAATATTCTTTCATTGAAAATTTTAAAATGCATGCATAAAACCCCTGCGTGATCCAACACAAAGATCTTGACCAACTGTCTAATGACGGCCATCCTTTCTCACTCCAGCTTAATGGCCTAAGCCAGCTCGACTCCCCAATGGCAACAATGACTAAGGTGATATCAAGTTCTACTTCATGATCCCACATTCCACAACCAAGCAATGTGTGCAAAAGATTTTTCATGTTTCCAAATAAAAGAGATATATGTTACAGCTAGATAGAATAAGTTCGACATTATTGTAGCAAATCTGTATAAAAGATTTTTCTTAGATTCCAAGTACAAAAAAAAGATTTTACAACCAAACAAACAAATTATAATTAGATAAAATGAGAACCACAATAGGATATGTACAAAAGATTGTTCATATGGTATCTTTAAGTGATCACACATACAACTTAGTTTGTATCTGGATGAGAGTCTCCAATGGGATGTCTTCTGAGCTAGGAAGATATCCACCCCCATAATGTGGTTGATTTTTGACAAAATTTTTAAAATCATTTATTAACCTTTCTCATAGATGAAGAACTGGGTCCCAAATTTCGATCTCAAATACTTCCATCACACATATTAAAAGGAACCATGTAAGCCACTTCCATGGTTTTCAAGTTTGTGGTAAGACAGATGTTCAGATTTAGAGTTGGCAATGGGAAAGGTACACATTGAGAAAAGGATCATTGAAAAAGAATTAATTGTATAGGCTTCAAATAAGTACAACTAGAAGCAAACGATGTCCTTTGCAAATTCATAGTGTTGATCAAGATCTTAAAAAGTTGGTTAATATGGGTAATTTGGATGGAACATTTAACTGAGATTGCTAGTCCATGATTAAAAATGGTTGTTTGTATGAATCTCTTACAATAGTTCTATTTGGATGGAAGATAATTGGCATTAGTGATACTCCATTGAATTTCTTCACACAAAATTACGATGATTAGGGTGATTGATAGCCACCTTAAACTCAAATGACAACCTTACAGGAACCACGATATCACTATGTGCTCAATTTGGCCATCGAGAAAACTTATCCTTTGAGTAGTTTCTTCATCATCCCAATCTTCAGGACCTAAGGTTTCATCATATGACAGAATTTGGCCTTGCTCTTTTCATAAGCTGAATGTTTCTGAAAAATCATGCTTTTTCAAGAGTCTTGATACTTTCATATGGTAAAGATTGAGAGTCCAAAAAATGATTGGTTGGGTTTGCCGCATTATACACCAAAGCAAATTGTAGTGCTAGACATTGACTAGTAATAATTGAAAAAAAATGTTCGACCTATTTCACTACTAATGTAGAAGCAACTTCATGATGCTCCGTGAATGGCCTTAACATCATAGTTATCTAGCTAGTAACAAATTCCAAAAGGTCGTACTATGAAACTAAATATGTGCAACCATATCACAAAAAAAATTGGCTACAGAAGGAGTCATCTCTACTTAAGGAGTATAGCTTTCATTATCACAAAGCTCCCTAGGAGGAGTTGAGCCAGCTTCATCATCAAATCCCCCAACACTCAAAAGGGTTGGAGGACATTCCAAATGGCCTAATTTAAGAGTACAGGGGCCCCTCGACATGGTACGATCGATGGACTACCTGATAATTTGGCTATTGGAACATCAATCTTCTTTCAAGGTGGCATACTACACGACTATCCCACCAAGCATGGCAAAAAAATTATTTACTCTTTGTTCCTTCTGATGAGAGAGGGGGAGAGAGAGAGAGAGAGGATGCTAGAAAACTTGTTGACATATTTTTCTCTTATCATAATGGTAGCGAAGAGAGGTAAAAAAAAAAAACCTAATGGTTGGGTAAAGATAGATGCATGAGCATGCCATTGGTGTCAGATTAGCTGAAAAGAGAATAATAAAAGGATGATGATGAGAGTAACATAGGTCTAGATGCCTTGATATTCAAAGAATTTCATTATCATTACACCTTTTGTACTTGGAAGAAGGAAAGATAGGATGTGGCTATAGATACAATTAAAATATTCTACTACTACTACTAGTAGCAAATTAGAGTCCTATTAGGAAACTAAAAGTAAAGAATTTAAAGATAAAAGCAAAGATAACTTGAAGATAAATTGATTTCATTAATCGATGGAAGAATCTCTTGCTCATATTATATTTTTTTATTTACACACGTAACAAAAGAAAAATTATAGAGACACCCTTTTAAGTTTGGGCTATTATAATTTAGACTCCAAAAGTTAAAAGTGTCAATTAATCATCAAAACTTCAAACTTTTTGTAATATGACCTAATAGTCTATCTAGGCCCTAACACCATTAATGGAGTGAAAAAAAAAAGATAAAAATACTCTTGATTTAGAGATGCTATTTTTGTCATTCATTTGGTACACAGATCTATAAGTACTCCATCCTCCATAAACAACCATTTGCATACATCTTTAAGTACTTTATCCTTTATCATCCATCCACTATATAGATCTTAAAGCACTCCATTTTTTGGCATTCATCCATTTGCATAGATCTTAAAGCACATTTTCTTTGTCGGTGCAGGTCTTAAAGTACTCTAGTCTCAATCATCTATTTTCATGCATGGATCTCAAAGCGCTCCATTCTTTATCATCTATCTACTTATATAAATCTCAAAGCATTCCATCCTTTATTGTCCATTCACCCATATAAATCTTAAAGTTCTCTATTCTCTATCATCCATCCATTTGCATAATTATTAAAGCATTCTATCCTATATCTTCATCTGTCTGCATAGCTCTTGTAGCACTCTATCCTCTATTATTTGTCCACTTGCACAAATCTCAAAGCACTATATCTTCTAATATATGTTAGCCTGCATGGATCTCAAAGCACTTCATCTTCTATTATTCATTTATCAATATAGATCGCAAAGCACTCTATCCTTTATCATTCATCTCCTATACGAATTTCAAGGTGCATCCAACTTGTCATCCATTTACATATATAAATCTCAAAACACTCCATCCTTTGTCATTCATCTGTGAGCACAGATTTCGAAAGCACTACTCTCCCTTCCCTTCCCTTTAATTCCGGCCAAAACAAGAAATCTCTACTATGTGATCATTGCATGGTAACATTTTGTAAGGGAAACAATGGCCGGGCCATACTACAATGCATTTAAAGTTTTGGTGACTAATTAGTACCTTTCAAAACAAAATGTAAATATCCCAAATTTGAAGGGGTGCCTTTATAGGTCTAGCAGGGATCATGTGACTTCCATTTATCCCAATCCTTCACCTCATTCATGTGGCACCTATTCATGATCACTATCTAAGTTGTTGACATTTAGTGGAGACAGAGTTCAAATCGATCAACGAGATTGTGGGCATGAATGAAACCCTCAACTATGTGCACAACAACCGACTAACTTGTTGATCCTATGATTGATTTTGATGATAACAAAATATTGAGTAATTATGATACTAATCATATATTTTAAGAGTGGATGTAAGATTTTTAAAGTATTCACAATGAAAAAATCATCCTGAAAAAAAATTCTCTAAAGATGTCAAGCTAAAACACTTAAAAGAATAAGCTCTCATAAGTTTGGATGGCTCATTATAAAGATAAATAAAATTTAAAAAAATAAATATCATTTGAAAGTATTGGGACTAAGAAATTTGAGTTTGAAAGGCCAAAATATAAAGAAAAATGATGTTGAAAGGATTGAAGCTGACTCTGAGAGATTTTGAGTCAACTCTAGTATGTTGGAAAAAGACTGGCATATGCTCGAGTCGATGCACTTTCAACCCGAGCTGACTTTCTTAGAGAAGATAGAAAATTATATTTTTAAGATCCTTACTCGAGCCACCTCGCTTTCAGTCCAAGCCAACTCGCTTGCAAATCGAGTCAGCTCGCTTTCAATCCAAGTTGACTCACCTGCAAATTATGCCAACTTGCCTGTAAATGGAGTCGACTTCATTCACGGGACTATACTAATGGCTAGTTTTTCTATACTTTTTTAATGGTCAGTTTTTACTTCTAATGGCTATTTCAGTCCTTCCAATGGTCATCTCACTCTCAAGCCTCTTGCAAGCTTATAAAAGGCTAGAGAATGAATTGAGAAGGCAACCAAGAGGATTAAAAAGTAAAATCATCAATTTGAGTGGGAAACATTGAATACCATTGAAAGGTGAAAAAAAAAAGGATTAAGCACATAATTTTGTGAGCTTTCAAAGAGAAATTATTACTAACTTCTTCCACATCCTCTCAAACTTCATTTAAGGAAGAAATCAAGCTTCAAGGAGAAAATCATCAATTTCTTCTTCAGACTTTATTAAGTTTAAATTCTATTTTTGTTTTGAGCTAAAATTTTTCATATTATATTTTATTTTTTTTACAAATTTTTTTAGAAGAAAAAAATTTGGAGATTAGGTCCGTCCAAGTCCAAAATTGGGCTTGTTAGATTTTGATTGGTAAGTCCGAAAAATTAATAGGGTTTAATTATAATCATAAAAAATAATTGTATAAGGTTATGGTTAGTAATCCTGAAAAATCAACTGAATTTGTTTGCAATCTTAGGTAAAATAAATGCACTATAATCAAGAAGATTATAGTGAAATTTTCAAAAAAAGCTTGAGGAGTAGATATAGATGCGAGATTGCATCGAACCACAACAAATTCTTTATGTTTGTGTTGTGATCTTTCATACTTTCTTTACTTACTTTTAATTCATTCTTAGCATTATTTTAATTCTTGTATAGCCCCTTCCATATCTTGATTCCGCTGCTACATATATTATACACATCACAATCACTTAAATCTATTAATTCAAAGCACATACTTGTTTAGATTATTGATTTTGCTAAAATTTTTATACAATCCAATTCACCCCCCACCCCCCTCTTAAGTTGCTACCTTCTGGGCAACAATTGGTATCAGAGTGGGTGATCTATTATTTATTGTTGATCTAGTGATCTAGAGTCAAAGATCATGGTAATCCAAATTGATTCTTTATTTAATGAAGATCATTCTGTAGATAGACCCCCATTATTTAATAGATCGAATCATGTTTACTAGAAGGCTAGGATGAAAATATTCATACAAGTATATGATTATGATCTGTTAAAAATTATAGTCAATGACCCACACACACAGCATTGATTAATGGATTGGATAAAGAAATGATTCAAATGCATACTAAGGCCATGAATATACTATATTGTTCACTAGATATAAGTGAATTCAATCTAATTTCTTCTTGTATTTCAACTAAACAAGTATAGAAGAAATTGAAAACAACCTATGAGAGAGTAAATTGAGAGAAAGAATCAAGCTTCCAAGAAGATAAGGAAGCCCTCTCCAACTTATGCCTCATGGCTCATGAGGATGAAAAGAAAAAAAAAATAAAGAAAAAAATTATTGATTAAGGGGGAGCAAGGTAAAGAAAAGAAAAATGAGAAAAAGAAAGAAAATATCGTAAATCCTTGCCTCATGGCTCAAAATGATAAGATAAATATTGAAAACTCTTCTGACTTTACATTTAAAGAATTGTTTGAAACCTTTAATAAGTTAATGAATGAATACATAAAGATAGGGCTGAAAAATAAGGAGCTTACAAGTTCAAATACATCTTTAGCTGAAGAAAAGAATAAGATTTTAATGGAAAAGAATGAACTTCTAAAAGAAAATAAAGTTTTGGTTGAGGAAAAAGAAATTCTCTTGAAATTTAAAAAATCTCATATGCAAGAAAATGATAATCTTAGAAAAGAGATTGAAGTTTTGAAGCCCATAATTAACAAGTTTACATTTAGCTCTCAAAAGCTTCAATCAATCTTGAATAATCAAAAAGCTATTTTCAATAAAGCTAGAATTGATTTCAATCCTTCAAGAAAATAAAAATTTATCAAAAATATGTTTGGTAGAACTATACATGAAAATCATTCCATAGTTTATTTTAAATATAACAAAGTATGTCATAAAATTTTAGAATGTAATATTAAAAAAATAGTCATACTTTAATTAAACAAATTTGGATTTCAAAAAAAACTATGTGCTCTAACTCAAATGGATCTAAGATAGCTTGGGTATCAAAAATTAAGAAGTAATTTTATAAGTATACCAAGCATCCAATGGAATGAAAGAAGAAAAGTCTTGAAAATAGATGCTTAGAATTTATAAGAATGGATGATGATGTTTGGTAAAAGCTAAACCTTTCTCATATCATACCATCATTTCTTGTTGAATTTACTTTGTTTGACTAATTGATTTTGATAATTTCTCTTATGTTAGCAATAATCTTATTCTATTACTTAAAAGTTTTTGATGTATTGATTTTTATACTCTCTTTCATGTGTCATTTTGATTATTTTGAGCATATGTTTTACTTTAAATTCAGCATGCAACTCATATCATGATGTTAATGGAGAAACTTAAATTAAAATGAGCTTAATAGCATATGAAAATATTTAGATGCAAAATTCTCAAATTAATTTTTGACATTCTCATAAAATATATAACTATTGAAATATTTCAAAAAAAATTTGCTTGATTTGAAAAATATCAAGATAATTTATGAAATCATAAAAGATCATATGCTTGATAATTAATTTGCATTGCATCTTAGTCCGACCCTTAAGGCTATGAAAATTTTCTAGTTGAACTTCACTCATAGAGCCATTATATATATTTTTCCTTGATGTGATTTGATTGATTTTAAATTCAAATTGATTAATTCTTATTTCTCCAAATTGACTTAAGTATCATTCTTGATCATTAATTTGATTGCCCATTGATCCCCAACCAAATTGATCAAATTTTCTTTGAGTTGAAACTCTTTGAACTATTTTCTATATTATGGAGGGGGATGTTTCTCCTTTGGCCGAAGATATGAGTCGACAGAAGTATAAGTGGTGCAACCTGATCTTTACTTCAGCCTGTGACGATCCTTAACTCTTAGTGACCTTCCCAGGTAGAATACTAGGATCGATCGATCCTGACTTTGGCATCAAACCTATCTCAGTCTCCATGACAATTGGCATTCAACACCTATCCAATGTCCGCAGATGGTGGGACACCTGAACTAGTCTATCTCTGACTTTAGCCATAGGTATATGTTAGCCTTCACCAATCTTCATCTCATTAAGCATGATAGGCCCCAGCCATCTCTTTACTTCAGCACCCTCTTTCATCGAACCAAGACAAAGTCTCAATGAAAGAAGCTAGTCCAATCCAACCTGCACTCTCGTTTCAAAATTCAAAAATACCTACGACATTCAGTTGGCTTCAAAATAGAAAAAATAGGTGCAATAACCACCTCATTAATCTTGATCAGAAGTTTCACCATGTCGTATCTGAATCGGCCACATAACTTTTCAAAATGATTTTTTGACCTTAGTCTACAAAAGGACCTCCAGGGAAGTCCCAAGGTACGTGCAAAATAATCTCTCTACACTCTTTCTCACATATTTCTTCTATTATCTGACGAGCATTGGAGGGTCCCCATCGGAGCCAACTCCAATCAGGACTTGCTTGTAGGTTTCTCTTCCGAGAGGATGCACCACTGCTCCAGCCTCTCTGACCGTGACCCAAATTTCAATGGTACTAGATTGACGCTAGAGAAAGGGCTTTTGACCCGATCGTGAGTATGCACAGTCAGAGATTGTGGCACTACGTAGAACATCCTCCCAATGATCTGATACCACTATAGCCTCCCAACCAATGAAGAATGCGGTCAGACAGCAAGTTCCGGCACAACCGCTATCAAAAGTCCCATAACTACCTTCCTAACAGGTGGTGATTATCAGTGCAGAGCAGTTTCATCTATAAACTTTAACTACCACCATTCAGGCAATACAGCAGCTCCATGTTATAGTGCTAGCAGCAACACCAGCACAACTGGTTAGTGTTACACCAGCAGTAGCAGCTACGACAGCACCCCCACCGATCAATATAGTACCATTGGGAGATCCACATTCGATAGTCCTCCTGCAACAACCTGCAACCGCACCACAAGGATGACCGCCAATCCCCCCGTAGAGCCCTGAGCGAGAGAGATAAACCCATTATAGTCGACCCCAAAGCCTAGAACCTTAAAGATGACAGTCGTCGAGTCCTCATTCTAGGAAGGATTCAATGCCTAGTCGATGATCCCCTCCATAATGTTTGAAAAACTACACTGCTCAAGATGCAGACATCAACTGCTGGCTCCGAGAGATGAACAAGTGGTTCGAAGCGATCCACCATCAGGCACCAATGCGTGATGATGGGTATAATACGAACCCGCTATTTAGCAATTGGATTATGCAAGAGTCACTTCCCAAGAATTTTAAGATGCTACAGCTTGAGAGTTACCATGGGATAACCAATTTTATGGATTATTTGGAAAGCTTCAAGTCCCTGATGCTCATTCATAGGGCAACTGATGCCACCCTCTACCGAACCTTTCCATCTACCTTGAAGGGTATAACTCAATATTAGTATACTAGCCTGAAGCCACAGACGATCCATTCTTTTGATCAAATGAGCCGATTGTTCGTAGGCCAATTTGTGAATAGTAGGAGATAGCAGAAGGGATCGAAATCCCTGATGAATGTGAAGCAAAAAGAAGGGGAGTCCATCTGGTCCTATCTTGGTCGCTTCAATGCGGCTATATTGGAAGTCTGTGATCTAAATCAATCCATCGTGATGGCCACCCTAAAGGGTGGATTATTGAAGAATGGCCTCCGGTATTCCCTGGAGAAGACCTATCCCCAAGATTTTGCCGATATGCTGGCCCAAGCAGAGAAGCATGCCAGGGTAGACGAGGCATTTGAAGGTGAACTCCTGATGATTATGGTCGAAGAAAGGAAGGAAGAAAAATCAAAGTCTCCACTAAAGAGTCAGGGGTACTTCCACTCTCTCCTCCTAGATGCTGAAGATCTTGAACTCCCCTATGGAACCCCCACTAGGGAGATAATTTTAGAAGAGAGCGGCATGCATCTCCACCTAAGAGATTTACAAACTACACCCCTCTGAACACCATTCGAGCTCAAGTATTGATGGAGATCATGGACTGAATTTCAAGAGTGGGAAGGTTGTAGTCTAACTCCAATCTACAGAGTCATAATAAGTATTACCTCTACCATCGTGACTATAGCCACAACACCGAAGATTGCATTCAGCTTTGGAATGAAATAGAAGAATTCATCTGGTGTGGTTGCTTGGATCGATTTATTCGGCATCAACATCGGAGGAGCAACAAAGATTTCCTGTCCTACCAGAACCACAATAGAGGAAGCCTTCTGAAAATTGGCCTCCTATGGGGGTAATAAATGCAATAACTAGAGGGTCCTGTGAAAGGGTGAAAGAATCGGTCAAACCATCCAAGAAGCCGAAGATGGAAGAATCTCTTGTCTTCACTGAAGAGGATGCCCAAGGGGTTCAATTCCTGCAAAAAGACATGATGGTTGTAACTTTAAATATTAAAAACTATGATGTATGTCACATCCTAATTGATAATAGAAGCTTGATCGATGTTTTATTTTATGATATTCTTTCTCAAAAGAATGTACCTCAAGAATGGATGGAGCAGTTGGACACTCCTCTTGTGGAGTTTATTAGAGATGCTGTACTAGTTGAAGGGGTTATAACTCTTCCTATGATGGTCGGACGATATCCTTGATGGTCCAAAATCTAGATAGACTTCTTGGTAGTTCGAGCACCTTCGGCTTACAATGCAATCCTTGGGCATTCAGGACTTAATGCACTTCAAGCCATAGTGTCTGCTTACCATTTGAAAATAAAGTTCCCAATGGAGTTCAAAGTTGGTGAAGTGCTTGGAGATCAAGCCCTAGTGCGATAATGCTACAACATTGCACTTTGTGGCGTAGGACCTTCTGAAGCTTATCTGGTAGATGGACTGGATGTGCGGGATGAGCTATCTAAGGAACAAGAAGAAGTAGTAAAGGACCTGGAAATGATCTCGTTGAATGACGGCAACCAAGAGCACACCATCCAGATCAGGTCAAAACTCGATCAGATAACCAAACAATGCTTTGTATTCTTTTTGCAGGAGAATGCAGACATATTCATCTGGATCCCAGTGGATATGCCCAGCATCAACTCGAATGTGATGACACATTAGTTAGGTGTCCACCCAAACTACAAGCCCATTAAGCAGCAAAAAAGTAGCTTCATACTCGAGTGATAAAAGGTGACAGCCAAAGAGGTGGACAAGCCACTGGATGCAGGCTTCGTTCGAGAAGCTATCTATCCCAGTAGGATTGCAAATGTGATCCTAGTGAAAAAGACAAATGACAAGTGGAGGGTCTGCATCGACTTTATAAATCTCAACAAGACCTATCCAAAGGATAGCTACCCTTTACCCTCCATTGATCAACTGATGGATGCAACCTCAGGGCATGAACTTCTCACCTTCATAGATGCCTTTGTTGGATACAATCAGATCCCAATGGCACTAGAAGATGAGGAGAAAACTATTTTTATTACTGATCGAGGTCTCTTCTGTTATAGGATCATGTCTTTTGGCTTGAAAAATACAAGTGCGACCTATCAGTGCCTTGTGAACAAGGTCTTCAAGGATCAGATTGGATGAAATATGGAGGTCTATGTAGATGATATATTTGTCAAGAGTAGAACCTCCAAGACTCATATTGGAGACCTTAAAGAGACTTTTGCCACCCTGAGAAAGTACAAAATGAAGCTAAATCTAACCAAATGTGCCTTCAAAGTCAAATCAAGCAAGTTTTTGGGTTTCATGATATCTAGTTCAGGGATTAAGGCCAATCCCATGAAGATCCAGGCCATACAAGAGATGAGTTCGCCCAAAAATATCAAAGAAGTTCAATGCCTCATGGGCTAGGTGGTAGTGCTAAATCGGTTTGTCTCGAGATCGATCGAGTGTTGTCTTCCATTTTTTTAAGCTTTGAAACAACCAAAGGGCTTTTGGTGGACCAAAGAATGTCAACAAGACTTTGAGGAGTTGAAAAAATATCTCAGCTCCTCACCACTCCTTAATAAATCTAAGCCTGATGAGGGTCTTTATCTATATTTGGTGGTTTTGGTAGCTACAAGTGCTATGTTAGTCCATGAATAAGATAAAACCCAAAGGCCAATTTATTATATCAATCGAGTCCTGCATGATGTGGAGACCCGATACAACAAGATGGAGAAGTTAATTTTTGCTCTGGTCATTGCCACTCGAAGACTTCAGCCCTACTTTCAAGCACACTCTGTCACAGTGCTAACTGACCAACCCCTCAAAGCGGTCCTGCATCGCCCCAACACTTCGGGACAACTAGCAAAGTAGGCGATTGAGTTAGCTAAGTTTGAAATTCAATTCCAACCCTGGGCCTCCATTAAAGCCCAAGCATTAATAGATTTCATCATCGAGTGCACCATCCTCGATGATCAGGAAGTTCCAAAACCAATTTTGGAAGAAAAAACATCGCCAGAACTTAGTTCGATGATGGAATCGAATGAGTGGTGGGTGGTGCATGTGGATGGTTCTTCAAATTCCATAAGATCAGAGGTAGGCTTAATACTTCTTAGATCAAAAGGAGTTATTGCAGAATATACCCTTAGATTTGATTTTCCAGCAACCAACAATGATGCTAAACATGAAGCCCTGATTGTTGGGCTTAGAATTACCAAGGAGCTTCGAGTGCAGAAATTTAGGATCTGCACTAATTCACAACTGGTGGTTGGTCAAGTGAAAGGGGATTTTGAGGTTCGAGAGGAAAATATGAAGGAATATCTTCAGAAGGTGAAAGACCTAGCCTCAAAGATTGATGGTTTTGACATCCGGCAGGTGCCCTAATCCAAGAATTCAAGGGCAGATTTATTATCCAAGTTGATGACATCAGCTCCAAAGGATCTACCACATAAGACTTTTTTTGAGGTTCTGAAAAAACCCAGCATCGAAGAACCACTTTCGATTTTATAGATTGATAATGAATCATGTTAGATGGATCCCTTCATCCAATTCTTACGGGATGGAGTTTTACCTACTGATTCAAAAGAAGCCCAAAAGATTAGATATCAGGCTCCTCGTTATATCTTCTATGAAGGCAAGCTGTAGAAACGATCTTTCTCTCTACTACTCCTTAGATGTCTTCATCCTTTTGAAGCTAAGTACGCCCTCCAAGAAGTGCATGAAGGGGCATGCGGGAGTCATTTGGGTAGCAAGTTATTGTCGTGCAAGATCTTTCGATGGGTACTACTGACCTACAATGCAAGATGATGCAGCCAACTTTATCAGACGATACGATCGGTGTCAACAGAATGCCAATATTTAGCATCAACCGTTAGTACTGTTGACTCTGAAGCCGCTCTCTGGCCATTCGCCCAGTGGTGGATGGACATCTTAGGTCCTTTTCTATCGGCATCAGGTCTAAGAAAGTTTTTGTTAGTGGCCATTGGTTATTTCACTAAATGGGTGGAAGCTGAGCCCCTCACCAAGATCACTGAAGCTAAGGTGACTGACTTCATCCGAAAGTTCATAATTTATAGGTTTGGCCTATCTGTATGCTGATCACTAACAACGGATGTCGGTTCTCACATTCCAAGTTTGTCGAGTTATGTCAAGGCTATGGCATTGCCCAGCACTTCACTTTGGTAGGGCACCTACAGGCTAATGGTGAAGCTAAAATAACAAATCATACTCTCCTGCAAGGATGAAAGTCAGGATCGGTAGGGCGAAAGGAGCATGGGTGGACAAATTGCATAGTGTATTATGGGCCTACCGAACTATCCAAAGAACACCCACTAGAGAGATCTCTTTCAACCTCTCCTTCAGAATTGAAGCCATCATTCTGATGGAAATTAGACTTCCGTCACACAGGGTGAAAAATTATGATAACCAAAATAATGGGGAGTAGCTTTGTGTGAATTGAGATCTACTTGAAGAAATGCATGAGAAAGCAAGGGTGTGAATGATGACGTATCAACAAAGGATGGCATGATACTACAATTCCCATGTTTGAAGTAAAGAATTTAAAACTGGAGACCTAGTCTTATAGCTGGCTGAAGTCTCCCAACCTGTGGAATGTGAAAAGTTGAGTCCTAGTTGGGAAGGCTCCTATCAAGTGGATGAAATCATCAGAGCTGGCACTTATCACCTTAAGCAGCTAGATGGGATGTCTCTACCTCGGCCATGGAATTCTAAAAATTTATGAATGTGCTATCAGTGATGTTATTGGTTACTTATAGAGTATTATACTTTTCCTAAGAACATTGTCATCTTTCAATTCTTTTTGATGATATGAATATCATCCGAAGACTAACTGGTTAAAATTTCACAAAGGCACTTAATGAAAAAGAAAGGTGACAAGAAGAAAAAGCATAAGAAAGGTGTGCATAAAAATTTACTTTCAGTTCTTTCAATACTTACAAAAAAAAAGAGGATGCTAAGAAAGTGTCACACATGCAAAAAAAAGAAAAGAAAGAGGAGGGGGGCAAGATCAAGCACCCCTCCAAATGCGTAACTTTTTGACAGCATCCAGACCAAGATCTAGGACAAGAAAGGTCTAATCCTCATCCGAAGAAAATGTCCCGACTTCCTCATCACTGTTCTCAAGGCAAAGACGGTGCAGGTTCAGCTGCGGCATCAGATGCTTTATGTGGGCTTTACAATTTTCAAAGTCTTGAACAAACCAATGGTGGAGGTGTTGAGGAGCTCCCCCTTGAAGGCCTCTGAGACCATGTACTCGGCAACGTAGCAAAGCCAAGCTTCGATGGACACTTCCTCCATGGTGCTTGGACTACAGCAGAAGAACCCTCGTCTGAGACCTTCGGTGGAGGCACTATCGGTGCAGCCTTTACGCGCTTGGCAGACACCTTCCCTCGCTGGTACTCTACCTTCTTCTTTGCAGCTTTCTTAATCTATCGGGGAGTAGCCTCCATGGTTACAGAAAAGAAAGGAAGAGAGAAGAAATTTGTGAGCGCATTAGCAGTAAGAAGGAGCTATTTATAGAGAATTCAAATGACGTGGTCATTCAAGGATCAACACAGCTCTGTCACATGTCCCACTTCGAAATGCCAACCATCGCCACTATTTACTGCACCTTTCTCTTATCGAAGCAAAGCTAGCAGAACATCTCGAGAATCATCCGGACTCTCCATGTGGCAACCAGAAGGTAACCCAAGGGAAACCTTCAATCTATTCCCTTGGAAAATTCCACTTGCCATTATGGCAGATGGAGTCCCAAGGTTCGTTATGAATAGACGTTTGGACTTTTGGAAGGTAGGTCTGTTGACCAATAGTGATTGACAGAGACTTAGTTGATGAGACCTTTGAACCCTCCTAGAAGAAATTTTAGTTGCAACGATTCTTCTCCTAACAACCAACAGAAGCCTCCATGATTAAGAAGTTGAGGTTAACCTACAAGGACTCCTGAAAATCATACCTGCTCTTCAATGGGTCAACACCCATGATGACCTTAGTAATGGGAGAAGCAGGGGCTAACCCATGGACCCCTAACGCCTACTGATCCCACTTATATAGGCCAAAAACTTTGTCAATTCGGAAAGTAAGGGCTAACCTCTAAGGACCCCCAAAGGCGATGCTTGCTTTTTTAGCAAAGCCAATGCCCATGAAGATCCCGACTGATCAAGAAGTGAAAGCCAACCTAAAGCGACCTTCAAAGGGCTAACCCATGAGGATCCTCAGGCCACCAATTTCAGCAAGGTATAAGGTCAAACCTAAAGAGATGGTCATTCTACAGGCATCATTGTAAGCCTCCTTAACATGGGAACCATATGCAGATTAAGTCCGAACCATAACACAATCCACAAGATAGCAAGCATGGGTAAAATAGAAGCTTCAAATTTTATTCCTTGTTAAAAAATTTCTCACAAGAGTTGCAAGACAGATGTTCACAAAAAAAAGAAACACACTGACTAGCTAAAAGGTCTATTCTCAGCCGGCAGAGCTTCGACACCCAATGTTTCTCCAGCTGAAGTGACCGGCATCTCCCTAATTATTAAACTTGTAGTAGGAAGATAAAAATCGACTTCAAGAAAAGGCCTCCTGACTAGGCTTCGACATTCCTCGAAGCTGATATCAATAGATTGGGTCGATACGTCGCCTATTACAACAATGTATCATGCAGAGTTAAAGCAAGTTGATCCTCCAATAATCTAACAGTCGCCTTAGCATGCTCAGCCACAGTCGTACACTCTGCAAGCTAAATTCAGAGTTCAATTAATGCAGACCTATCCTTGTGTAGGGTTTCTGAAAGGTCAGCAATTATTCTTTGAGCCGAAATAAGCTCACTCTGGATATCATTGATCGCTGACTTCTTTGCATCTAATGAAAGATAAAGCTCCTTAATTTTGCTCTCAGCCAAATGAAGTTCGTCATTGAGTTTGTTGACTTGTTCTTTGGCTTCATTACTTCTTTCCATCTAACGAAAGATAAAGCTCCTTAATTTTGCTCTCAGCCAAATGAAGTTCGTCCTTGAGTTTGTCGACTTGTTCTTTGGCTTCATTACCAATTTTATATGATACGATGGTATACTTCAATTTTAAAATTTCATTTTGGGCCTCGTGCAATTGTTCGTTAAGAAGAGCTTTTGCTGCACCCATCCTCCAATTAGCATCCCCAACTGACATCACAATTCAATCACGCTCCATGGTTAATCTACATTTTTCAAAGAAGTACTTTCTAGTCATCTACCTAGGCAGTTTTTCAGATGCCTCATCTCCATCGAAGCTTCTTCATTACTCATCTTTAGCTTTCAAAGTTTTCTTTTAGCTTCAGCGGCATCCCGTTGAGCCTGACATAAATCTCCTTCAAGAGGTTCAACCCAAATTCTTGGAGGCAAAGCTGTTGATAGACGCTTAGCATGATATTGGGTGAACATATGATCGCAACAATCACATTGGACCAACTAAGAAGAGGAACACACACAGACAAGAATCAAAGAATATGGGTAAAAATTATCTTTTTATTAATTCTAAAGCCTCCTCTTACATTGATTAGCAAAGAAAAAGAAAAGATACATAGGTTCAATTACTACCAACCTCGATGTGAGGATCAGCCAATGAGCTTGAGGTAATCACAATCGATTACTCCAACTTCACCCATGATGGTGAGATTGGTGTGGCTCTGACAAGGAAGGGTGCAAGGATGATCTCTGAGGATGCAATAGCTTTAGAGTGCCCTCCAGTTGCCTTAGCGATCGAAGTTTCTCCTGCAACATCTTCACTTCGCTCTTCCAACTCCTCTTCTCTTAAGTGATACAGGAAGCTCCAGTCCATATCCAGAAAATGTGCTGCAACCTTTCGATGACAGATATCTAGGCCAATGTTGAAAGCCCCTTGGCAGAAGATGCATTTCTCCTCCAAAAACTCATCGGATGCACAGAAGGCTTCCACAGTCGCACGTCCAGCTTCAGCAATCTAATCCTTGGCTTTTCTCTCAACATCAATAGCTTTGGCCTGTGCTTCCAATCTTCCTTCTTTCTCCAAAGCTAATGAGGCCTCAACTTCCTTCAACTTATTCTTCAAGTGAACAATTTTGACTTCTGCAGCCTCTACCCTCGACTTGGCTTCGCCCTTTGAAGTTTCGGCCAACTCATGCTTCTGACGTGCTTCAACCAATTCTTTTTCAATGTCACTCATCCTATTGATGAGGGCAATGGTATAGTGCCCTACTTGTACCAATAAGATAGGAAATAAATCCAAAAAAAAAAGATAGAAAAAAGAAATAGGGGCGAACCCACCTTCACAATGGTGGAGATCATTCGTTTCTGCTACTTTGCATAGCTTTCCTGCTTGACCTCCTCCAGACCAGCATCAAAAAGTATATTCTGAAAGACGCCATGGGCAGTCTTCCAATTGTCAAAGGCATGCTTGGTGATCGATGAACCTGAACCTCATTCCTAGTCCATTGATCCCACAATTGAATCTGACTCCGCCTGAACAGAACCAACCTGAGGGGCAGGGAGCGCAACCAATTTTGAAGGCCAAGTCTAGAAGGGAGGAACCAAAATAGTCCTCTCCTGGGCTAAGGTCAAGGGAACCGCTTCTTTACTACATTCACTCGAGGCCTTGAGTTTTTTCTAAGCATCAGCAGAAGAAGAAAGTGCTATCCTTTTCGATGAATCCCTCAGCAACCTCTTTACTTCTTCAGACTTCATCTCTACAATGAAAGAGTTAGCATCTTTAAGAGTAAAGAAAATGAACATCGAGAGGAATGGAGATATTTTTATCTTTGGGATTGACCAGACGGATACCAGCACTAAAGAGAGCTTGCTCTAATAACAACTCCTATAATGAGAAAATTTCATCTCCTTAAGATTATGGAGCACTCTAGATCTTCATCTCTAAACTTCTGGACCCGGAAGGCAGAATCCCTTGATCTATCCTAGTGTGAAAATCTCCACTCCTCTACAGAATAATCAAAAATAAAAAAGAATCGATCCTTCCAATCATACATCGAAGAAGGAGCTCTCTTATCAAAGTAGAGACCCCTCTCAAGAGAAAGACATACCACCAATCATCGGTACGTCTCTTCATGGTATAGAAGGATCGAAAAAGAGATAGAGAGAGCAGGATCCTAGCATTAGAATAAAGAATAAAAAAATTGATGATGAAATGGAAGGAGTTAGGGATAACAAAGCAAAAGGAGAGATCGAAAAAATGAAAGAGCTCGACAATGAAGGGATGGATAGGAAGCCTTAGTCCAACTTTGAAAGCTTCTTCATACAAACTTATCCTACCGGGGGAGGACTGCTAACTCTACCACTTGGGCTAGGGGATTCTAATTTAAAGGTGGTTGGGATTCTATATCAGGTATGAATACCATTCAAATCCTCTATGCCTAATCTAGACCTAATCATGTCGAGAGCGAAAGAAGACGCAACACCATGCCCTTCACCTGCACAGATAAGGCCCCCTGAAGAGGAAGACAACTCAGAGGAATAGTTCTTACTATGGCTCTCGAAATCTACCATTGGAGATACAAAAGATGGTGGAACTTAAGGAATGAAAATGAAGTAAAAAGAAAAGAGAAAGAAAGGAAACCAACCTGTAGTGATACAATACAGGTGGAGAAGATGGCGATTCCCCAAGAGATGAGGGCGACAATCTAAAAAGAAATTATCGACAATCAAAAAATCCTCAAAATAGAGAAGAGAACCAAAAAGGAAGAAGAAAAGTCTGAAAACATGCGAAAGAGAGGCAAGGGACACCGTCTACTTTTTTAGATGCAAGAAATTGAATCCAACCTAACCATCCAGTAATCGACATGTGGCATAATTTCATTAGCAATAGAGAGGCATCAGTCAGCCAATTAATGATATGTGTGGGAAATGAGGTGCACCATTTTCCTAACCCTACTAATCATTCCTTAGTCATGATTATAGATTGATATGACTATTTGATCCATCCAAGAAGCATAGGTGCCATGTTTGCGAAAAAGACAACGTGTCTTTAGCCAATCAAAGCTCAAGTACTTCCTTCATCCGAACCGAACTTAAAAGTAGGGGGCATGTGTCAGGGGGATGTTTCCTCTTTGGCCAAGGACATAAGCCGACAGAAGTGTAAGTGGTGGAACCTAATCTTAACTTCGGCCTATGACGATCCTTGACTCCTAGTGACCTTCTTGGATGGAATACCTAGGATTGGTAGATCCTGACTTTGGCATCAAACCTGTCTCAGTCTCCATGACAACTGGCATTCAACATCTATCCAATGTTTGTAGACAACGAGACATCTAAACTAAAGGATCTCTGACTTCAACCATAGGTATATATCAGCCTTCACCAGTCTTCATCTCACTGAGCGCAATCGACCCTAACCATCTCTTTCCTTCAGCACCCGTTTCCATTGGACCAAGCTGAAGTCGCAATGAAAGAAGCTAGTCCAATCCAACCTACACCCTCATTTCAAAATTTAAAAACACCCATAATATTTAGTTGGATCTGGAATAGAAAAGATAGGTACGATAACCATCTCATTAATCTCGATCGAAAGTCTCATCACATCACATCTGAATCGGCCACGTAACTTTTCAAAATAGTTTTTTATCTTAGTCTATAAAATGACCTCCAGGGGACCCTCCAAGGTACGTGCAAAATAATCTCTCTACACTCCTCACCTATTTTCTCTGTTATCTGACTTGAGCATCGGAAGATCCCCACCGGAGCCAACTCTGATCAGGACTTGCACGTTTCTCTTCTGGGAGGACATGCTACCACTCCAGCCTCTCTAATCGTGATCCAGATTTCAGCGACAACAAGTATCAAGGAGTCAACTCTTGAAATCAAGGAGTCAACTTATGGCTTCTTGGAAAAAATAATTTTATGAGGAGTCGATCCACCCATATTCAATATTCTCTCAATAGATTTCAAACTCCTTGATCTGGGATGGGTTTTTTAATTGGAGATGTCCCAAGGCTCTATTCATCCTTCCTTATTTTTTTCAAGTCGAAATCATTTTCAAACCTCTCTCTCTTCAAAATTGGACCTCCCCTCTTCATTTCCACCTGATTCTTTTGGTCTTTGTTCTCCAATGGCATCTTGAAAGTAACTCACATGAAGGAAGAAGAAGTCCTATACAAAAATTCAAGAATTTAGGGCATCTTCAAGTAGTTCCCTATGCAAGAAAGAAGGATCAAGAATTGAAATGATGAGAAGATTAGTTTCCAAAGTAAAAGGTGTGCAGATTAAGATAGATTTTGATAGCACTGGATGCACGCTATATATACAAACTGATGAGAGCACCTCGGATCATCTTAAGCAACGATACATTGTATTGAGATTTATATTGGATCAAGATGATATTGAGAGCATCAAAGATATCAATATCAGTACTCATACTATAGCAGATGATGATGATGAAACTCCTATAGTAAAATCTATTATTGTAGATATCAGAGTTGAGGAGCCAATAGAGCAGCATGAGAGACCACTTCTCCTATATAGACTAGTGATCCAGAGTGTTCAAATCATCTACTTGATAGACTGGATGAGGATTAATTGGTTGAGAGAGTTTCTATCAAGATCATTTTTTCTACTTGTGCAAATATTCAAAAGTACACATTAGAGGCACAGCAGGCAAGGAGAGAGCTGATGGATGCTCTAGCATTTGTTAGAGAGAAGTTCGTCAAGCTAATTTAGACTTTCACTGCAACGAGAGATGTTCGAAGACAATCATCCAGAGACATCTAACCATTCTCTCCTTCTAGTCAACCTGCACTTACATCTTAGGATTATCCTAATCCATACTTACTTAGGATGCTAGGATTCCTTTCTATCATCAGTATAGGAATTAGTTCTCATACATATTGTATGTTTTCATTTTTTTATCATATTCTATATCCATGTTTCAGATAATTATTGAAAATTTGATCTTTTATGAAAATTCAATATGCATGATGCTTATACTTGTACTTAATTAAAAGTATACAACTAAGAGAGAGAAAATATGTTCCTACAAAGCTAACTTATTTTTTAACATGAATGTGCATATTTTGAAAGAAAAAGGGAGAGAATTAAAAAAATTATTTTTTGTCATTTATTATGTAAAATAGGGGGAGAAAATACTATTTAAAATCATAAGAGAAATCATAGTCATTTCTAAACTTAATAAGAGAAATTACTTTGGTTGTTTTGATTTAGTCATAAAGAATCATTTGGGCATTCTTGTGGTTTCATTCACTTGATTATAATTTGCATGTTTTGATCATAACATCATTCTTTTTGATAATTAATTAGTATCAAAAAATTATTTTTGATCTCAAAAAAATTATTAATAAATATTGATACTTTGCTCTGATTGATTGATATTGAAAAATAGATTTGAAAAATACTCTTCTTGAATCTTTTAAAATTGATATCAAGCAAAATATTATAAGGAAGCTATCATTTGTCTAAAGAAAATTTTAGTTTTATTCAATTGGTATCAGATGACTCACTGTTTATCTTGTTTTTCATTGATCTACTTTTTGTAAAAAGAAAAAAATATCTTTGTCTCAAATTTGATTCTGCAAAGTTATATTCTGGATAAGATATTATTTGAGACAAATTCAAGAAATTAATACTTTTTTTAAACTTAACTACTTAATACTTCTTATGAAAAGGATAAAATATTTTTTTTTGAAGAATAACTAAAAATCTCTTAATTTGAATGATTTTGTCATATCAATTCAAATTGATTTATCATTCTAAATTCTTAAAACTATTTAATTTGAATCTATATATCTTTATCATTTTAAAACTAAAATAATTGATATCAAAAATTTTTTGAAAAAATTGCTATTTCAAAATATATCGTACAAGTTGAATTTAAAATATATTTTTGTATTTTGCTAGATTGATTATCTTTGAGAAATAGATTTAAAATATGTTCTTTTTAAAATCTCTAATTGGTATTAAGATAATTGCTAGTTACTTTAATTTTTAAAATAATTGATATCAAGAAGATTAATTTTTATAATTGATATCAGATAATCTAGTTTTGCTTTGTACTCCATTGCTTTATCTCTTGGCAAAAAGAAAAGAATACTTTGTCTCAAGTTTATTTTGCTCTGATATCATGTTTTGTACTGATACATTCTTAGTACGATATTATTTGAAATAAATTAAAAAAATTAATATTATTTTTGAATTTAAGTATTTGATGCTCTTCAAAAAAAAAAGAAATGACTTTTGAAAAACTAAATTTATCCTATAAAAATTCATTATGCTAAAAAGTTCTATCCTTCTTGAATCCTTAAAGCTCAAAGCTTATTTGTAATTAAATTTGAAAAGCCTTCTAATGCATCAACTTTATTCAAAAAGGGGAAGATATACTTCTAATTCTATATTAATCAAATAAACAAAGATAATTCCTTTTGATAGTTGCTATTTAGATTAAATCTCAAGATATTTGGCATCAAGAAGAATTAAATTGATTATTTTTTATTTTAAATCAATTATTTTTCAAAGATATAAACTCAAACTTCTTTCAATTGGTATCAAATAGAATTTTTCAAGAATATTATCATAATTAATATCATAATTCTCATAATTGATATCAAATAGTCTAATTTTGTCTTAAATTCTATCACTTTCTCTTTTGGCAAAAGAAAATATGATATGTCTCAAATTTGAATTTCTATGGCTATATTCTTATTTTTACACCATTTGAGACAAACTCTTGTGATATGTTTTTAAATGATCAACTTTAGTATCAAAAAATGGAGAAGTGTTTTCAAGACTATATTGTTCAAAAAAAAAATTCTCAATTGAATCTTTAAAGCTCAAGTAGAAGTATTTTTGCATCAATATTTTTGAGAAAAAGAAGAAGTCTTGATCTGAATTTAAAAATTAAATTTAAGTTATATTTGAAAGGAAAAGAACTCAAGTCAAATTTTGAAAATTAAATGTGTGTATATTTGAATTTAAATTGATTTTGATGATATTTTTTAAATCTTTTTTTTTGTTCTTTTTAATGCTGTCAAAAAGAAGGAGAGTTATATTGAGTATATACTTGACTTGATTACATGCTTGAAATGCTTAAAATACTTTGAAATTTATTAATATGCTCATGTGTTTGCTCGAGAACATATGAAATGAGCATTTTGGTATCAAATTTATAATTTCAATGAAGCATTCATGAAGTATATATTCATATGTGCCTATTTTATTACTTTATGATTCATATTGGTAATTTATTTGAAACATATTATGTTTATTATTTGCGCATATACTCACAGTTCTATCATCATTAAAAAGGAAGAGATTGTTGATCCTATGTTTGATTTTGATAATAACAAAATATTAAGTAATTATGGTACTAATCATGTATTTTAAGAGTGGATGTAAAATTTTTAAAGTATTTACAATGAAAAAATAATACTTGAAAGAAATCCTCACAAGACGTCAAGTCAAAGTACTTAAAAGAATAATTTATCATAAATTTGGATAGCTCATTATGAAGATAAATAAAATTGAAAGAAGCAAATATTATTTGAAAGCATTAGGATCAAGAAATTCAAGTTTGAGAGGCCAAAATATGAAAAAAATTAATATTGAAAGGATTGGAGCTGACTCTAAGAGGTTTCGAGTCAACTCTGGTATGTTGGAAGAAAACTCGCTTTCAATCCGAGTCAACTCGCTTTCAATTCGAGTCGACTCTCTCGAAAAAGATAGAAAAGTGCATTTCATAATCTTTGTCTGAGCCAACTAGCTTTTAATCTGAGCCAACTGGCCTACAAATCGAGTCAGCTCACTTTCAATCTGAGCTGACTCGCCTACAAATCAAGCCAACATGCTTGCAAATGGAGTCAACTCTATTCACAGGACTGCACTAATGATTAGTTTTTCTATACTTTTCTAACTACTAGTTTTTACTTATAATGGCTATTTCAACCTTTCCAAAGATTATAGCTCACTCTCAAGCCTCTTCCAAGCATATAAAAAGATAGAGAATCAATTGAGAAGATAGCCAAAAGGATTAAAAAGTGAAAAGCATCAATTTGAGTGGGAAACATTGAATACCATTGAAAAGAGAAAAGAAAAAAGGATTGAGTGCATAGTTTTGAGAACTTTCAAAGAAAAATTATCACCAACTTTTTCTACATCCTCTCAAACTTCATTTGAGAAAGAAATCAAACTTCAAAGAGTAAATCATCAGTTTCTTCTTCAGGCTTTATTGAGTTTAAATTCTATTTTTATTTTGAGCTACAACTTTTCATGTTGTATTTTCTTTTTCTATACAAGTTTTTTTGGAAGAAAAAAACTTAGGGATTAGGCCCGTCCAAGCTCAAAATCGAACTTGTTAGGTTTTGGTTGGTGAGCTCAAAAAACCAACTAGATTTAATTATAATCTTGAAAAATAATTATGTAAAGTTATGATTGGTGATCTCAAAAAATCAATTGAATTTATTTATGATCTCGGATAAAACAAACACACTGTAATCAAGGAGATTATAGTAGAATTTTCAAGAAAAACTTAGGGAGTGGATGTAGGTGCAAGATTGCATCGAACCACTATAAATTTTTGTATGTTTGTATTGTGACCTTTCATATTAATTTGCTTGTCTTTAATTCCTATTTAGCATTATTTTAATTCTTGTATAGCCCCTTCTATATCTTGATTCCATTGCTACATATATTATACACATCACAATCACTTAAATTAATTAATTCAAAGCACATACTTGTTTAGATTATTGATTTAGCTAAAATTTTTATACAATTCAATCCACCCCATCCTCTTAGGTTGCTACCTTCTAGGCAACATAACTTCCTTCTTATCTTCACCCTATTCATGTTATCAAACCACTGCCCATTCACTTGCCTTGCATCACCCTATTCTCCTTGACTCTCCACTGCCTCACTAGCCTTTGCCTACCATTTGTCGATGCTGAATTACTTCGAACATCTCTCTTTTTTCCTAGTCTATATGAATCCCCTATTCTTCCTTGTTCCATGATTGCCCAACCATCTTCTAGCTTGTAGTGGAAAACCATAATCCATCTCTTGTCGAGCCTTCCTTGATGCCTTCCATGACCAAATGATGGAGTTCAGCTGCCAGCAAGCCAGCTGAGGCCTGATTTGGTGCCAAGCCCTTTGGTTTCCCTACTAGGATAGACTTCCTCTATTTCTTTGTCTCATTCTAGCCACCTATCTTTGCTCATGGGTGTTTGTTACTAGTCTTCTAATTGCAACCAAATAACTTCACCATCAAACTACATAACCCTCATTATTCCTCTTTCCTAGGAAAATTACATGTAGAAGCACTTCCTCTATTTTTATGAGAACATCTCTCTCTCCTCATCCCTTAGTTGCCTAAAACCAAATCCAAGCCTCTGGTTCTCTCTCTCCTTGCTTGGTCGATCACTAACTAGATCCAAAAACTTCATTCTCTATCTCTCTTGCTTCTCTTAGTTTCTTGCAAACTAGACCTAAACCTGTAAACCCCCCCCCCCCTCTCTCTTCCATGGTTGACCCTAACCCGAGTCTTTCTCTGCCCCCCATTGATCAACCTTTGGTCTAGCTTGATCCCCTCTTTTACCTTTCTCTATCAAATTGCAAATAAGATCTAACCCTGATCTCTCTAATTATATGGAAACTAGGACTCTTGATCTCTAAGGAGCACAAACATTAGGTTAAATCCCCTGTCCAAGGTAATCATGAAGTATCCTTGGAAAGTGCTGGGATACCAAAAGGCATATTTATTTTAAGTGCTTGAACATTGACATTAATTATGACAGATGTGGTCTTCAAAATATCATATCACCCTTTTGATTGGTGGCTGATGGGATATGGTGGCATATTTTGACATCTAAGGATCATTGTACATATGGCAGATCTAAGATGTGCCAAGTCTTGAGCCAAATAAGATAAGTTTTCATATGTACCAAGAAGTATCACTTAATAAACTGAAGTCGCAAGCACCGTAGGGGAGAATTGATCGAGCAAGCTTGAAGGTATCTTAGCATGGGGTATCATTCTATAGATTGAGTAGATAGGGAGCACTATAAGAAATTAAAGTATTAGCAATGACCATTAGCAATGACATTTTTATCGTCGCCAATATATCTATTAGCGACGAAATTACCGACGATAACGATTCCATCACTAATAATTATTTTACCATTGACTATTAGAGATGGCATTTTCATCATCACTAATATTAGTTTTACCGACGGCATAAACGGTATTAACAACGGCATCGCGATTGCTAATAATCATTAGCGACAATACAATTAGAGACAGAATTCACCGTCGAAAAAAGAAAAAAAAAGATTTTTTATTTATTAAAATTATTAGAGATGGAGAAAAGAGTATTAGCAATAGCAATTATCGTATCATAAGCGATGGCATTTGTCATTGTAAAAAATAAAAAAATTATTTATTAAAATTATTAGCGATGGCAAATGTTATCTTTGATAATCATTAGCTACATCACTATTAGCGATGGTATTCATCATCACAAACATTAAAAAAAAAATATTATTAAAATTAGTAACAATAGTAGGAAGAGTATTAGCGATGGCAACTAAAAAAAATTTATTATTAAAATTAGTAAGAATGGTAGGAAGAGTATTAGCGACGGCAGTTGCCATCGCTAATACTCAATATAGAATATAATTTTTTATTTTTTTTGAAAATGATATAATTTTAAAATTTAAAATTTATCTTCATCATTTATTATCTAAATAATTATCGTTAGAGTATCATCATAAAAAATCATCTTGATCTGACAGTCCTAGCTATGTCGATCAATAAAATTTAATTTCGATGGTCATGAATGATCGTGTGATGATCTGATAGATAAAAATAATCGATGGATCCATAAATTTTTAATGATAATTTTGGTGATAATTTTAATCAGACATCATTATCATTATCAATTTAGCACAGGATGATTTGAATCGTTAAATAAAAAATTAATGATCAAAAGGCCAAATAGCATTCGATTATAATATATTTTTTTAGATAAATGATCTTTGCTACTATTTTGATCATTTATACAATGGTAATCATAAAATTTAAATATGAGTATATGAATGATATAAAACTATATGTCTCTTGATATTCATTCTTAAAATCTTTAAATAATTATACTTATGCTTTTGTAAGATCTACTTAACATAAATGGTTCATATATGTGTGATTTAGATTTTATGATCACCATCATACAAATGATTAAAGTAGTATCAAAGATCATTTATCTAAAAAATTATCTTAATAGGATGCCATTTGACCTTTTTGATCACTTATTTTTTATTTAATCATAAAAATTATCCTATACTAAATTGACCATGATAATGATATCTGATTGAAGTAAAATTTTGATAAAATATTATAAATATCATCGAGATTATCATTGCAAATTTTTGAATCTATCGGTGGTCTCTATCTATCACATCATCATGCTATCATTTATAGCCATCGAAATCAAATTTTATTGATCGATATAGCTAGGATAATCAGATCGAGACAGTTTTTATGATAATACTCTAACAATAATTATTTAGATAATAAATGATAAAGATAGATTTTAAATTCTAAAACTATACCATATTCGAACGTTTAGGAAGGTGTGGAGAGGTTATTAGCGATGATTTTTAGCGATGGCAATATTGCCATCGCTAATACAGTTATTAGCGATCAAAAATCTTTTTAGCGACAACTGATCCTATCACTAATAAAAAATATTATTATCGATGGCATTAGCGACAGTATTAGCAATGGCTAATTTATTAGTGACGGTATTAGCGACAGAAGTCATGATGTTGCTAATGATTTTAAAAAAATTATTTTAAAAATCTAATAAAAGTATTAGCAATAGATTTTTATTTTTAGCAATAGAAATTTTCATCATTAATACCGTCATAGACGGTATTAGCGATGGCAAGTTTGCTGTCGCTAATAGTCTTTTATAAAACCTAAATATTTCTCCTTCCACGCTCATTCTCTTCCATTCCTGCCCCCCAACCCCCCTCTCTAACATCCTCACCCCACCAACCCCCCTCTCCAGCATCCCGCGACTGCTGCGACCTCACCGGCCCCATCTTCATGCCGGCCTGACCCCGAGCCGACCTCACCGGCCCCGTGCCCACGGCCCCACACCCACAGCCCCACCCCGTCGGCCCCGTCGCCCCCAGTGCGTGGCCCATCACCCCCCACCCCTGCCCTGCCGCCTCCCGCGACCCCACCCTAACCCCACCGCCCCCAGCCTGCGGCCCAACTCTGTCGACCCCTGAGCCTCCGCCCCAGCCCGCAACCCCTAGCCCATGGCCCGAAGCCAGCCACCTCGATCCTGTCTCACGATCCATCCCCGCATCAGCGCTGTGAGCATTAGCGACGGCATTAGCGATGGCTAATGTTGTCTACTATTAGTGACAACATTAGTGATGGCTAGAGTGCCATGACTAAAATTAATTAAATATTGATTTAATTAATTAGTTAGATAATTAATTAATTAATTAGATGCATGGGACTTAGGTCTGGGCATGCAGAGTGCTCGGATCGAGGGAAGATGTCAGGCAGCATTGCAAACATGGTATCTGGGTGTGTCCTGTGTGTCTAGTCCTCGGATCATAGCTGGCATCTAAGGCATCTAGCCCTCACATGCCCAGTACGCTCAGGCCGATGGAAGGCACTAGGCAACATTAATTATGTATTAATTTTGATAAAATTTATATTGCATGGAGTGATAGACCCGTCAGTTGATTGATGTACATATTCTAATGTATTTATATATTTATTTATTTTTATATGGATGAAAAAATATGTATATTGATCAATTGATTGTCCACTATGGATAGTTTGAAAAATATAAATAATTTTATAGGTCATTATAGTAATCAAATGATATGTTGAGGGTTCAAAAAAAATTTTGGATAGCATTTTCTTTTTATTCTCCCTACACGGGAGAGCCAAGAAGAAATACTGTCGAAATTTTTTTTGACCCTTGTTGCATATCATTTGATTACTGTAATGGACCTATAGAATTAATGCATTTTCTAAATAGGATAAGACCTATTTTTACCTATTAGTTAATGATAGGATGCATTTACTATGTAAGCTATTTTGAATGATAAAATAGTATTTAGCAATTGCCTTGTATTTATGTATATGCAGAATTCTTAGATAGTCTACCATAGACCGTAGTTGGATGGATCATTGAGTAGTCGACGAAAAGATATTTACTGAATACAAAAAGAGTATAAAGTACTTCTACGATTTAATTTTTGAAAATATGGTACTCTTACATCAAGGATAGGCTCGTTGCCCTTGTAATAGATGTGGCAATACACAAATATTTGATAGGGATATAATTAGTATCCATTTGTATAAGAGTGGATTTATATCCAACTATAATTATTGGTACCTGCATGAAGAGATGTGGAAGAAAGTTGTAAGGGTTAGAACCGAGCAAGACATGGACACAAATAGAATGATGGACATGGTTATGAATGCAGTTGGTCCTGAATTTAACTGAGATATAGAGGATGATCCAAAAGCTAGTAGTGGTGATTTCTACCATATACTGAAAGGTGCTGCTGAACCGCTATGATCGAGATATGAAACACAAACTATACTATCAGATGTGTCAGAGTTGTTGAACTTGAAGATCGAGTTTAATATGATAGTCAATTATTATGATAGGATGGTAGCAATAATAAAACAAATACTACCGAAGAATGAGAAGCTTGTTGGGAGTTTCTATGCTTTGAAGAAAATGGTGAAAAGATTGGGTATGGGATATGAGAAGACAAATGCATACCATAATGGTTGCATGCTTTTCTATAAGGAGGACCAACAAAAGAGCTCATGCAGTGTATGCGGTGCAAGCCAATTTAAGTTGAGGTAAGAGGATAGGAATCAAAAGGACATACCATACAAGGTTCTTCGATATCTTTCCCTTACTTATAGACTTCAGAGGCTCTACTTATCCAAGAGTACTGTCAGATGAGATGGCACAAAGGACCACGTAAGCATCCTGATATGATATGTCATCCATCAGACAGTGAGGCATGGAAGCAATTTGATGCTTACCACCCTTTATTTGCTCAGGAATCATACAATGTCTGATTGAATCTATCTACGGATGGTATTATATCATTCGATCATGCTGCGGCCTCTTATTTATATTAGCCAGTCTTTGTCACTCCATACAATCTGTCATCTAGGATGTGCATGAAAGAATATAACATCTTTCTTACCATTACGGTGGTATCATGGATGCCTCGGATTCATGTCTGGGACATAGATTTAGAGGCATGTCTAGCCGTATGCTTGCTGTGAAGAGGCATGCTGAGCCATATGCTTGCTGTGAAGAGCTATATCTATGCTAAAATGAGCTATCCTGATATGAGCTAAGGTATCTTGAGCCTCATTTATGCTGATAAGAGGTATTCTGAGCCTCATTTGTGCTGAGCTGAGGTATACTTGGCCATTTTCAAGCTAAGATATTTTATACTTAGCCATGTTCATGCCATGGCAACCATCCACACCATATAGAAAAGGTCAAAAATAATAAATACCCCCACATGGGAGCGTATGAAGGCTAAAATCTCTCCACACTCTCAGCTCCTGACTGACAGCTTATGTAATTAATAGGTGGGATCCTCGTGTACCATGAGATGACACCACTCACCTAACTCAAGAAAGCCAAAAGGTCAGGCATGGTCTTCGAGGATATTCAATGAGGATATTAAAATTCTCCACTCAATATATTGCCAGTAATGGCCTCCTCACTCCACGGGAGCGATTAAAGGCTGGATTATCTCGCCCACAATAGCAAGCTCAATGGTCCTGCAATCTCAGGATCTCATAATCTTCATACAACTCTGTGATCAGTTATTCGACAGCCTTCTATATAAGCAACCAAAGCCCCGAGGATCAGGATAAGTCAATGATTTTCTCTCAGAGAACTCATTGCTGTTCTTATTATTCTTTGAATCTAGCTTGAGCATCAGAGGATCCTCATCAGAGCAAAAACCTTCAGTTTAGACTTGTTTGCAAGTCACTCCAGCGTCAGCAACCCTACACAAGGCTTAGCCGACCTCTCTCCGACCTCGATCAATTTCAGCAGCAATAGATAGAGGAAGGGTCTACTTTTACATCATGCCACCAATGAAAACCACCACCAAACAATCAAGATGATCTGTTGGCCCTCGAACTGTCACTATTTTCAAAGAAAACCATGCACCAACATCACAACAACCGACCCCTCAACATGAAGGACTCAAGCTCATTTTTCAGAAAGCCAAGTGAGTATGAGATGGTGCCACACAAAGTTTCTTCATGGCGTTTCAATGATGCCTCTTCCAGAAACAAGAGACCCCATGCCGGTGGCAAGGCCCGCACATCGCCATCACCACCAGCACCGCTATCTCTGCTAGCTGCAAAGATAAGCATAGATCAGTTCAATGTGCCGATCCAATGAGTATACATCTAGATCACTGCTATCCAAACGATGCGGTGGAACAATGATGCACGATGGGAGATGCATCTTGCTCCTACACCTATGCCAACCGCGACTTCTATGGCACAATGCTCGCCACCTACATGATTCAAATAAGAAAGGAGGAGATAATTGTCAGATCTAGAGAAGAAAAATCTTAATTCCTTTGCAAGCTCATCTGCAATGTCTCCAATGTACTGGATGAAAGCCAGTTTAAGAGCCTCAAGAATAGGAGCTAGCCTTGTATCCAACCGAAGCTCCTTATTTACTCTCTCAGGACCAAAGAATTATGGGAGGCACTTGTGGCCGAGGCTGACCATGCATGGGAGTCCTAGCTAATGGGTCATTTGAGAAGACCCCTTAAAATGGTAACAATAATAAAATAAAATATTTTTTGCATGTTTATCAGATGTGGGCTAGCTCGATGTAGAAGTATCGAGTGGCAATGAGCTCTGTCTTTGCTTCTGCTCTGCTACTCCACCCAAAGGTTGACCTACTCATTCCTCGCCTCCATCCACACCAAACTCACCTTGGATCCAGGGGTCTGAGGTCACCTCACTTGTCCAATGCCCCTAACGGTGGTGAGCCTTGTCTGATCCATGGGTTTGAGGCCCTCCCATGCACATGTTACACCCATAAACAACGTCGAGGTTGCTTATGGATGGCTTCGAGGCCTCCACACAAGCAAAAGGCCGTCCCACTTTGAAAGCCTCCAATTCTTAAACAGGAGGTTAACCTCATTCCTAAATTAGGATGAAGGCCCCTATTCTTAAACATGGGTGTCAACTCCTTGCCGACCTACTTTCCAGCAGGTGAAGGCCCCTGTTCTTAAACACGAGTGTCAACTCCATTCCAACCTGCTTTCCAGCAGATGAAGGCCCCTGTTCTTAAACATGGGCGTCAGCTTCAACCCAAACCTTGCTCTAAAACGAGGTTGAAGGCCCTTATTCCTAAACAGGGGTGGATCGAAGCTCTTTCCACAATCAAAGATGCGATCAGACTACTCCATGTTCTTAAACAAAGGGGACAGAGCTGCTCAAGCTCGGTCGGATTTCTATGTCTCAATTTCTTCAGCATGTCCACGCACCTCCGGCCTCGAGCCCAACTAGGTTGACAGCCACAAGCTCCTCCACACAAAAGTTGAGCTCGCTGGAGCCAAGCTTCTGAGGCTCTGAAGCTTCTTCGAGCTTCCTCATGTGCCTTCATGCGCGATCGAGGTTATCGGATCCACGGCCACAAGTTCTTCTCCACTCGTGCCTCTCCTCTTCTTGCACCTAGTTCGTCGGATCTAAGCTCTCGCACTCACGTATTCCTACTTGCATCGAACTCACCCCAGATCTCGAGGTCCGAGGTCACTCCTATCACTCCTCTTCCCTGATGGCACCTCTGATGGTGCCAAGATGCTCACTTGTGGGATCCCTTCCGAGCTCCCCAAGATCTCCTTCGAGTTTTCTTTGTTGGGCTCTGAGGCTGCCATTTTCACACCTTGCTTTTGACAGCACTGCCTCACCCAGATATGGGCTCCGATGTCGCACAAGCGGGAAGGCCAGTTTCTCTAGATCAACAAAACCTAGGGCCTCCACACATACGCAGACCTCTGCACGAAACCCAGGCAATGTGGGCTGAGTTCTTTGCCAATTCGAGGTAAAGCATGTAAATCCGAACTAAAATCAGCAAATCTGAGGTAAAAGCATGCAGATCCGAGATAAAAGCATGCAGGTCCGAGGTAAATCTGTAGATCCGAGATCCAAGGTGAGATCATGCAGATCCACGATGCAGGCCAATCTGAAGCAAAACAAGCCCAAACTGAGGCAAATAACAGGAGTCAAGCAAAATTTAAAAGCTCCCAAATAGAGCTCATAACTCTCATGGTAAAAAGCTTTCAGACCTTATTTATTATCTTGCATTGTTCTTTTTGAACAACAGATCTTCAAACACTTAAGCTGGAGTGGAGGTCGGTCCAAGGCCATAATGATGATGTGAGATCTATGTCATCAGAGAGACGACTTCCTAAAAAACTAGCCTCAAAGGATCAACATCACCAAAAGGCCAACCTAAGTAAAATAGGATAATATCAGTTTAATCACCTATTATTTTAATTAAAAAATCAAAAGATCCAGCTAAAATCGATCTGGTGAGTCCTCTTATCTTTTGTGTGTAGGTTCGTAACTACAAACCTCAGACGAAGTCCGTCGATCTCTATCCAGACCAGCTCGTCAAGTTTTCCTCCGAGCCATACTCCTGTGGAGGACAACCTATGAGATCTCCACAACCCGTTATCTTCGGGTCCTCCAACCTATCAATCTCTATCTGAGCCAGCTCATCGAGTTTTTCTTCAAGCCATACTCCTGCGGAGGACAACCTATGGAACCTCCGCAGCCCGTCATCTTCAGGTCCTCCAGTCCATCGATCTCTATCCAGACCAGCTCGTTGAATTTTTCTCCAAGCCATACTCCTATGGAGGACAACCTACAAGACCTCCGCAGCCTGTCGAGTTATCTCTGGATCCTCCAGCCCATCGATCTCTATCCAGACCAGCTCATCAAGTTTTTCTCTAAGCCATACTCCTATGGAGGACAACCTACTGGACCTCCGCAGCCCATCATCTCTAGGTCCTCCGGCTCATCGATATCTGTCCGAGCCAGCTCATCGATTTTTTCTTCGAGCTGTACTCCTGTAGAGGATAACCTACGAGACCTCCGCAACCTATCGAGTTATCTCTGGGTCCTCCAGTCCATCGATCTTTATCCAAGCCAGCTCATCAAGTTTTTTTTTGAGCCGTACTCCTATGGAGGACAACCTACAGAACCTCCGCAACCCGTCATCTCCGAGTCCTCCAACCCATCAATCTCTATCCGGCCAGCCTATCGATCTTCATCTGGGCCAGCCTTTGATCGACTGAAGATGAGCTATGTACAAGCTGCCTCTCACGTTATGAGAAGCGCACATGCTGCCACTCCCAAGATGAGCTGAGCACAAGATGCCACTCGCATGAAGACAAATGCTACTCACAAGATGAGGAGTGCATTAGATGCCCCTCGCGTGAAGAGCAGGGCAAAGATGGATGTTTTTAGACCTGAGGCATCATATCAGTAGTACTCCTTTTCCTAATTCTCAGACTCAGGATTAGGGGGTAGTGTTACGGTGGTATCATGGATGCCTCGAATTCATATCTGGAACATAGATTTAAAGGCATGCCTAGCTATATGCTTGTTGTGAAAAGGCATGCTGAGCCATATGCTTACTGTGAAGAGCTATATCTATGCTAGGATGAGCTATTTTGATATAAGCTGAGGTATCTTGAGCCTCATTTATACTGATAAGAGGTATCCTGAGCCTCATTTGTGTTGAGCTGAGGTATACTTGGCCATTTTCAAGCTAAGGTATTTTATACTTAGCCATCTTCATACCATGGCAACCATTCACACCATGTAGAAAAGGTCAAAAATAATAAATATCCCTATATGAGAGCATATGAAGGCTAAAATCTCTCCACACTCTCAACTCCTGATTAACAGTCTATGTAATTAATAGGTGGGACCCTCATATACCATGAGATGACACCACTCATCCAACTCAAGAAGATCAAAAGGTTAGGCATGATCTTCGAAGATATTCAATGAAGATATTAAAATTCTCCACTTAATATATTATCAGTAACGACCTCCTCACTCCACGAGAGCGATTAAGGGCTGGATTATCTCATCCACAATGCCCAACTCAACGATCCTACAATCTCGAGATCTCACAATCTATTGAGATTTGACACCTCAAGATTCGATCTACACTGAGCCCACAGTAAGGTTCAAAATGATGAACGGAGTCCAACGAGTCCAAAAACAGTCCAAACGGAGTCCAGATAGTGAAGATACATGTGAAAGAAGGCTCAAAGCAGATGGCATGGCCCATGAGGCGGTGGAGGTCGGTGACAGCATAGTCGGGCCCGGAGGACATGCGTGCGTAGGAGCGTGCAGCCCAACATGTGGGCAGGCTCAGCACGAGCATGCGTGCGGGCTGGCCCAGCAAGCATGCGGGCGCCCAGGCCCAGCATCCTATCGCGGTCCACCATGGACCACAGGGTGCTGGGTGGTCCATAGAGGCCATGTAGACCGATCACGCAGTTTATGCATGATCCAGGGGCATTTGTGCACGATCCGATGGTCTAGATTGTATACGATCATGATCGGATGGCTGAAACTCAATCCAGACGTAATCAAGCTTGATGTGAGGCTATAGTGCATGATTGGATGGCTCTGGTGCAAGCTGGTCACAATCGGACGGCTGCAGATAGTTCTAGGATTAATTTAGACTCGATATTCCTAGTGTAACATTATTTTGAAAATTTTGGAGCCTATATAGCTCTGATTGATGAGTCGTTTATTGCGTTGGGTAGCTAGTGATGTCTTGGAGGTGCAGAAAGGCTTTAAAAGAGATTTCAGAGATCTTTTGTGAGAATTTTGGGACTTTTTATTGAGAGACTCTTATACAAGGTTGAGTGGTGAGTTTCTCTTATATTATTATGTTATTCTCTCATGGTGAAGCTTGCACGTCTCGTGGAGTTAGGCTTGAGGTCGATCCATGTATTTGTATTATGTTTCTTATTTTATTTTTTTTTTGCTGCAACGTGTGGTACCAGATCCTACACAACAAGTGATATCAGAGTAAGGTGGTACCAGAGCGTAGGTTGTGGTGGTGGTGATCGAGATAGAAGATGGAGAAAAACACAATCAAGGTGGAGATCAATTGATTCAATGGAAAGAGCAATTTCTCTTTGTGGCAAGCAAGGATAAAGGACGTGCTTATCCAGTAAGGGTTGATCGATGCTCTGTTATACAAGGAGAAGCCGACTACCATAGAGGTATAGGATTGGAGGTGGTTCTAGATGCAGGTGGTGAGTACAATCTGCTTATACCTAGCAGATGAGGTGTTGATACATGTGTTTGACAAAACTTCTCCGATGGTGCTATGGTCAAAGCTCGAAGAGTTGTACATGGTGAAGTCTCTCATCAACACTCTCTTCCTCTGAAGGCAGTTCTACCAGCTGTGGATGACTGAGGGACAGAGCGTACAGGAGTATCTCAGTCACTTTCAGAAGATCCTCACTGACTTCCTTAGCATTGGCAAAAAAATTGAGGAAAAGATCAGGGTGCTGGTCTTGCTCGCATCGCTTTTCTCTTTGTATAAGTCTTTGATGACTGCTCTTCTAGTGGAGAAAAGTATCATCAAGATAGACGAGGTCACCATGGTGATTCTCCAGAATGAGATTCTCAGGTAGGAGAATCTGACTTCGAGCTCAGGCGGCAGCTCAGCTTTGACGATTTCTGGAGGAGCAAGGGTGGCAGAAGGAGTGACAGGAGATCCCGACGAGGGCAGTCCAAGTCCAGGATGAGGAACTTGAGCAAGATCAGATATTACGGATATGATGAGTTGGAGCATCTAACCAGAGATTGCTCTCAACTCAGAGATCGGACGAGGGCTACTGCAGCAACGGCCACTAGTAAGTCAGAGGATGATGTTCTGAAAATTTCTAATGAGGTATCTACTTCTTTCTAGTAATAAATTTTAGATTCTATATACACCTATTATATATATTGCAAAGAGGAGCAGTTTAACTCTCTAAAGAGCAGTGAGGGTACTATTTATCTGCCGCACGGATCGAGCTATGTGATCAGAGACATCGGGATGGTCAGCTGGAGGATATATAATGGTATAGTGAGGAGATTGAGGGACGTCCGATATATATCCGATTTCAGATAGAATCTTATCTTACTGAGTAAACTGAATTCTAGAGGCTACAGGACGGTAGCTGGTGGAGGAATCCTGAAGGTGTTGCGCGGTGATAGATTTATTCTGGAGAGAAAGAAGAGGATGAGAGGACATTACTACCTACGGAGAGCTCAAAGTGAGGTGGAGCTTCAGAAACTAGGAGGAGCCCAAAGTGAGGTGGAGCTCTCGGTGCAGATAGATCGGGCATGAGATGAGAGACTAGGGAGGATGAGAGGCGATATCATAGGGTGAGATTCCTATTGCCACAGGAGGATACCCCAAGTAGGTCTCAGGTCAAAAGGAGCATAGCATACGCTGGAGGTGGGATCGAGTGACCTGGCTCAACTCTCATATTTGTCCATTCATGAAACAGCAGACGTGCCCCAGGACATGGGGGCGAGACGGATCATAGGCTCTCAGAGATAGATGAAGGCCAAATATTGAGTCAAGGTGGAGATTGTTGAGATTTGACACCTCGAGATTCAGTCTACACTGAATCCACAATGAAATTCAAGATGATGAACGGAGTCCAATAAGCTCAAGAACAGTCCAAATGGAGTCTAAACGATGAAGATACGTGTGAAATAAAGCTCGACGCAGGTGGCACGACCCATGAGGTGATAAAGGCCGACGGCAGTGCAGTCGGGCCAGACGGACATGCGCGGGCATGCCCAGCACAGGCACGCACACAGGCCAGCCTAGTGGGCGCACAAGCACCCAGGTCCAATATCCTATTGCGGTCCATCATGGACCGCAGAGTGCTAGGTGGTCCATGGAGGTTGCATGGACTGATCACATGGATTACGCACGGTCCAAGGGCATTTATGCATGATCCAACGATCCAGATTGTATGTGGTCATGATCGAATGGTTGGAACTCAATCCTGGTGTGATCAAACTTGATCTGAGGCTGTAGTATGCAATTGAATGGCTCTGGTGTGAGTCGGTTACGATCGGATGGTCACAGATGGTTCTAAGATTGATTTGGACTCGATATTCCTAATGTAACACTATTTTAGAGATTTTGAAACCTATATAGCTCTGATTGACGAGCTGTTTATTGTGTTGGATAGCTGGTGACGTCCTGAGGTACAGAAAGACTTCAAGAGAGATTTTAAAAAACTTTTGTGAGAATTTTGAACTTCTTATTGAGAGACTCTTATACAAGGGTTGAGTGGTGAGTTCCTCTTATATTGTTGTATTTTATTCTCTCATAGTGAAGCTTGCGTGCCCCGTGGAGGTAGGTTTGAGACCAATCCACATATTTATATTATATTTTTTATTTTATTTCTTTTTTCTTCCTGCTGTAATGCATGGTACAGATCCTGTACAACACAATCTTCATACAGCTATGCGATCAGTTATTCAACAACCTTCTATATAAGCAACCAAAGCCTCGAGGAGCAGGGTAAGTCAATGATTCCCTCTCAAAGAACTCGTTGCCATTCTTATTATTCTCTGAATCTAACTTGAACATCGTAAGATCATCGTCGGAGTGAAAACCTTTAATTTGGACTTATTTTGTAGGTCACTTCAGTGCCAATAACCCTGCACGAGGCTCAGCCACCCTCTCTCCGATCTTGATCAATTTCAGCAGCAATACTTACATTAGTCATTTTTGGATCACAATATCTTGGTAGAAGCATTGATGTATATCTATGGCCTCTGGTTGATGAACTGAAACTGTTATGGTCTGATAGCATTCATACTTTTGATGCATCGAAGAAGCAGCATTTTATAATGAAGGCTGCATTGATGTGGACCATTAGCAATTTTTCTGCTTATGAGATGCTGTCAGGATGGAGCACTCATAGAAAGCTAGTATGTCCCTATTGCATGAAAAATATAAAATCATTTCAGCTTGAGCATGATCGTAAGTCTTGCTGGCTTGATTATCATCATCGATTCCTCCCCGAGCATCATCCTTTTCAAAAGCAGCGGGACAGTTTCAGAAGGAATAAGATAGAGAAGGACCATGTGCCCCGGCACCTCAATGGTATGGAAGTGTTTCAGAGGGTATCCCAATTGGATAAAGTTCTATTTTGGCATTAATTTGACAAGCAGAAGCCTCGGAGGTTCGGTACAACTCATAACTGGGTGAAACGAAGCATCTTCTGGGAATTGCTTTACTAGTCCACCAATTTGAGCCATCATAACCTTGATGTCATACATATCAAAAAAAATATATTCGATAATATTTTCTACACTATTATGGATGTCAAGGATAAGATGAAGAATATTTTCAAAGCTCGAGCAAATATGAAGAACATATGCAAGCATCTTTTATTAGAGCTGGTTGAGGTGTCACCTGAAAATTTTTTGAAGCCGAAAGCATCTTAAACCTTAACAAGAGAGCAGCTGAAAGATGTTTGCGAATGGTGTAAGAGTCTTAAATTTTTATATGGTTATACAAGTAATCTAGCTCAATGCATCAATGTCAAAGACTGCAGGTTTCACGGACTAAAGAGCCATGACTGCCGTATATTCATGCAACACTTACTCCCATTGGCTTGATGTGATCTTCTTTCCAACTCCATATGGAGTTCTTTGACCAAGCTTAGCCTTCTATTCAAAGATATTTGAGTTATCAAACTATCCACCGATCATATCTCCAGTTTTGAGGCTAGCAGTATAGACCATATGCAAGTGAGAGAAGATATTCCCTCCCAACTTCTTTGACTCCATAAAGAACCTCGTGATTCATCTGATGTATGAAGCTAGGGTGGAAGGTCAGTGCAGTACAGGTGGATGTATCCATTTGAAAGATACATGCACAGTCTCAAAAAAAAGTAAAAAATAAGGCCCGAGTCGAAAGTTCTATGTGGAGGCTTATATAATAGAAGAGATTTCAAATTTTAGCCAACACTACTTTAATCCTAGTGTGCAGACCAAGCTGACTCAAGTGGACCAAAATGATGATGGTGGTGCTGAGAGATCAGAGCAGGAGATCTCAATATTTGCCCATCCCACTCGAGAATTTGGGCATGAGGTTCATTAGATTTTCTCCGATACTGAACTTCAACAGGCAGAGATATGTTTTGCTAAACTGTATGGAGGTCGACCCATATGTTCTATAAGTGTCTATCACAATCTCAATGCTTTAATCACTTATTTCAATATACTTATCTAATGTATGTTTAGGCAATATGATGAGATGCTGAAAGGAGAAAATTCGAGCATAAGTGATGAAGAAATATCCACACAATACTTAGAGAACTTTGGATGTTGGTTTCATCAATTGATAAGTATCCATTGTCATTTTATATGTTTTAATTTTTCTAATTTATTCTTTTTATAATACATAGGTCATTCAAGAAAGTGAGTGCGGAGAAATTCAGTGCAGGGGTAAAATGGTAATTTTAAATTTTTTTCAAAATTATGATTTTACAGTGAAAAAATATTAATTAATCTAATTAATTAATATAAATTTATCCTACACTAGAATCTAAATATGATATATAGCATGCATGCATTTAAATTTGAAATTCAAATTCGAACAGTAAACACTTTACTGTAATGTGTTCAGAACACAATACCTTTGTGCGGGCAGTAGATCGTCACAATCTGATCATCATCGAAAGAGTCTGATCATCGTGATGTAGCCACACAGTATGTATGACCTCTGTGGATCGTCCACACGAAGCTTCCGATCTGATCGACTCCTCACGAGTGCTAGCTCGTTGTAGAGCCCTTTTGACGGTCGATGCTGATCGAACTCTTTCGATCGATGTCTGTCGATTCTTTGGATACTCCGGATCATCAACAGACATGCTTGAGATGATGTTTAAGATCTCTCTGAGATTTTGTGGGCTCACGACACTCGTAGCTCACTTTCTCACTTCCCGAACCCCAGGCTAAAACTCTAGGGAACTCATCGAAAACCTTGCACCCATTTTTTTTTCTTTTTTTTTTTTGTAAGGATATGGACTTCTTTCTTACGCACAAGTCTTCCTCATACCCCAAAATTTTTTTTCAAAATTTTTTTTCTTGCACGCCCCACTCTTCTCCTCCTTTTATAACAACGTCAAACATCTTATCCAAAAAAAAGGATAAGGATGAGTAATTGTACATTTGAATTCAAATCAAATTTTGAATTCAAATAGACACCAACTCATCCCTTATCCACTAAAGGCATGAGGTGTGGCTTAAATTATGCATGGAGTGATTTCATGAGAAACCTTTTCTCATGTAATAAATGGGGCGTAAAAAAAGGGATAAGGTGCAAAGATTGATTGTCCATTCAAATTCAAACTTTATTTTGAATTTGAATAGCCTACCAATCATCCTTATCCATTCAAATGGCACATTAAAGTGGGGCGTGGAGAGGGCTTGACGTGAGGAAATAATTCATGAGAAGTTTCTTCTCATGAATTCAAATGGGTGCAATGGAAGTGAGGTGGCGCATGGAGATTGGGTCAAGATGGTTTAATTATTTAAACCAACCTAATTGAACCAAATAAGTTAGGTCCAATTAGACTAATTTAAATCCAACTAAATTAGGCTTAATTAGGCTCAATAAAATCTTAATCAAATCAGGAATTGATTAAGCCCAACCCCTGATCAAATCAGGGACCAAACCATCTTGATGATTAGGTCAACTCTTAACCTAATCGGGTCAAACCCAACTGAATCCAATTCAATTGGACTTGATCCAAAAATAATTACTCAATCAAATTGAGTTAATTAGCGATCAAATCACTAATTAAACCTCTCATAAATACTGAGTCCAAATCCGATGGGTAATCAGACATCAGAATTCATCGATATGTAACCCTGATCAAAAAATCCCAACCAGTGGGACTCTTGACCCCGATACCCATAATGTGTGGAACTCGTGATCAGAGAATCCTGATTCTTGATCACTGAGTCCCAAATATGTAAGATTTTATACCAGCCATCAGATCAGATAGGAACCTCTAATGTGTGTGACCCCGTAGGTTCGAACTTAAGCCGGTAGCACAGGAACCAATTTCTGTACTAATCGAAGTGACCATCTAGCAATGGTACCCGACATCTGGATAGGTCAAAGAGTCGCAATCACAACACTCAGAACCTACATGAATATGGTTACTGTATAATTCATCCTTTTGACCCCTGCATTTAGGACGACTCAGGGTTAAACTGTCAACCCTGATCTGCCCTGATCAGATCATCTGAATCATGCTCAACTCAAACAGTCCTGTGACTCCTCACAAGGACTACCCTGGCCAAGATTTTGCTAAATTAAAATACGACTGTACACAGCTCCTAAACTAGAGTGGTCAATCCCATCTTGATACACGCACTGATAAGTCAAGTACTTGACTATACCCAGCAACCTTCCATCACTGAATTAAAAATTCAGATAGTCCAGTGCCTAAGTGCAGTGAGTTGCTTACAAGTCACCATGGTGGTCTCAGGTCTGAGAGATATTTATACCCATATTCCATCGGAGCAAATCTTGACAGCAAAAATAGCTCCAGAGTTGGTCACGTTCAATACAGATGTACCCTTACATCTCACCTGTATGCCATACCAGTGTCTCCACACTCATTAGTTAAGAGGACAACCAACCTATATGGCACACAACGACCTATGCTTGATAAATATTATCGTCTTTGGTAACAACATATCATTTGGTCGCGAATAGATTTAAGGACTAAACGACAAATCCTTCTTTGTCAAGTCTAAATAGTCCTAAGGGCTTCACCATAACATAGGAGTTCATTAGAAGATGAAATATTTTGTGATGAAAAATACTAAAATAATTTTTATTAATTCATAATTCATGTACAAATATAAAAATGAGCACAACCGTCAACAGGCTGACGATTGGCTTTGGGATACTATTCCCAACAATCTCCCACTTGGTCTAAAGCCAATCGGTGCAGTATCTAATACCCATCTTCGACTTGTAGTTGTCGAACTCCATCACCGTAATGGTTTTAGTGAATGGGTCAGTCAGGTTCTCCTTTCCATCGATCTTCTGAAGATCGACGTCACCTCGATCCATAATTTCCTAGATGAGATGGTAGCGGCACAAAATATACTTCGTCCACTGGTGTGCCTTTGGTTCCTTCACCTGAGCAATGGCTCCAGAGCTGTCACAGTAGAGCAGAACTGGACCAACAAGGGAGGGTGCTACTCCGAGCTCGGTGATGAATTTTCTCAACCACACCGCTTCTTTGGCAGCATCTGATGCAGCGACATACTCTGCCTCGCAAACTAAATCAGCCACTGTGTGCTGCTTGAAACTTTTCCAGCAAATAGCCCCATCATTAAGGGTAAAAATAAATCCCGACATACTTTTGCTGTCATCGTGATCAGACTAGAAACTAGAGTCTGTAAACCCTATAAGTCTCAAGTCTGATTCACCATAAACAAGCCACTGGTCCTTAGTATTTCTTAAATACTTCAGGATAGTTTTAACAACCTTCCAGTGATTCTCCCTTGGATCAGATTGGTATCTACTCACTACCCCTAGTGAGTACGCCACATCTGATCGTGTACATGTCATGGCGTACATGATAGATCCCACTACCAAAGCATATGGAATCCTACCCATATGCTCTCTCTCTTGAGGTGTTGTCGGACAATCCCTCTTCGAGAGAGAAGTTCCATGGCCTATCGAAAGATAGCCTTTCTTGGAATTTTCCATGCTGAATCTCTTCAGCATAGTATCAATATACGTGGACTGAGATAAACTAAGCAACCTTTTAGATCTATCCCTATAGATCCTCATCCCTAGGATGTAGGAAGCTTCTCCCAGATCCTTCATGGAGAACTGTGACGACAGCCAAATCTTTATTCCCTGTAATGCAGGGACATCATTCCCGATTAAAAGAATGTCATCCACATACAATACAAGAAATACTACTACTGGATCATTAGCCCACTTATAAATGGAGGGCTCTTTTCCGTTCTTAAAGAAGCCATACGTCTTGATCGTCTTATCAAAATGTATGTTCCAACTCCGTGATGCTTGCTTAAGTCCATAAATGGACCTTTGTAGCCTGCACATCTTAGACTCATCTGTGGATGTGAATCCTTCAGATTGTATCATATACACCTCTTCATCCAGCTCTCCATTTAGGAAAGCTGTCTTCACATCCATTTGCCAAATTTCATAGTCCAGATGGGCAGCTATCGCAAGCATAATTCGAATAGATTTGAGCATTGCCATAGGAGAAAATATCTCGTCATAGTCTATACGATAACGTTGACGATATCCCTTGGCAACCAGACGGACTTTATAGGTTTCCACCTTTTCGTCTACGCCTCTCTTCCTCTTGAAGACCCATTTACACCCTATGGATTTTACTCCTTCGGGTGGGTCAACCAATGTCCACACATCGTTGACCTTTATGGACTCCATTTTGGATTTCATGGCCTCTGGCCATTTCTCAGAGTCAGATCTCTGCATTGCATCCATGTAGGTGATCGGATCCTCATCATTTTCATCAAGTTCGATAGGATCGTCGTCCCGGACCAAGAAACCATAGTATCTGTCCGGTTTACGTGGTACTCTACCAGATCGCCTTAAGGGTACTTGAACAATGGGCTCTGGATCTGATCTAACCAAATCCGATTCAGGTTCAGCAACTTGTGTCGGTTTTTTCATCTACCGAACTTCGTCAAGTTCGACCTTAGAGGCAACAGTCCCTTCACCAAGGAACTTTTTTTTCAAAAAGATTGCCTTAAGGCTGACAAATACTTTTTGCTCATCAGCTAGGTAGAAGTAATACCCTTTGGTCTCTTTTGGGTACCCTATAAAATTACACTTGTCAGACCTAAGTCCAAGCTTGTTCATAATTAAATGTTTAACATAAACCAGACACCCCCAAACCCTAAGGTGCGAGAGTACTGGCTTACGTCCTATCCATATCTCATATGGTATTTTGGTTACAAATTTACTCAGAACTCTATTTAGAAGGTAACAAGCCGATTCGAGCGCATATCCCCAGAGGGAGATCGACAGACCAGCAAATCCCATCATGGATCGAACCATGTCCAACAAGGTCCGATTCCTCCTTTCAGATACACCATTATGTTGTGATGTTTCAGGAGGAGTCCACTGAGAGAGAATCCCATTCTCTCCAAGATATGTCAGAAAATCATTAGAAAGATATTCACCTCCTCGATCAGATCGAAAAGTTTTAATACACTTCCCAGTTTATTTTTCTACCTCATTTCGGAATAGTTTGAACATTTCAAACGACTCCGATTTATGCTTCATTAAATAGACATACCCATACCTCGATAGGTCGTCTGTGAAGGTTATGAAGTAGAAATATCCACCTCTTGTACTTGAGCTCATGGGTCCACATACATCAGAATGTACCAGACCCAAGAGTTCACTGGCTCGCTCACCTTTTCGAGTAAAAGGTGATTTGATCATTTTACCAAGAAGACAGGACTCACAGGTTGGAAGTGATTCACAATCACCTACTTCAAGAATTCCTTCTTGAGCCAATCTATTTATCCTGTTCTTATTGATATGACCTAGCCTACAGTGCCAAAGGTAGACTTCTGACACATTATCTATTCTAGAGCATTTACCAGAGGTTTGAACCACATTAACAGGTTGTGATAGAAAGTAAATTTCATTATTAAGTTGTCCAACAAACATTGTAATACCATTCAAAATGATATTGCAAACATTTCTTTTTATTAAAAATTGATAACCGTTCATGACCAAAAGGCCTACAAAAATAATATTTAATAAAAAGCTTGGACAATAGTGACATTCACTCAGAATTACTTTTCGAGAATTGATTACAAGGTTCATAATTCCTAATGCTAGAACTGAAACTTTGCTTCCATCTCTAACGTTCAGGAACCTCTCGCCTTCATCAAATCTCCTACTGACCTGCAGACCCTGCATCGAATTGCAAATATGATAAGGGCTTTCGGTATCCAATACCCAGACAGTAGTATCACAAATAAAAAAGTTGTAAGGTGTTATCATATAAGTACCTTGCTTCTTCTTCGGCCTGTTCGGGTCCAGGGAGGCAATGTATAGAGGACAGTTCCTCTTCCAGTGCCCCTGCTTCTTGCAAAAGAAGCACTCCGCCTGGCTCTGGTCGGGCTTGTGCTTCTCTGTCTGACCCTGTGCAGACGTCCCAGCATGCAGCTGCACCTTCTTATTCTTCTTCTTCTTGTTCTTCTTCTTCCCTTTCTTAAAGGGTCGACGACCAGAAGAAGACCCTCCCACAACATTCATCGACTCCTTATGGAGCTGGTGATCCTTCTCAAAGTTCTGCAGTAACCCCAACAAGCCGTGGTAGTTCACTGCAGGCTTTGTCATCCGAAAATGAGTAAGGAAGGGGAGGAAGGACTTGGGCAATGAATTAAGGATCGCATCCTTATCGAGCTGCTCGTGCAGGAGAAAGCCCAGTTTACTTAGGCGCTTAATCATTTCGATCATGTACAGTACATGATCAGTGACTGAGGCTCCATCCCTCATTCGAGCATTAAAAATGGCATAACTAGTTTTGTGCCTTTCAACATCGTCAGGCGTGCCAAAAGAGTCATTCAACATTTGAAGCATCTCCGTGGCTGGGCATTCTCGAACCTGCGGCTGAACTCATCATTCATTACCACCAGCATAATGCACCGAATGGTGGTGCGGTCGTTGAGCCACTTCTAGTAAGTATCTCGGACCGTCCCTCTAGCGTTCGGGGCTGGCTCCTCAGGTGCTGGATCCGTTACTACATAAAGGATCCGTTCATGCTCAAGGATGATTTTTAATTTTTGATACCAGCTATCGAAATTAGGTCCTATGAGCTTGTCATTATCTAATAATGACCGGAGCGACAAGGTAGTGGCCATAGCTGCATAAAGAAAAATCAAACCTCTATTAGTACATAAATTATAAATACTAAAGACTTGGACTTTAGTCTAAAGTTTCTCCCAGTATTTTTACGAACTGGTAGCCTCAACCTCTAATTTGAGGAATTACTTTAATTCCTTAGTGGGTACTAGAATCCACACAGACTACACACGAGCCCAACTTTGGTTGGTCAACCCATGTGCATCTATGGGTAGGTTCATAACCAGTTATTTCTCTAAACAACTTCTAGTAATTGATTTTGCCTCAGAACCTAATTAGTAGGCTTTGGCCTCCACTGAAAAGATCTGGTTAGGTCCAACCATTAACATAATTTGATTTGGTGAATCAGACCAATAAATGATCAGGTCCGACTTTGGCCGGCCAACCTAACCACCATCAGAAAGACTCAAACCAAATTATCATATTATGAATGATAATTCCATTAGTCAATAAGCACTAGGCCTTTGGGCCTCCAATGATTATTAAACTAATGGACTCATTATCACTCACTTAATAGGAGGCGATGACTTAGTTATCAATATAACTTAATCATTTTTAGGGACCTAATAATTTTTGAGAATTTTATTAAAGGATAGATGAGAAAAAAATATCCAACCAACTTCAATCCTCCCACTGACTTCACCAAGTCAAATTAAAAAAGGATTTAATTAAAGCTGGCATTAGGAGCACCTAAATCAGTCAAACTGATTTACCTAATGACATGGGTGAGCCCTAATCACCAAGTGATCTAATCAAAATCTAATTCACCAGGTTGGCCAGGTAAGTGAGATCAGTGGTGGGGATAAGCCATTAACTCGTCAGAGATCGAATCACTGTGAGTAGCTCCCACTTAAAAATTACTAGTCAAACTGCCAAACTTATCTTAGATACCAACTGGTTCATTAGTTTTAATTTGATCAACTTAGTAAATAGGGTTCCATCGTGTAGCCATGAATTAAGTCCATCTTGGTCTAGTTAAAGACATGGACCCATTCAACTACAACTATTGAAGTTGAGTCTAAAGTATCCTTGATCTAATCTAATTCAATTTTTGATTAGATTTGACCAATTACTCTAAATTAGTCCATTTCTTTAAGCTAACCTTAGGTCTAACCCAATTATAGACCTAATCCATCTAACCCATTGACCCACAAGTTTATGCAATTGTCTTAGGTCTTAATTCACAATTCTAGACCTACTAGACAACACTTAATTCTTTTAATTAAGTATTTGGGCTGATGGGTCAGGGTTTGGTATTTCGAAAATAATTTTTAAATTTGAAAGATTTTATTTTCTGTTCACCAAATATGTTGACTCATTTCACAAATAGATCAGCACATTTCATAAATAGCAATCCTATTGCTAATTACATAACAGAAAATAACTCAAACAAAATAAATCATGAATATTCCTTTAGATCTAATCTAATACATTCATGATAAATTTCACAATTGAACCTTTACAATTAATTCTTTTCGCTGCTTCATCTGCATGGGATATAATTGCAGCGGCACCCCTACCGCCATAGGAGACCCCATCGAATGGGAGGAGAGGGCCTTTAAACCCTACTTTTCTCTTATGACCGGACGGCCATGGCAACCAACCCAATTCGATTACTTGCTACTTGGATCAAGTATATCTAAATATACCAATTTCAAAATTTAAATTTCAAATTTTAAATTTTAAATTTTAAATTTTGAATTTCAAATTTCAAATAAATTTCAAATTTTAAATTTCAAAATTTTGAATTTCAAATTTCAAATTTTAAATTTTAAATTTTAAATTTTAAATTTCAACTAAATTTCAAATTTTAAATTTTTGAATTTTGAATTTCGAATTTCAAATTTCAAATTTTGAATTTCAAATTTTTTTTAAATTTTGAATTTTGAATAACTTTCAAATTTTAAATTTTAAATTTTAAATTTTAAATTTTAAATTTAAACTTTTAGATTACAACTTAATCTACGCATGTAAATATATATATCATATCTAAGAACCCGCTCTGATACCATTTGTGGGGAAATTGAGTGCAGGGGTAAAATGCTAATTTTAAAACTTTTTTAAAATTATGATTTTATAGTAAAAAAATATTAATTAATCTAATTAATTAATATGAATTTATCCTACACTAGGATCTAAATATGATATATAGCATGCATGCATTTAAATTTGAAATTCAAATTCGAACAGTAAATACTTTACTGTAATGTGTTTAGAACACAATATCTTTGTGTGGGTAGTAGATCGCTGCAATCTGATCACCGTCGGAAGAGTCTGATCATCGTGATGCAGCCACACAATATGTCTGGTCTCTACGGATCGTCCACACGAAGCTCCCGGTCTGATCGACTCCTCACGAGTGCTAGCTCGTTGTAGAGCCCTTTTGACGGTCGATGCTGATCGAACTTCTTTGATCGATGTCTGTCAATTCTTTGGATACTTCAGATCATCAACAGATATGCTTGAGAGGATGTTGAAGATCTTCTTAAGATTTTGTGGGCTTACGACACTCGTAGCTCACTTTCTCACTTCCCGAACCTCAAGCTAAAACTCTAGGGAACTCATCGAAAACCTTGCACCCACTTTTCTTTCTTTTTTTTTTTTTTTTGGAAGGATATGAACTTTCTTCTCATGCACAAGACTTCCTCACACCCTAGAATTTTTCTTCAAAATTTTTTTTCTTGCACGCCCCACTCTTCTCCTCCTTTTATAACAACGTTAAACGTCTTATCCAAAAGAAAGGATAAGGATGAGTAATTGCATATTTGAATTCAAATCAAATTTTAAATTCAAATGGATACCAACTCATCCATTATCCACTAAAGGCATGAGGCATGGTTTAAATTATGCATGGAGTGATTTCATGAGAAACTTTTTCTCATGTAATAAATGGGACGTAAAAAAAGGGATAAGGTGCAAAGATTGATTGCCCATTCAAATTCAAACTTTATTTTGAATTTGAATGGCCAACCAATCATCCTTATCCATTCAAATGGCACATTAAAATGGGGCATGGAGAGGGCTTGGCGTGAGGAAATAATTCATGAGAAGTTCCTTCTCATGAATTCAAATGGGTGCAATGGAAGTGAGGTGGCGCATGAAGATTGGGTCAAGGTGGTTTAATTATTTAAACCAACATAATTGAACCAAATAAATTAGGTCCAATTAGACTAATTTAAACCCAACTAAATTAGGCTTAATTATGCTCAATAAAATCTTAATCAAATCAAAAATTGATTAAGCCCAACCCCTGATCAAATCAGGGACCAAACCATCTCGACGATTAGGTCAACTCTTAACCTAATCAGGTCAAACCCAACTGAATCCAATTCAATTGGACTTGATCCAAAAATAATTACTCAATCAAATTGAGTTAATTAGTAATCAAATCACTAATTAAATCTCTCATAAATACTGAGTCCAAATCTGATGGGTAATCAGATATCAGAATTCATCGATATGTAACCCTGATCGAAAAGTCCCAACCAGTGGGACTCTTGACCCCGATACCCATAATGTGTGAAACTCGTGATCAGAGAATTTTGATTCTCGATCACTGAGTTCCAAATATGTAGGATTTTACACCAGCCATCAGATCAGATAGGAACCTCTAATGTGTGTGACCCCGCAGGTTCGAACCTAAGCCGGTAGCATAGGAATCAATTCCTGTACTAATCGAACTGACCATCTAGCATTGGTACCCGATGTCCGGATAGGTCGAAGAGTCACAATCACAACACTCAGAACCTATATGAATATAGTTACTATATAATTCATTTTTTTGACCCCTATGTTTAGGACAACACAGGGTTAAACTGTCAACCCTGATCAGATCATCCGAATCATGCTCAACTCAAACAGTCCTATGACTCCTCACAAGGACTACCCTGGTCAAAGTTTTGCTAAATTAAAATACGACTGTACACAGCTCCTAAACTAGAGTGGTCAATCCCATCTTGACACATGCACCGACAAGTCAAGTACTTGACTACACCCAGCAACCTTCTGTCACTGAATTAAAAATTCAGGTAGTCCAGTGCCTAAGTGCAGTGAGTTGCTTGTAAGTCACCGTGGTGGTCTCAGGTCTGAGAGATATTGATACCCATATTCCATCGGAGCAAATCTTGACAGCAGAAATAGCTCCAGAGTTGGTCACGTTTAGTGCAGATATACCCTTACATCTCACCTGTATGCCATACTAGTGTCTCCATACTCATTGGTTAAGAGGACAACCAACCTATATGGCACACAACGACCTATGCTTGATAAACATTATCGTCCTTGATAACAACGTATCATTTGATCACGAACAGATTTAAGAACTAAACGATAAATCCTCCTTTATCGAGTCTAAATAGTCCTAAGGACTTCACCACAACATAGGAGTTCGTTAGAAGATGAAACATTTTGTAATGAAAAATACCAAAATAATTTTTATTAATTCATAATTCATGTACAAATACAAAAATGAGCACAACCGTCAACAGACTGATGATTGGCTTTGGGACATTATTCCCAACAGCGAGTCCATACCAACGAAGTTGAGACCATTAGGTTATGGATCTGAAAAATATGTGATATGCTATAATGACTGTAATATAAATGGATTCAAATTTCACACCCAGCAATATAAAAATTATAAAAGCACAATGAATAGTGGTGTGTGTATAAAACGCAGCTAGTGGAAAGATAAGACAGAGAGTGACTACTATGAAATTCTCAAAGAAGTGATTAAGATGAGATTCATTGGAGGTAATAGTGTCATTCTATTTAAGTACCAATGGTTCGATATCGATATCGATAATGGTATAAAGGTTGATCCATGGTATAGACCTATTGAAATCAAACATGAATCAAAAGCTTATGTTAACGAGCTATTTGTACTAGCTGCACATGCTGCTCAAGTGTATTATCTTTTTTTCCATCAAAAGAAAGGAGAAGGAAAGATTGGTGGGCTATATGCAAAATTAAGTCTCAAGCCGTTCATTACACATTCGAAGAAGAAGAAGAAGAGCCCTAATTACTAGAACACTTTCAAGAGGATGAGACAGTAGTTGTTCATCAATCATTCGATGATATGGAATTGGATACTCCAGGAGTTCTCCTATGTGAAGATGGCCAACATGAGGCAGTAGATCCAACTGAGATTATTTTAAAGGACAATCTTTTCCAAGAACGAGAAGAAGAGAGAGAAGAAGAGGAAGAGGTGAAAGAAGAGGAAGAATCGAAAGAAGATTCTGAAGGATACCAAACATCTGAAGAGGCCGATGAGTAGTGCTAAGTATATAATTCTTGGATCATTTTAATTACTTATCTTGCATCATTTTAAATTTTACATTGTCATCCATAATTGTATAATTAATTTGATGAATCTATTTATTTTTATTTTCAGAGAGCATACATCATGTCTTTCAGAGGTCGGAGCCGCACCAGTCAAGGACAGAGCTCTCAAGGAGAGAGTAATTACACAACCAGCTCGCATGATTCTGCACCTCTCTCATCGGATGGTAAGCTCTAACACTTAATTTATATATTTTTATTTATATTATTTTATCATTTGTTAACTAATATAACATTCTTTGTATTAGATGTTTTGCACTCAAGTTTGGAGGATAAGGGGTCACCAGTGACCCCACAGTTGCATGCAATAGAGATTGTCGATTTTCAGACATAGTGCCATGGTCGAGGATCCACTCGGCTCATGGCATCTCTGACTCGATCGAAGGATCAAGAGATCGTCCATATCCAGAGCTGCTTATAAGTACTACACGCTCAATTAATATGTTTAGAATTTAGTAATTTTAGAGTTAACATTTATTCTTTCAAAATCAATTTTGCAGTACATTCAGAGAGCCTTCTACATCTCATATCGTTATCGAGATCATATGCCGATTGATGCCAGGATTGGTGAATGAGTTCTCTAGTTGGCCGTCGAGAGCTCGTGATACAGCCTGAAAGATGTTTCTGGTAAGTCAAAATTAGTTTAATTTTTAATTTTCATTACATTGGTATTTTAATTACATATTAATACATGCTTGCTTCTATCTTGCAGGAGTACTACTATCGATTCGTGACTCTCTAGGATGAGGAGGCTGGCCATTGGACCTTCGAGGAGGTGACCACATGAAGGTTCCAAGATGGCCTTTACAGCCTCAGGCAGTTTGCCATCCAGCACACCGATTTCCAATCATCATCAGACTGGAGGTCCTTCATGGATCACTGGATGTGGGCAGACATATGGCAGGCCCTCTGTGATCAGTGGAGCAACGAGGAGTACTCTGGTAGATGGTAGAGGGTCCGATAGAATTGGACCGTCCAGCAGGATCCGATCAGGCATACGGATGGCTCGATCGGCAAACATATTGTGACCGACAGATTGATAAAAAATTTATACCAAAACTCTTCACTAGAACTGTAAAAACTCTTATATGCATGCTTTAATTAATTTTATTTTTTTATTTATGATAGTTGGGTCGTCCACCAGACTAGCTGCAGTTGTGGGAGGCCACACATCTATCTAGGAGGACTGATGACTATTTAGATTCTACGTCATGACAGATCATGGTAAAAATTATAAATTTTATTTACTAATTAAGTTGTTACAGGATCTAATTTTTATATTAGAATTAATATATTTCTGTACTTTGCAGATGCGTTATATAGAGTACGTTACTGAGAAGTACGACGATGACCCATCTTCTCAACCCTCTCTTGACCTTGAGGGATGGCTCAGTGCCATCGAAGGAGTAAGTAAGAGCCAGATCATAGGATTTGGCCACAACTTCAACCCTACACCAGCTCGATATCCTTCAGTATCTTCATAGGCCTCAACATCCTAGACCTGGAGCGATGCGCACATGGAGGAGGTCGTGCAAAGGCTTTTGAGCCTGCAACCTCAGAGCCTCCTGGATGCCATCCATGATGCAGTTGTGGAGCTTTTTTGAGATCTGCAGCTGTGCGATCGGCTAGACTCGTCATCCCAACCTTCACATCAGGTAATTATATTACTAAATCCTTCTACTTGTTTTAAGTTTTTATATCTAGAAGCTTCATATATTTAGGTTTGAGTCTGGAAAGGAGATGTAAAGGCTAAAAATTTAATCTAACCATCCAATCGATGGGTCAAAATGTTTAGAGCTCCGTATCATCGAATAAAATATATAAAAATAATTTATTCGAGAATCGAAGGAATGTATCGAAAGATACACCTTCGTATCGAAAGATACGCCTTCATATCGAAACTTACTAATATTATTTTATTTTTTTTGTTACAGGATGCTAGGATATCCAGCTCTCATCCACCAACTACTGAAAAAGAATGGAAGGAGGAGGCAGACAATGATGAGGATCAGACTTGATTTTTTTTTTTTGATGTATTATATTTTTTGATATTGATTGTAAAAAAATTATATAATTTATATTTTTAATATAATATAATTAATTTTTAATTTTTATTATCATATTATCTTTAGATTTTAATTACAACAGATATTAGGAACCATAATTTATTATGATTAATTAAAATAGATTTTAACAAATATTTTTATTAATTTTTTAAAAAATTAAAATTAACTATTAGCGATGATATTAGCAACGAAAAATATCATCGCTAATACTTATTAACGATGGTATTAGCAACGATACCATCATCTTTAATATTTTTTTAAAAAAAATATTTAATTTAAAAATTAAAAAATTAGCGACGGTATTTTTTGCCGCTAATAATTATTAGCGACGGCATTAGCTATGAAAATGCCATCGCTAATATTTAAAAAAAAATTTAAAATTTAATTTAAAAATTAAAAAATAATTAGCAACGGAGTTATTGCATCGCTAATAGTCATATTAAAGATGGCGATATTTTTTATCGCTAATAAGGATATTTAGTGATAAATTTTTTTTAGATTGGCTATTACGATGAAATTAGTGATGGTGATGTTATTAGCGACGGTAAATAGCCATCGCTAATAGTTTGGATTCTTGTAGTAGAGAGCCAAAATAAATTATTGTAAGTAGATTGAATTAAGACATTGAGATGGACATGAGGCTAATCAAATAGGATAATTCATCCAACAAACAATATAGGATTTGGCCATTATGATAGATATGAGTAGTGGAGGACAGTTGGTATCAGTTGCCAAGACTATTGAAGATGGAGACTAAATGCGAGCTACTATTAATAGAATGAGTGATTACCACATGATTTATCTTCTAGTATATATGATAGCTTGAGATCTAAATGAAAGTTCCTTTCACTAATCAATGAAACCAATTTACCTTCAAGTCATCCTTGATTTTATCTTTAAATTTCTTACTTTTATTTTCTCAATAGGACTCTAATTTAGTAATAAGAGTAGTAGTAGAGTATACTTCAATGTTTGCCCTGGCTATATCCTATATTTTCTTCTTTCAAATGGATGAATTTGATGATAGTGTAAATCCTTAAAGATCCAAGCATTTGAACCCATGCTACTCTCATCGCCATCCTTTCATTATCCCTTTTTTGATTAATCCGATGCCTATAGCATGCTTGTGTATATATCCTTACCCAGCCATCGGGCTCATTACCACTCTCAGTTATCTTCCAAATGAGAGAAAAAGTACCAATAAGCTTTCAAACATGCCCATCTCTCTTCAGATGGAACGAGGAAACAATCATACATCTCCAAAGTACTAAAATATACATGAATTTAAGAGAAAATATTTGATGGAGTGGCATGAATGAAAAAATAAGTCAATATATAGTTTAGTGTTTGAACTGTTAGGTAAAGGCTAACCATAAGAGGCAGCAAGGCCACTATAACCCCTTTCTATTCTAGTTTGGAAGTGGGAATATGAGAAATTCTTTATACACCGCCTGCGATGTAGAAAATCCGATATGGAGTGCACCACTTCCTTCAATTAGATCACGTAACCATCGCTTTCCAATGCACATTTAATGCCTGTGAATTGATATTTTTATTTAAAAATTTTGTATGATGAAAATGCCCTTCATGACTTCCTGATATCTTGTATGACTTCTTGTCATATGACTTTCTGTGAATATATATGACTTTCTATCATATGATTTCGTATGAATATATATGACTTCCTGTCATATGACTTTTTATGAATATATATATGACTTCTTGTGACTTTCTATAAATATATATGATTTTCTATAAATATATATGACTTTCTGTCAAAATATATGATTTCTTGTGGATATACATGACATTCTGTAAATATATATGACTTTCTATAACTATATATAATTTTTTATCAAAATATATGATTTTTTGTGAATATACATGATATTCTGTAAATATATATGACTTTCTGTGAACATATATATATTCACAGAAAGTCATATATGTTCACAGAAAGTCATATATATTCACATAAAGTCATATATGTTCACAGGAAGTCATATATATTTATAGAAAATTATATATATTCACAGAAAGTCATATATATTCATAAAAAGTTATATATATTCACAGAAAATCACTCACAGCAAATCATAAAAAGGGCTTTTTGTGAAGAGATATTATAATTTTGGATAGGGATATTTTTATCATATAAAATTTTTAAATAAAAATACCAACCTGCAGGTATTAAATGTACGTTAGAAAGCAGTAGCTACGTGGTCCAATCAGAGGAAGCGGTGCACTCCACATCAGATTTTCTACACTGCAGACGGTGCACAAAGAAGTACTGTGGGAATATAGAGATATGGATTTGTTTCTGGGCTACTATGGACTCCAGGAGGAAATGATTTTGTTTCTTAACATATTTCTTGTCTATTAAAGTCATTTTCTCTAGAAAGGCTAACCAAATTGTATATTGATAAAATTGTTAAGCTCCACAAGTCTTCAATATCTGTTATATCTGATAGGGATACAAGATTTGTCTCTTAGACTTTTGGAAGAGTCTGCATCAAGCCTTGAAGACTAATTTGAGATTCGGCATAGCCTTTCATCCTCCAACAAATGCATAGTTAGAAAGAATAATTCAAACCTTGGAACATATGTTAAGGGCATTTGTATTGAATTTGAAGGGATTAAATGCTTACTTCTAGTGGAATTTTCTTATAATAATAGCTATTAGGCTAACATCCAAATAGCTCTCTTTCAAGCTCTTAATAGGAGGAGATGTAAAACCTCTATATATCGGGATGATGTTGGCAAAAGGAAGTTTTTGGGATCAGATTTTATTCAGCAATGGATAAGATTCAACTCACCAAAAAAATGGTTCAACTTAAAGTAGATAGTAGAGTTACAAATATGAGAGAATTAGAATTCCAAATAAAAAATTATGTATTTCTCAAGATATCCCCTTGTCACGCCCCCGACTCGAGATTTGAATCGAGGGTCATGGCAACCGCCGCATACTCATAGAATACTTTTTCCATAAGCATGCAAGGCATCTCATCATGATATCTTCACACAAAGTTAAATAAATTTTTTATTTAATATTTAATAATCAAAGCTTAGTTCAATTAATAAATCAAAACTCAATGTTCAAAGAAAATAACTGTTTGACAAAGTCAACACTAAAAAAAACTAAAAGACTTGAATCAAATCTGAGAAAATCCTAAATCAATGAGCTAAGTCCATCTCTAATCGCTCTCCCAACCGAAATCCCGCATCACGCTAATTTTCTGGATCTGTAAGAAAAACATAAAACTCATCATGAGCTAAATAGCCCAGTAAGCAGTGTATACCTTTAACTGAATAAATCAGGCAAATAATACTATACATATCGATTTACTAATAATAACAAATCAATATGTAATTTCATAAAATCATATTTATACTATCAATCATATATAAAAGTCAATTCATCATAATTTTCAATTATGCTTTTCATCTTAAATTCATCAATTTCTTAAGTTCTTCTTACCAACCATGACTATGACCACATTATCCCTGTGGCAGGGTCATAATACCGCGTATCTGCTTGCGGTAGGCTGCGAATCATCTGGCAGCCAAGTCCTTTGGAACCGCTGGTCTCGCTGGCGGTTTTGTCGCTGGTTTATCTAGCGACATGTCGCTGGTCTCACTGGCGACATAAATCCTCAGGACAGTCAATTGCCAACGTATATGCCCCCATTGGCGGGGTCCTCAACACAGTCAGGTTGTCAATTTCATATTGTCTTCCTATTCATATATTATTTTTAAAAATAATATAAATAAATAAAATTTGAGTCAAATCAATCATGTCATTCTTTGTGATCATACATCATCATAATAATTATTCAACAAATAACTTCAATCATAAATAATTTCTACAATTAACTTTAATCATAAATATTTTCAACAATTATTTCAATAAATAATTTTAATCAGAAGCATGCATAAATTTATTTAATTCAAAATTTTATCAGATAAATTCAGTAAAAGTAAACACTACTTACCTCAAAAGAAAATCCAACTAGAAATTTTAGGAATCTCGAAAATCCTTCTCTGAACCTGATACGTCAAATATCATATTTTATATCAAAATTTCATCGAATTAAAAATAACTAAATTGTTAAAATCTAATGTCCCCACGAGGATCAATTTGTCGACAGCATCCAGGGTTTTCGAACTAATCCATGGATACCCTAATTATATTTATTTATTTTTTTTGTTGGGCTTGGATCCTGATGTCATGGGCTTGGGCTTGGGCTATAACACCCCTACTAAGGACGAAATGAAATTTGGGGTCCAAGATAAATTGAGCTCTAGAGATGTGGGTTCCTTCAAAATTTTGGAAAGGATAGAGAAGTAGCCTATCACCTTGCTTTACTACCCTCTCTTGTTGGGATTCATAATGTTTTTTATATCTCCATGCTAAGAAAATGTGCTTGATCATGTGTGGAGCAACCAATAGACAATAAAGATCGCATCGTGAGACCATGCACCACCACATATGTCAAGGTTCGCTAGAGTAATCATTTAGACTAGAAAGGAATGTGAGAACTTGAAGAGGACTAAATGTTTAAACATGTGACTAGGAAAATAGTCTAGCTATTTGAAACAGAAATTTTAAAAAAATATTTATACATATATATGTTTATATTTGAAATGAATATTGCATATGTTCTACATAGAAAGAATTTTTTGAAATTATGGAGGAATTATAAAATATTTTATATAGCTATGATACTAATTATGTTGTATGGAAATCCCTATTAACTTGATTGGATGTAATTAAGTTGTAAGAAATATATTATCGAGCATTGTTCCTTAAATTCATGGATTTTTTTTTAATTTGTTATATGGCCAAATAATTGATTCAGAACATATATTATATTGCTCTCTAGTTTAACTATGATATGGGCCTAATAAACATGATACATCATTGGCTACTTATGCTCAAGAGCTAATTTTCTTTCAAACCTAACTAGTCGACGTTGATCGTTGGCATAAGTTGATTGAAGGTATTGCTTAATATTTAGAAGTAAATCTTTTTCAAACCTTGTCATTGGACTAATCATGATTGTAGTCACAATTTTTACAATCCACAAATTTATTTATTTTGACTATTTATCAATTTTGATGCTACACCAACACATAATTTCACAAGGATGAAGGTATGGTTACATAAATATATGCGTAACTTATAGAAAGCATAAATATTTACCCGTGTGCCACAAAGTTGAGTTGGGTTAAGCTGATCTAGGTCAAGTGGGGTTGCGTACAGGCTGCATTAAAGTCAGATCTGGGTTGTGTTGAATGTCAATTGTAACACTATCCAATCGAAATATATAATACCTCACTCCAACCCTACCCAGTGAACGGGAGGGTGGTAGGGGTTGAGGTTGAGCCTAACCCAAGTTTTCCCCCTAGACCATTTGATACTCCAGCAGTGGGTCTACCATAACTTGTGATTCCAAATTTGTGCTGCAACCAAACACACCTTAAATACTGTCGTGAACGCACAAACCGCTCAAGAGCTGCAAGCAGATTCACCGCAGTCAGAAAGACTGTTGCTGGGGAAGCAGGAAACCGGTAGCCAACCCTGGAGACAAATATTGCTGCCCCCACAAGAATACTACAACATCCATAAACATCAGTCCTGCATACAGATACACATTCCAAAAATTCTTCTCCATGTCTTAATAAAATCAATTCATGGCAGTCAAAATACTGTCCATCACTAACTAGCCTATAGTATTATCCATACATTACAATTTGAGTGCTGCTAGTGCTAAACCTGTATAGCTGTCCAACATTCGTACACTACTTCATTCCCAACAAACAACAAAGCACCCCTTCTTTCATCCTACATAAATATTTGCAACTAGCAAAAGCAGCACCTTCTTCCATGGTAAACATGAGTACCTCATGGCATAGCAAATATCCAACTCTGCAGACATATCCAGACCTCATGCAACAAGAGGACAATACAGTTCTTGAAGAAGGCAGTTTGTGATCTAGAAGTCATGTATTTCAGGTGTCTCTGTCTTTATACACATCACATGGCAAACTGAGAGAGCATAATGAACCCTACAGGATCAGCAAGATTTTCAGATATAGTCCATTTTCATGGAAATTGCTGCCTGTTATATGTATCCTCGTGCACAAAAACCGGTTGTGTGCTCTGCGGAGGGATCTGAGCATGCCCCATTGCAATGCCCTGGTTTCGCTGGGGATCCCAAGACTGCACATTCTTTGATGATGATAAGGCAACATAGTAAACGATCCCCAGAGCAACACTTGCGAGGGACATCACAGCCCCTCCAGAGAAAACTCCAGGCTTGACAACATAGCAATAGTTACCAAAATACATCCTTTCTTCACCATGCTGGTCGTTGAGTGCAGCACCAGTTAATAACAGAAGGAATGCTATTATAAAGGTCACCCTGCATGACAGCAAAACGCTTAGCTCAATCAGTAAAGTGCATTAATAGGTTGCCTTTTAGGTGGTTGCAATATCGGGAACTTAAGAGGTTCAAGAAATACACAATTAGTGAACCAAGATTAAACACAACTGTTATGACTAGTTATAACACTTCCAGTTCTTTCAAGTCAACAAGCATCAAAACAAATTCCAGATCAAGAGAACATCTTGATGTGACCCATAAAACATTCCTTACTTGGCATGTAGTAACAGAAAATAGCCTACATGAAAAGTCTAGAGATATCGACATCATATGTAATGAAGGACAACCAAACACCGACATTCCAGAACTTTGAAACTTCTCTCTTTATTTTTCTGACGATGAGCAAAAAATTGCTCTGGTGCATTATCAAAGCACCACAGATAAAAATCAAATTTCAAGTTAATGACAACATAACAAGTTGGATCCCTCAGACATAATTTTAATGCTACTGAAACTAATCTTATCAGCACCAGACAGAAACTATTGTTAGAGGATAGAGACAACAAGACCTGTAAGTCTTTTATGTAATAACCTTACTTCAATTATGACAAGATGGCATGAGAACTTTCAATGAGGTGTTTGTGACTTCTATGGCACAGTAACTTAGCATTTTGCATATGAAGAAGACTACAGATCTTCCTTTATCTTTACTGTTATTCTGAGATTTATCTTTGCCCAGCCCATGATCAAGGTGTACATGATTATTTCATAATTGTAGGAATGATTCACACCATTCTTTCCTTCTTGGACACGGAAAACTCCTAAAAATCTTAAGCTATCTTTGCTTAGAGAAATCAGCATTTCTCCTCCAAGGATTTATTCAGTTCTTCATGCTTACCCAACTATCTTTCTTGCCATGCCCCTAATTGAGGACTTCTAAATGAACCAGCCAGTCTTGAATTGGTTTGGATAAATAAACAGATAAGTAGTTCTTAAACTGTCCAAGCATACCATCTTTTGAAATTATTTCACTGACTAGCACTTAAATACATAGGAAAGATTCACTAAGCAGGACTGCTAGGTCTCGGAGGTCTGCTTAGCTAGTTCAAATCTCTGAGAAAATATTATGTTTAAAACTTTCCTTCTTTATATATCTAAAAAATTTTCATTAGGCTAGCCAACTAAAAATGCACCAAAGTAGCCAACAGGGACAGCTACCAGTGGGGAGGTGGTGCATACTTTCAATTTTTATGGCTTGAAAGAATCTATCATGGATAAGTTTATCTAAGAATGAGAATGAATTCAACAAACAAGCAAGTCAATATGATGGAAAGAATGGACAGGTATCAATATTGTGTACTTGTTAAACGTTTTCTTTTTCTTGTCTCACTTATCATGAAAGAGCAAGACAATTAATTGCAGGACTAGTCTATTTCATGCTAGAGTAGCATTCAGACGATGGATGTGTTAGAGCAATAAATTAAATTTGGTTGAAGAATAAGACAACTGATAGCTTAAACCTGTTATACAAAGAAATAATAATCATATGCCATTGGCCAGGAGCATAGAGTAGTGAAATATAGTTCCAATAATCCAATAAAGAACATATAGACCATGGGAGACCAGTCCTGTCATTGGAGAAGATCTATAATGCTTTTGCTTGTTCTTTTTAAGAAAGGGTACAAAAGTAATTTTGAAGCCTATGAAGGATGTAATCCATTGAAACATGAACCCACAAATATTCCCCAAGTTCTTAGTTTGAAATTAATTGCAAAAGAAAGTAACCAAACAATTTAAGCTATTTTAGCAATGGAAATGATAGCAATAAAGAACCTCATAATTCAGGAAAATTCACCAAGCTTTGGTACTTGCAAAAAATTCTAGCCCAAGTTGCTTTGGATAAATATAGAAGTCGGACATTGTCAAGCACACAGAGCAATTTAGAAAACAAAAACAAAAAAAAAAAGGCACATAGCATTAAGATAGTATCTCTATTTTTTGTTGGCTTCTTAATAACTAAGGAGTTGGCATCATCAAATTAATACAAGCCTCGACAAGGAATGGGAAACAACTCTCGAACAAGGAGGGCTTGCATGGTGGTTAATTATTTATTTTCAACCAACTATTAACCTAGAACATTCATGCAAATGAAGATCTGAGTTACCTGGACACTCATGTCTGACTAAAAAGGCATATTAGATACATATCTGAGTTGGAAAAGAATCAGTCTATCAGACACTTAGGAAGTTTGTTAATTGCCACTTTTAAGGATTGGCAAGGAGTTGAACTCTCACAACAATGAGTTTAACCTTCCATTTTCATGTTATAAGTGAGCATTCCTTCATTTCACTGATTGGCCGAGGATGTAGGCATTGAAAGTACTTTGGAAAATGTTACTTTTCTTATATTCCTAAGTCAATTGAGAAGTTTGAATGAGAAATATGTATACTGAAAGACCTTAACCAACAATATCTTCTTAATGTTTATTTGTTAAGTTTAAACAAAGAATACTACAGGTATAAATTATAATTTATTCTACGTATCCCTGTATCTCCTTTTCTCCTTCTTGCAAAATCAGACACTTGGACATGCATCCAAATCTGATTCTCATGTCCGTGTCCATGCATCACAGATGAAGAACAAAAAGATTGGATGCATGTCTGTTGTACATGCCAACTGGGCTTGATCCTCCCTCGTCTACCGGGCAGAAGTCCCAAGTTGAACCCTGATGGTGGCATTTCCATCTTTCTCAATAAGCATGTTACATGGTAGTGCATATACACAATTTTTTACATACGAGATATGTCATGCACAGCTGTAAAGATCCAAACTGGAGAAAATCTTCAAGAATATGATATAAATTTTCCCTAAAGATGCCACTCTCACAGCATTGGGTACCATTGAGGGTGCATTTCCAGATCATCCATTGTAGTAGTACAATTATCTAGATGGTCATGCCCCTCCATATGCTCACACAACTTCTGACACAGCCCACTCAATGCAGCTGCATGTATATTGGTTATATGCTGATAACACAACATGTCCACCCCATTCCCCTAACCCCCCCACCCCTCCTTCCCCGAAAAAGGGACAACACATCCCAGTTCCCAAAATTAAAAGAAAACATGTGCCCCTTCACCAATTCCGATCTCCCCACCCTTCATTTCTGATTCCTCTCTCTCCCTTCTTGATTTCATGGAGCCACCACCGAATAGACTGGCAGCAAGGATGTTGGCCCCCACAACAAAGCTGACAACAATGGGGGCCACCATCCTAAGCAAGCCCTTCTTGAGCTGGCATTGTCGCATGTACCAGCATGAAGGGATCACCACTTTGATGAGTTCAAAGAGGCCGGCATCAAACAAGAGCTCCTTCATGTGGGCCATCCGTGGGTGGCGGACCCACATGGTGGCATGCATAAACTACACATTGTTGGATCCGTGAGCTCCAGGTCCTATCCAGCTTGATGGAGAGTAGTGTGGGTTTCTTGAGGAGCACATGCTTCCCATGCTCAGCCACCACTGCCCAGTGCATGTAGAGGTTGTTGGGAAATGACACATAGACCTTGTCGATGATGGGTTGTCAAGGACAAATAATAGGAGCCACAGGCACAAGAGGTTATTGTCAGTGATGAAGAGGCAGGTTTTGTCAAGGGAGTGATCACCAATGGCGACAATGTTGCTGTTGGGGTGAGATGATGACCTGGGAGAACTTGTGGGTGATGGTGGTGCAACCCACGATGCCAAATCACATCGAGTCCTCAACCATTGCTTTTGCTGCTCTTCTAGTTCACCAAGTTTTGAGAGAGAGAGGGAAGATGGGATTATATGTGTAGAACATAGGAAGAGTTGGATGATAGACTTTTTACATATGGAGGATGGGGGAATCAGGAATCAGGATTTGTTGTCCTTTTTTGTTTTTTCTAAAGAGAGGGGGGGCACATGTTTTCACTATTATGTTTTGGAATACCTCTTCTTCTTTCTCTCCTTCTCCCCCTTCTACCAAGGATCGAACTCACGACCAGATGGATGCATGCTACCTCACATGCCATCAAGGTTGAGGACCTTAAGGTGCCTTGGTTTTTCACTATTATGTTATTCTTATGTAAGCATAAATGGGGCTGCATCGAGGAATGTGTAATATCACTCGTTGTGTGAGCATAGTAAAATGGCAAAATCATCCACAAAACTATATGGTGGAGGGTCCTGAAAATACACCCATGAAAGTGCCTAATCCCATGAGATTGACAACTTCAGGGAATTTTTACATAATATTCCCAAAATATTATATGTTAATGTTTTGTAAGGTTGAGGAGCACAAAGGAGCTAGAATTCTACATCTGTTAGTTGATGAAAGCTGGAAAACTTGGATATACTGCCTCATAGATAGATGAAAAATGTGTTGTATACATAAAAAATGGTGAGAATATTGTTACAGTTTTGCACACATAACACCTGGTGTCATCCATGTCCTCTCTCTCACTCGTGATCAAAATACCCACTGAACTAGCACCTCCATCCTTAGTTGCTAGAAGCAAGAGCAGTTACAGGAGCGGAAGTTGACAACTAAACCTTCATAAACCAGTAAGGCAAAGGAGATAACAGAGTGGAAGTCCAGATGCTTGCTTCCACCCTCAATGAGAATATATGCATAATCTAAATTAAGTTCTCCAAATTTTTGAGATTCTGTTCCCGTTCTAAATCTCACACAATTAGCATGTTCCATTATGAAGAATCCAATAACACCCCCACTCCTCATATGTATGTGTATGTAGCAAAATAAGAAACCACTCATGCATCACCAAACCCACTCTCCCACTGATTGTCGTACAATCTAACTTCCTACTCTTAAGAGTGAAGAATTGTATGCATATTTAAGAGCCATATTTATAGCTTGATTATTTTAACAAGACCTTCTAGAAGAGTTTCCATGAGCATGAACCAAAACATCACTAGTCAGAATTAGATTAAGTCAGTTTTCATGTAGTTCTCCCAGTTGAATTTCTTAAAAACAAACTGTAGTCCAAGAGCACAAAGAGAAACTAGTAGGAGACATTTAATTGAAAACCATTTCAGCACATTTAAATTACAGATGTAAAAGTGTCAAAGAAAATTCAAAAGTGCTAATGAACAATGTTAGCAAAAAACTGTTTAGGAGATGAAAATTTTAATCCATCATACTCCAGAATGTCATCTGATAGTGTACAAATATTGATTGATTGTAATATGAAGCCAAGCAAACCTCACAAATGAATACCATATTGAAGGAGAAATGCAGTTGAAGTATGAAATAAATATTCGAGAAGTTTGTATTTAATAAAAAGTAATGTGCAGTCATGCCATATCTTTTGAGAGAACCATCTTATAGCAACAGAGGTCATAATGTCCCACCAACAAGGTTCTAATCATGGACCTCCCACAAGGGAAATCCCTTAGCTTGGTTTTGGGGGGTGGGGGACCGGCAAGCTGAGATAACAGCTGTTAGTCACAGTCATGCGACATCAAAGTCAACATAAACTTCTAGTTCAGAAGATTACCAAGAAATAATGAAGGATATCAATGCTACAGTCCAGTTGGTGTCCAATGAATTTAGATGCTTCTTGCAACATATGCACCCAGTTACAGTGTTAATGATTGCCTGAGCCATCATTAGAGCTACTGCTGCTGTTAGGCCTAGAGCTAATGCTGGACTCCTTGGATATATACAATTCCCTGATATTGTTGTTCGAACATCTGAGGCCTGCAAGTTAAGGATCAATTAAACAAAAAATACACAAATTTGACAAAAAGATACCAATCTTATGACAACCAATTTAGAAGGGCCTTCCAATAACAACTTTTATATGCAAGTAAGCTACACCATCATATACAAGTCAATCAATAAGCAGAACAAGAAAGATTTCTGGAAGAATTTATTTACTCAAGAAAAAATTTAAATACCAAATGAATAGAAGACAATAAGCACTCTAGGATGGTGATACTTTCTCTAGTCCCTTTGATTCCAGAACTCATGACATCACATCTTAGCCTTAACCTTAACCAACAAGCCTCCTCCATCTACTTAGGGTAGGCTTCATGAATCATGGTATTACTCTTCAAGGTCTAAGATGATCTGCCACCAGCTCTCAACTTGATAGAAGCACTCTAAATTAGAGCTGAACTCACTGTCAAGGAAACTTTTGGGAAGAAAGCGGCCTACCATGAAAGCTAAAAGGCCGATCGGTGAGCAAAGAAACCTACCGTATTGGTTACACATTGTAGACTCATGCAACTAGGTACTAACCCTCCTTGGTTCTGGACTGGAAAAAACTATCCGTAGAGGAATGAGGAGACAGTATGAGATAGGTATTGCCTTATGCCTTTATCTCTGATCATAAATCATGACCCAAAATGAACAGTTAGAACACAAAGATACATAACATCTGCAATCAGCAAATCAAAGTTCAGCTTTTATATCAGTAGCATATTTGTTGTGCTTTTATACAGTTATGTACAAATACATTATTTAACTGGAAACTCCAAGAACAGAAAATAATTGCAGAAAACATCCAATGAAATTTCTTGGTTTTGATGCACACTATTATCAAGATCATCAACATATTGCACAATAAATAAATAAATAAATAACTAGAAATTGGAAAACATAGCATAGAACTCGAGAAATTATCAAGAACAACAGCCAGATGGTGGATCTGTGTGCTGTTCCAACAATCGATACTAAAACCTATACTACAATTCTATTCAATTTTTTATGGCGAATGATTATGATCAATACTAAATCCCTTTTCTAGAAAGGTAAAAATAGATATAGTGATAAATTACTTAACCTAGCAGGAAAAAAAGAAAGAGCATTGAGGTTACTAAATCTCAAGCTTACAACTAGGAATTGAAAGCTTCTGTAGTACATGACAAAAGCAAGAAAGATTCTTTTACTCTATGCATCCCAAAACTGAAGATAGAAGTAAGAAAGATTCTTTCTTCTTGATCATGCATTCATCATATTGTCTCGCTCTTGGCCCACTTCAAATCAAGTCAGGATGTAGACCATTCCACTATCACATGTACACCTTTCTAACTAGCAAACAAAGAGACGCACTGAAATATCCATGCCTTCATCAATGCGGTACACCTTTGATCCCTAGGGTAACTTCCTTTGCTTCTTAGATACTCAAACTTCCACTACCCATCACCCCTTGGTTGGTTATTCTTTAGTCTATGGCATCAAGGGTTTGGGTTCTTCTATTTCTTAGCTTGCTTGGATTCGAAATCCAATTGGCATGGCTTTGCTAGTTGCAACCGTCGTTTAATGGACACGTCTCCTCATGCCAGGATTACACACTCCATCATTTCATGCAATCACATTGATAGGAAATTCAAATCCTGTTGTTTAAAGCTCCATTAAGTACATTTATTACCATCATGCATGGCCCTTGTTACTTGTCTCATGTTTTGGCTAGTGCTTTGGTAATCTTTTAGGGTAAACACAATCTTATTATTTACTTGAGCTCACAATTCCTTCTCCATGATAAGAATTTTGATTCGCAAAATGACTCAAACTTATTACGAAAAACTCCTCTGCCCTGTTGGCATACCATATGGCAGAAGAGAATTGGTGCTTCATACCACACAAACCTGCCATGAATCACAAAATCCCATGGATCGCACAAGTCCCCTCCTACCATGGGGCAAGCCAACAATTAACAACTCCATCTTGGCAAAGGGTTGGGCCTTGTAGCATTATTCATTTGATATTTGTGCTGTTTCAAAATGACTCCCTATTTGTTTTATTGAAATACCTTAGGTTACTTCTAATGCCTACCCTGGTGCAAGCCAATTTGCATCCCCTTTGTATTTTTTTTTTCATCAACCAGCATAGGCACTTCTTTAGCCCAGCATTGAACTTTACTCACTCTGAACATCCATCTTCATGGCACACACTTTTGTATTCAACTAAGAAGTGTCTTCAAGGTCTTACAACCATATCTAGCACTGTTTCCTGTCTTGGCAAGATGAGTGAGTCCCTTAATCAGATATTGAGAAAGATATCTTAATACACCTCCTGCAAGGATGTCCAAAAATGTTCGAAAAAAATCTTCACGATGAGACAAATAGCATAATCATTCAAGAAATAAAACTAAATCCCTGGCAAAAAAACATAGAAAAGAAAAAACAAATTGGATCTTTGACATAGAAAGTACCAACCAGACAAAAAAAGAAGCTTTTGATATGGCAAAAAAAGTACTTCAGAATAAGTCTAATGGCATAAGCACTAGAAACCCCTTATTAAGGATTAAATACAGCAAAAACGAATTAATGCTCCCAAAAGGTAGGATATTTTGTCCAAAATCTAATAAAACTGAGCTTACTGAATGACCCAAATAACATGATCATCAAAGATTTATCTATGCTGACTAGAACCCATGTCCGTAACCTATGTTTTTTTTTTTTTTTTTTGAACCAAACTTCGAATGGAAAAACTTGGCCTTTAACATAGAAATTAGTAATCAGACCAAGCGGAAGAATTTGATACGGCAAAAAGTAGCAAAGAACATCTGCAACAGGTCTCCATGACCATCAAAATCCCCATGTCGAAGACCGGACCCCAACAGGAACAAATCGATGCTTCAAAAAAAAGAAAAGAAAAAGAAAAAGAAAAAAACCGATTCCCTTGAAAATTTAACCATCTAAACTTGATCAGCAACTCAAACAACATCCCACTCAGCGATATCCCATCATAGATCCAAACCAATATTCAAAAAATTAACAACTTCCAACGATTTTAGGAACAAAACCATCTTCCAAAGAAACACCCATGCAAGAGTTCGCGTCCAACGAACTGTTCACGGAGGGAAATCCTTATTATTACGGGAGAAGCATCAAACACCCCACTGTTTTTGGAGCTTTAAGGCTCACCTTGACCCTTGTCGCCTCCGCGGCGAAGCCCAGCGCGGCGGAGAGAAGCCCCAGAAACCCCGCTGCCACGCAAACCACCACGGCTTTCCTCTCCATCGCCCTCTCCCGCTCCCTCGCTCTCTATCTCTTCCCAACACTAGCTTTGCTGTAGCAGGCAAGGTATCCGGGAAGTCGAGCCTTCCTTTGGTTTTTATCTCAAATTTAAATTTATGAAAAACAACCTCTTAAAAAAAAAAAAAAAAAAAAAGACAAAATCCCTTTATTGACCAACGAAGTTATTTATCAATTAGATGCATCCTCCCAACAAGTCATTATCCTAAGAAGTATAAAAATTTTGCTTATGACCGCTAAAGATATTGTATTAAAAAATTTTAGTATTAATAATTATGTATTTACTTCTTAGGACTTCATATTATGTGCACATATCCATGAGAAAAATGGTTTCTTTTGGTAGGCAAGATAAAAACAATTTTGTTTTCCAAATGTCTACCTTTCTTTGTCATGTTCATGCTAGTAATAGTTCTAATTAGTTAAACAACCTTGGGGAAATCACATGCATTAAGTTTCGATTAGCAGAGAAGGTTAGACCTGAGAGTCAAATCACATCAATAGTTAGAAGGTGCCTGAGGATTAAGTGTAGGAAGATAAATTTATGATTTGCTTGCAAATATTAAGAATTATTTTATTGCAAGTATCCGTGCTATTGGACTACAATTACACTTTCAAATTTCTTCCAGCCCCGAGCTCAAGCGGACGAGGAAAGAAACGAACGGGTCGTTCACTGGTCCTAGAAAAACAATCCAAAGTGCCCTCGTTTGTTCCCGGAAATTACGGAATGAACCATTCGGCGATCACGGACGGTCACTGTACTACCTCCTGATCCCTGAACCGTCCCCGTCTTCTTTGTCACCGTTTTGGGAAGCACCGACAGCATTTTTATCCCACTAAGGATGAGGACGATGGGCGTCTCTCCATGCAAAAAATAAAATAACAGAGAAAGCTAGGTGTAGTGGGTCAGATAGGTGACTATCTGAATCCGCATCCGCATTCGTATTGTACTTATCTTAAAATAGGTTGGATAAAGTTAAATGGGATAAGTTGAACGAATTAATTGGATACACTATAAAAATTAAAATATTTGTGTACAAAAATTAATTTTGTGAAGAGAAATATACTGTGGTCAAATTTAGGGTGCATTTTATCATTATTTGTATCTCCATTGGATCCATTGCAAATCGAATAAAACTCGGACCCAATCTAGCTCCTAATGAGCTGGAGTAAATTGCCTTCGGATATCCACTCGTGTCATTTTTGTCAAACATTTATGGGTTTATATAAAATGAACTACAATCTTTGTCCAAGCAATAGGTTGTAGATACAGTGTTATCACTTATAATAGCCATAATAACTACTTCTAATATGCTATGTTGCATGTGCATAAACAAATATTAAAAAAATTGTCAAGAGTTTACACCGATATAATGACCTTATATGATGGAGATAATGCCTATTACTTGGCTTTTTTTATAGCTCACTAAAGGTGATGATCCTTTATCAAACCCCTTAATTTGGCACGAGTTGGGCACAAGGTTAATGGGTCGTAGTTGCACATATTTTAATTTGGATTTTTGATTGTAGAGGCTTGATCGATTTCATGCATATAAACCTATTTAATAATCATGTTGGTTAGGTAAAATTACAACATAAATATAAAAGTGCTCGATAAAATCTATAGGTTGCTTCATGTAGATTTTCTCATCTAGTTTTTTATTGAGAAATATTGTCTTAATGTCCATTTGATGTAATTCCAAATTTAGACATATGATAATGGCTAGGATAAGATGAATAAAGATAAATCTAACCACTAGAGAAAAGATTTTCTCATAGTCTATACCCTCATGTTAGTTATATCTTTTCATCATTGGACAAACCTTATATCTTTTAATAGGTCCATCTATCTTGTACCCAATTGCCTTCATTCCAATGAAAGATCAACCAAGTCCTCATGATGGTTTGTTTTCATAGAATCTATCTCATCCTCCATCGCCTTCTTCCACTCTTCCTTTACAAGGCATAAGAGAGCCTCTCTAACTGCTTTAGGCCCAGCATTATCATGTGAAGCTATCATAAAATCTTCCTCTTCAGTATCAAAATGATAATAAGGTATACTTTGCCGAATGCTCTTATACAACTATAATTCTTGTGGAATTGGTCCGTAGATAATATGCCGCTCTCATTAGGTCCACAAGATCGAGGCAATTCTTTATTTGCCTCAACTTCTTGTATAGATGCACCAACCACTAATATCAAGATCTTCCATCTCAAAAAATTAGAAATCCTTATCTGTCTCACCCATGCTAAGAAAGTCATTTTCTAAGAACATGACACCTAATGATTCCATTTCAATCTAACTTCCATCTTCCTGCTCATTAATGAACACATATCTTTTCATGTGTTCTAAATATCTTATAACAATACACTTCTTTCCTTACAGACCTAATTTTCTATATTCATAAGAGGGATCGTGAATATGTGCAGTAAACTCCTAGGATTGTAAATTACTCAAATCAGATTTCCTACCTGTCCATAATATATAAGGTATGCAAGGGATCGATTTAGATGGCACATAGTTAAGTATATAGGTAGTAGTCAAAAGAACATCCCTCCAATATAAAATAGGAAGATTCGCTTGCATCATCATTGATCTAACTATCTCTAAAAATATTTTATTCATTCTTTTGGTAACACCATTTTATTGTGGAGTTATAGGAATAGTTAATTGTCGATCTATATCTTTATCATCACAAAGCATCACAAACTTCTCAGATAGATATTCACATCCATGGTCAGTTCTCAAAATTTTGATAGTTTGATCTAACTGACTCTCAACTAAACTCAAATATCATCTAAAGTAATCTAATACTTTTAACTCATGAGAGATTAAGTAAAGATGACCATAATGTTTGAACTAATCTATAAATGTGATAAAATATGAGACTCCATAATTTTCCCTTACATTCATTCGACCACAAATATTAAAGTGGATTAATTATGATAGAGCTTCTACTCTAGACTTTTATCAAATGATTTTCTAGTTGTTTTTCCTGCTAGACAATGCTTATAAGTAGGTTGGCAAGTGAGCCCAAAAGGCCTTCTCCAGCTAGTCTATTCGTTCTTTCTTAGCCAATATTCTCTAATCTAGCATATCATACATTCACATCATCATTTGCATTACTTAAAGAAGCAATTAACAAAAAATAATAATCATCATAATTAGCATATGCACTATAATCTATATCTAGGACCATAAAACCATCTAATAAATAACCAAAGTCATAATAAGTTGTCTCTAAATATATATATCAACATAAGTACTATGAAAGTTCAAAGTTTGATCACAAACTAAGAAGGACAATTATAGAAATCAAGTTTCGTTGAATACCTAGTGCATAGAGAAAATGATGTAGGAGCAATGTATAACTATCATGTAGCATCAACTTGCAAGTGTCAATATTTCTTATTCCAACTCTAGAATTATCTCTTGCATTTATCCAGTTAGTGCCTGGATTGATTTGATCGTATTCTACAAAAGCTACTCTATCTTTAGCTATATATTCTATGGCTCCTGAGTCTACAAATCATACAGAATATGATTTAGTAGGCAAAAAATCGATAGAAACATAAGCATATAGTTTAATATAATGGAGCAATGGTATACCTTTTTCTGCTTGGTGCATTCACAAGTTAAGTGACTCAGTTTGCCACAATTGTAGCAGCATATCTTGGCCTTGTCTTTCTTTTTATCACCATAGTTGCCTCTCTTGTGCTAGTTAACCTTTCTAAATTTGCATGCTTGTCCTTTCTCCTTATCTATTTTGGAGATTTTCCAACCTCTCTTACACTTGAAGCCAAAAGCCTTGCATGAGCTAAATTCAGCCACATAAGCTAGTCTAAAAGATTTAGCTACCTCAAGACACTCATCTTCCAGCTCCAAACAATGCGTTGTATCATCAATCTTTACATTGTCATTATATATCATAGTAATTATCATATGCTCTAAAATCTTAGGTAAGGATCTAATTATAGTCTGAACTTGTTGCTTATTAGTAGGGGGGATGATCAGCTCCCTTGAACTCCCTTATTATATTTGATATCTACCTAAGATGTTACCTCATAATATTATTTGGGCACTTCTTGTAGAACTCAAACTTGATATTGAGTCTCTTCAGCTTAGTAACTGAAATACCCCTAAACTTCTCTTTCAAGACAAGCCACTTTCTTAAGTTGTGTCATATTCTTTGAACTCACACATAAGATCATCTTACATATTGCTCAACAAGATGATATGAGCAATTCTATTCTTCCTATTCTAGGCCAAATAGGACGCATGGAGACACAAAGCATGCCACATGAATGCGCAATGCCTGCTACATTGGGGCGTGTTGTCATACATGAGTTCACGATCACACGACCTTGCATGCTAACGCACAATCCAACTTCTTTTAATAATTATCACGGTCAATAATTTTTTTAGTCACCACCATCAACAGATCGTGCTGGATTGTACACTTGGTGTTAGCATAATTTTAGCCATAGTATAAATAACCCTTAAGATGTATCAAATGAAGCTAAAACAAAGATAATAAAGCTCCTTCTGTAAATATTTTAACATGGTATCAGAGTCACTAATCATCTAATATAAAGTCATCATCTCTTCTACCTTTGCTGTGGTCATCATTGCTGTATCTACAAGCCTTAAAGATCTCCGTTACTGATCCATTGATCTATGTTTTCTATAAATCCTATATTTTTCAAATGATCTATATATTCTCTATTTTTTGATAGATTAATATCTTAAAATCTCTTATTTCTAATAAATCTATAGCTTCTCTCCACCTTCTTAAGCTTCAGATCTTTATCTGTCCCTCCTTATCATCACTTGATAATTTTTTTTCTACCATTGGTTTCACTGGCTTTCTTTGGCTTGTAGGTCACGTAGTTTGAGGTCTTTTCTTTTTTTTTGGATGTTTTTCTACCTCTAGCTTCTTTACCACCTAATTTGAGATTTTGTTCTTTTCTTTAGGTATTTTTCTACCTCCGACTTTTCACCATCCATTTTGATATCTTTCCCTTCTCTTTAGGCTTTTTTTTCTTTTGGCTCATTCGCCGTCCAGTTTGAGATTTTTTTCTTCTCTTTGAGTATTTTTCTGTCTCTGACTTCTTTACTATCCAATTTAAAGTCTTTTTCTTCTCTTCTATAGTATTTTTGAATGTGAGGATCATTGGCCTTCAGCTATCTTCTCTTTAAGTGCCAGCCTTTTCGTTTATGGTATGTTTATCCATAAGAATTATTGACCTTTGACTACCTTCTCTTTGAGCATCGACATTCTCTTCTATAATATTTTTATTCAATAAAAAAATAATAATTTTCAAACTCAAGTTGGCACCTACAGTACCACCGCACCTATAGTACCCACTTGAGTTTGAGAAAGAGTGTTAGCATGATTTTAAGAATCATATATTAGCCCATAATAATTTTCTTTGTTAGCATGGTTATATGATTTTAGGGATCACATATCAGTCCATAATTATTTTCTTTGTTAGCATGATTATATGATCTTAGGGATCACACATCAACTCATTACAATTTTTTTGTTAACGTGATATTGTATCAGTCTATATTATTTTTTTTATATGAAATATGAAGACTAATTGTGAGGATCCATATAGACGTGGATTTTGTTCCATATCGGTTATTCACTAGGAAGATTTTAGGTACTTATACAGGACCAAAGCCAAATAATACATTCCGACTAACCTTTTTAGATGAGATCTTGAATTGTTACAAATGATATCAAAACCGATCTAGAGCATAGTCTATATGAACTAGAAGATACTGCAGTATGAAATTATTGAGCTGACCAAGGGTCGATTGTACATAGTGTTTATGAATGGATGTATGGATTTGGATCCTTAGCCTGATGAGGATGTCATGGCTTAAAATGGAAGGAGTATGTGAGGATCCATGCAGGCCTGTATTTAGTCCCATATCGATTATTCACTGAAAAGATTTTGGATACTAATGCAGAACTAAAGAACCTAAATAATACCTTCTGACTAGTCTTTTTGAATGAGATCCTAAATTGTCGCACTGGTATAAATAACTCTTAAGATGTATCAAATGAAATTAAAATAGAGATAATAATACCCATTTTTCTCTATCTCTTTCTCTCATATTTTTTCTCCTCCTGCAAATATTTTAGCAGCCGAATGCTTGTGACGTGTGATCACATGGAGCACATGGAATCCTCTCCTACCTCGGACAAGATTTAAAACAAAATCTTTAAAGAGAATATCTTCATCATATAGCTCCAAAAAATGTATATAATATACCATTGGAAAGCTTATTTTGAAAGCTTTCCAATGCTACCAATATTTGAATACAAAAATTATTATATAAAAAGATATATTAATTCAAAGTTTGGCCTTTTAATCTATAAAATGCAATATCTCCCACCATAATGAATGTTAGGCCATAAGATTTTCTAGATTTAAACAACATAAATAGAAGTGCATACTTAGCCTAACACAAGTTATATAAAAGATGCCATTAACTAGGTTTTAAGAAATCTAGAATTGTAAAATAAGAGAAAACTAATATAATAGTCAACAATGAGACTTTTATAGTAGATTATAAGTTAAATATAGATCACAAATTCAACCACTAGGGCTTTGATACCAATGATAATGAAAACTTGTTATAAATCTGAATTTTTGGTGAGTTACAAAACCCATAAAAAATAGAACTTCTAAGATCGGAGGGCACTCCTGTAAGGTATTTTAGATTGTATGTGCAATCATAATGAAAAACATATGAAGAAATTCATGATGTAAGTGCTTTTGATGGAAGAATAAGATGAAAGAAGGTTATTTTTTATTGTTTTTCTCCTTTTTGAAAATACTTTAGATTTCTCGAGGGATTTTTGATGCAAATGAGTTCTGAAAAAAAATGAGAAAGGAGGAAGGAGAAACTGCCCTTTCTTCTCTTCTTCCATCTAATCTCTCTAACATTCAAATTTCTTATATGATCTTGGTTGAGCTAGCCCATCATGGGTGGCCCAACCAGATCCGAAACCCAAAATAAATCAACTTCCTAGCTTTTCAATGCTATAATAATTCTAATTAAATTTCTTTCTCGACAATCTACACCATGCTAAATTTTTATAAAGGAGGATCTAATATTATTGGACTCTGACAAAGAGTTCAAGCAACCTCTCTTTAAATTAAGATTTCTATGATTTTACACATAAAGCCAAAATCCAAATTCATAGCAATTTATTAATCACAGCAAATTTAACTTATCTGGTTAAGATAATAATATATCAAAGAAATCTTAAATAATTTATGAGGAAAAAAATATTAGAATATAATTTATACTAAAATCTTTTAAAATTTATTTTATATCTAAATTGTTTTGCACTAGTGAAATACACGTACATACCAATAATTTGAGATGGAATGACAAATTTTTTTATAATACCTACTTCCCAACCCGAGCTGACATGACCCATTGGCATCCTAATCTCATCAGATTTTACTTTGGTTCAAATAGTGATATTTTACTATCACAACTAATAATAGTTAGATTTTGCATCTAATGGTAGGTGTTGTGGAGTCACACCACCTTGGCCTTCATCCTCGATTATCATCTTCGGGCATCGTGTTCAGCTAGCATACGAGGACATTATCAGATTAATACTGATCTCATGGTCGGATCCCAGCAGTCAACTTATGAAATTGGCATAGGAGTCAAGCCTGATATGAGAAACGTGAGTTGGTACCACTTAAATTCTGGATGGTTACGACAAAACTTCTGATGGTTATAATGAAACATGGTATGCAAATTAGTGCCATTAATTGCCCACTACCCATGATGAAAAAATAGAGGACCCTTCGATAAAATTTTTCTGAACCAGAAAAGCTCTCTCTTGTTAATTCTCTTTTACTATTTTTAAAGCTTTGGCTAGCTTAAGCATTGAAAGATCCTCTATCAGAGCATCTCTAGTGATCGGACATTTTTATAGAACTTGAGAGCATCCGAACATCCTCCAATCTTTGCCAACCACTGAGCTCCACCTCAGCTATGCGCCGACCTTAACTATTTCTTCTCGGTCCGGAGCCTTGCAGCAACAGTAGGAACTTGACATAAAAAGCTATTAATGGCATAAAGCTTGCCATTAGAAAAGAAAGCCCACCTACAGAACAATTTGATTGTAGAAACTGATTATCAAAATGATCTAATCACAGAAACTTACCTCAAGAAAGATCTCTTCGAAGCCAACCAACCTAAGTCCAACTTTATTAGATCTGATGGCAAGAACTTATCATCAAAACGATTTGACAGCAAAAACTCACAGTAAGGAAGGCCTTATTTGACTCCAACTCTATTTGATTTGATGGTAATAGCTCTAGCATCTAAAATGTTTGGATGGCAAGACAGTGTTGTCTAAAGAAACATCATCCAACTCCAACCAGAACTAGGAAGCTGAGGTATCTGATGATGACTAATTTGGCAGTGTAATAATTGCTGTCTAAACCAATCCAATGATAGATTCTCACTATCAGGATATTTTTTCTTCTAGAATTGCCTTTAAGGCGAGAATACTTGTCCTAGTAGCTTCATGTCACGCTCCCGACCCGAGATTGTGAATCGAGGGTCATGGCAACCGCCGCATACTTATGAAGAACTCTCTCCATAAGCATGCAAGGCATCTCATCACGATATCAATGCATCGCAGCGGAATAAATTTAAATAATTATTATTCAACTTTAATTCAAGTAATTAAATCAAATGTCTTACATCCAATAATTTTTTTTTTCTAAAAATAAAATATTAGATCTAAATTCAATTGAAGTGTTGACAATGCTAAATCTCGCCTCTAAAAGCTCTGTCCCAATATTTCTTCCCACGCTCGAAATTAATTGTCTGAATCTGAAAAATAGAAAGAAAGGTAATGAGCTAGACAACCCAGTAAGTAATAAATATCTCAACCAGATATTTCAGATATTATATAATTTTCAAGAATAATATTGCAAATAAACATAAAAATATATTTCATGCTGATTTAATGCAAATCCAATAATTTCAAATATTCACATATAATATAATCATAAATCCGATTCGATTTCAAAACACTCGTAACTCAACAGCCTCGACTATGACCAACGTTTAACCCCCATTGGCGGGGTCCACAGAATACCAGCGCACAACCCCCACTGGTAGGGTCCAGAAATACCAGCGCACAACCTCCACTGGCAGGGTCCACAAATACCAGCGCACAACCCCCACTGGCAGGGTCCACAAAGTACCAACGTATAATCCCCATTGGTGGGGCCCACTGAAACATAGTTAGGCTGAGAGCATAAATCCGATCTATATCAAAATATTGTACCATAATATGTCATAATTTTTTACTAAATATGTGCATAAATCGATATACCATAACATTTCAAAAATACTTTTCTTTCAAAACATAATTTCATAAATCATGCATAATTTCAGAGAATAATTATTTATTTTCAGAACAAATATGGAATATCTTGATAAGATGAATCATTACTTACCTTTCACGGAGTACTGAACGAATAGATCGACTAACTTCTAGGAGATTCTTCCGTACCTATTATCCAAAATTATATTTTTATATTAATTTTAATTCAAAATTAAATCTAACAAATCCCAAAATCAAAATCTCGCTTAAAGTCAGACTCGTCTCTAAACTCGATCAGAATCATCAGATGAAGCCTTCCCCTATGCTAATCTTAGAGGAATAACTTTAGAGAGAGAGAAATCCATCAAGAGAGAGAAACAAGCTAGAGAGAGAAAGTAGAGAGAGAAAGTCAGGGCTCAGTCTGAAAGAAGAGAGAGAAGAGAGAGAAACTCTCTCTCTCATCAATTTCAATTTTTCTTTTTTTTTCTTTATTTATTTATTTATTTATTTATTTACTTACTTACTTACTTATTTGTTCATATATATATATATATAAATATATATATATATTTTATTTTTATTATTATTATTATTATTTTCTTTTCTTTTCTTTTCTTTTTTTTTTCTTTCTCTTTTCTTTTTCTTCTTTTTCTTTTTCTTCTTTTTTCTTCTTTTCTTCTTTTCTTGGTTCTTCCCGTGCCGAACAGGGGACGGTGGGGGTTCTCCAGCCTTGACCGGCCGTTCGGGCCATGGCCGCCGCGGCGGAGGTCGGCGGCCAACGGGGGCCATTCCCCCAGTCACGGAGGGGCAGGGCCGGCGATCGATTTCGATCGCCGGTGTCGGAAAAATCCACGGGAAAGAGACCAAAACAGAGGTCTCTTTCCCCGACCGGAAATTGGCGACTCTCGTCGCCGGCAGCGCGCACAATGCACGGGGAGGAAGGAGAAGAAAGAGGGGAGGAAGAGGGAAACTTACCTCAGCCTCCGGAGACCTCGCCGGCGAGCAATTACGGCGAGAAATCGGACGGTGTCCGCGGCTCTAATTCGAGGAAATCGGAGAGAAGGAGAGAGGGAGGAGACCTATGGATCGATTCTAAAGAGAGGGAAGACTTTCTTATAGAGGGTCCTAGGATTTCGAGAGATCCTAGGACTCCTAATGCGCATGGATCTCGCCGGAGAAGAAGACTCCTACCGGGAGTCTTCTTCTCGGTTTTTATCCTGTTTTTTTTTTTTTTGTTTTGGGCTATAACACTTCAAGACTTTGGTTTCAAGTTTTAATTGAGATTTAAAGGTATGCATTTGTCCCTATCACTATAACAAAACCTTGAGCCTACAAATACCCTTATATATATATATATATATATATGTTGCGGTCAAAGAATTGTGGCTTAGATAGGTCAGTATCCGCTCCCACATATGTAAGGTATTATTCACTTCAGCTTGTGGCCGCTATGAATCTCACACCATAACATAGCTCCCTTGACGTCAATATTACAGGCAAGGGCTCGTGGCTCGGATGAATTAGTCTCCGTTCTTACATACATGAGGTATTATCTACTTCAGTCTCTAACCGCTATAGCACAGGGCCTCACGATTTTGTCCTTTAAAAGATACCTCACAGAGAAGAGAAGGTCACATCTCATATAAGTCAGAATTTTCCTAACTCACAATTAGTATAGGACAAATAATGCTCTCTTTCCTACACCATAACAATATATATCAATAAAACTTGTTTTCTCTTGTATATACATTCACTTATGCTGCTCTAAAATCCTTTACATGGGAAATTCTGCGCAAGCTCCGGTGGATTCTGGAGCAAACTTTGGTAAATTCCAAAGTTAGTGATGCAATTAGCTGGTAGAGTCCTTGATCATGGTATGTCTAGAAGAAGCTTGGTTGGTTCTACTAACGACCAACGTTCTTGGTAGCAAGATAACAAGCTGCTCATTATCCTTACCCTTTATTTCCTCAATTTCATTGCATCTTTAGATTTTAAAACTTACATCTACTTTTTTACTTATAGGATTAATTTAATCTTTCATTGTCTTGCTATGAAACTTATGCTAGACGTTGCATTCTCATACCATAAAGTTACGTAAGGTGATTCGTCAAAAGAACTTTTGGAAAAAAAAAAAAGAAACCACAAGCTTTACCGATTCAATGTAACCACGACTATTTCTTTATAGGGATCTAGCCTAGATATATGTGCCAAAGTTGCTTGATCCCTAAGAAACCAATTAAATCTGGCCTTAAACTCATGTGAAACTAATTCTGAAGACTCCTAACTTCAAAGAGCCTCACACGACCTAATCAAAAAAAAAAAAAAAAGACTCTGACTATCACAATCGCTTACAGGCTGCTTCTTGCCACCCTTTCTCGTGCAGATGTCAGAAATGCTAACACTGAACTTTTTTCACACCGCTCCACTAATCATCTCAAAAGACACAACCTTCATTAGATGATCTATAAAATAGCATTATACTTTTGTTCATGGGAAGAGAACAATTTGAAAGCAAAAAGGGCAATATAGACATCGCGTAATAATATTGAAAAAAATTACTTGCGTTTGATTGGAGACAATTCTATATAGAAATAAGATAAAATTTATAAATACACTTTTTATTATAAAATAATTTTTTTAATTCATATCCAATTAGTTTTTACATAATGACTATAATCATATAGCTATTCGTATAATACCAGCTGTATCTTAAATATTTTTACAAAAACTCTTTATTGAATGAATCTGGGAAGACAAAAACAAATTCAAAAATTACATACGCAGTTTTATTGGGAATACTTTTGTTGGGTATAGACTACGATCACTTGAGAATTTATCAAATACCAACCCTCATGGTATTTATTTTATCTTCTTTTTTCGAAAAATAAATATGGGATCTATCCAGTTTTTTACCATCTCTCTCTTCCATTTTTCATACTAAACATCGTAATCTAATATGGGATTCATATTTTGATATCAAATTACCTCTGGCCCCATGGACATTGAAGCTCTAACTTAATCAACAATCCGTGTCTACCAGAAATTTAAAAAAAAAAAAAAAGATTGGACGTTCCTGCTTTCTGAATATAAGCTCTGCGCTCCCCAATCAGAGCAGGGAACAGGATAGCGACAACACATGGAAATGGAGAATATATCCGACAAGGCCTTCGACTTCATGATGCATGTAAAGACATATACTTTATGATCCATAGCTACATTCTAATAAGTCGGCTAGTAAAAGGCAAAGAAGATCGATGGGCATGATACCCAGGCTTATCAATGTGAAATTCCTGAGATTTTTTGAAACAGCAGACAGAAATTGTACCAATCTTTCAGAAAGGAATCTAACTTTAGCTTAGTCAACAATGGCAGATATTGTACCAACCTTTCAGAAAGGAATCTAACTTTAGCTTAGCCTTCTTATTCTTTTATCAATCTCATTTGAATAATATCCTATGTTGTGAAGTATAAAAAGAAGAGTATATGGGTGACAAAGGATTGATCCACCTAGTTGAATCCTTATCTCCCAAATAGTTATGTTTTTTCCTGCACTATAGTCTCTTTTGATACTTAATACCCCAGCAAAATATACCTTTTTTGGAGTACAAGGAAGCAAAATAGAATAAATTTACCATAACTTATCCGTATAAGGAAATAAAACATCAGATCCGAGATTAAGGCCCTATGTGGCTAAGCGTTTAGAATGTCAGAAAGTACTTTCTCACCCTCCAAAAATATTTTGAGATGCTATGATAATATTTAGTAAAAATTTAAAAAGTTATTTTGGCTTTATCAGAAAGCTCAAAAGATCTATTTGAAAAAAACTCTATTTTGAAATTTTCCTTAAAAGTACTTTCTAGCTAATCTTGGAAAGCTGTTTTGATTTAAATAAAATTTTATTTTTAATGACCGAAATACTTACTAACAAATCTTATAATTACATCTTATATCATATCAAATTATATTATTATATTATAAATAAAATAAAATAAAATAATAAATAAATGTATGATCTATTATAAATATATAAAATCATATATTATAGTATTATTATATTATAATTTATGATATTATATTATATTTTATATTACATTATAATTATAATAATATCATATTATAGTATAATATTATATTTATTATAATATTATATTACATTATATGATAATAATATTATACAATAAAATAACATATCAAAATATAATAGTTTTTGTGTTATAAATATATAATATAATCTATTGTAATATTTTTATATTATAATAACAAGACAATATAATATAATGATATTTTAATAATAATATAATATAATTATATTACAATAATATAATATATTATATTATATTATAATCTATTATTAGATTAGATTATAACCAATATCTTATATTACATTATAAAGTATATTATAATTATAATAGTATTATATTATATTACAATATTATGTTATATTATTTGATAATAATATATATAATATAATAATATTTTAATATATAATAATATATAATATAATATAATATTATTTTATTTTTTATTATATAATATTATACAATATCTTTTATTATCATTTTATCATACCAAAAATATTTTTTTATTTTAGTTACCAAATATATTTTAAAATTTTAAAATATTTTATAAATGTGATTAGCAAACAACAAACAGATTTTTATAGAAAATCTACTTTCAAAAACTTTACTTCTTAAAAGCTTTACTTTCAAAAGCTCTATTATCAACAGTGATCCCAACCAGGACCTAAAAAAATCTCTTGATATATTAATCTCCTGTTTGTTGCCACGAGCATGTCACTGTTGTTTTGTATGTTAACAGTTTCAAGCCTATCAAAAAGGAACAAGGATTGCCCAAGTTACACGGAAAATACTGATCATATAAAGCTGAAAATTTGAAAGACCTCCAGTCCAAGAAAGTTGTCAGATTAAAATACACTAATCCTAGACTCAAAGCTGCCATCTACACCCCAAACTTTTCTTTTTAGAAAAAGTAATTATTACAATTAAAACATATGTGCTTAGCTCATCAATTCTACAGTTATTATTCAGCAATCAGAGCAACATATCTAACATGTGTTGCCCCACACACTCATTGTCAATCACATGGCAAGGATGAATTCAATGATATCATTGTTTCTTCATATTCATGGTTTAATATAAATCTCCATGTGGTACTACTAATTTATAGAAAAATAAAAACACAAAAACAACAACAGTGCTAAACAGGCCCTAAGCTTATAGAATTACCCAACATTGGCACCATGTAAGGCTGCTTGATGAGGACAATTATGAAAGTCACTGACTCATTTAGAATCACCACTAAAAGATGCTGTCAAGCTTAAATGGCTCTTCAACGTTTAGAATCAATGGATCAAGAAAATGTCCAGCATCTGTGGTACTCCTGTTGGCAGATATTCCAATCTATCAAAAATGAAGGTGAAAATTTTTGCCTTCCCATGTGTCTTTTGGAAGTTCTTAACGCATGAAGTCAGTTGAAATGGAACTAAGCTTCAACTAATGAGAGAAGACCAAGGCAATGATCTAAGCTATGGATCCATTTGTCACCTCAGATCATGTTATTAGTGTTTTACATCATACCAGCAAGTTCGACATGGGTTTTTTTTTTTTTTTTTTTTTCCGGAGTGTTCCTTCAATTTGAATGCATCAAGACTTGCCTGGCAAAGTCAGCTTTTTGTCAACAACTACATTTAAGTGTTTCTTCTTTGATACAAAAGTGATTTGAGAAAAGGAGCATATTGGAAGGTGACAGATTAGAATAAAGGAAGGAGTAGATAGGTATGGACAAGGGGAAAAGGTAATCGGATAAGATCAACAGAAAGAGTAAATCTTGAAGCCAATCAGCCAATGAACAAAGTAAACTTTGTCATTGATACTCTCTCACTTAGTTGCACAGATAAGCAAACCCTGCATACATATAGGCCAAGTTAACTTTATTCCAGTACCAATCAAGTGTAGATTAATGATTAAATTAAGTCTTATAATTCTCCTCTTCTTATCTTCATTCAAAAGAAAGCTCCCAAAATAATACTCTGATAGTTTGATATGATTCTTTTTTTCCAAAAGAATCCTAGAGTAGATGAAATATGAGGCAGACCACCACAAACTACTCAAACACATCCTTTCTCAATATTCTGGAAGCAAACCTGGCCCAAGGGTGGAGCGAAAAAGATTTTATGGATCATGTAATAGCCCAGCCCCCTTTGGGCTCTCGGACCAGCCCTAAACTAAATGGGCCCAAAACCATCAGATCATGTGCGTGGCACATGGAAGGAGAGGAGGAAGGATACTAATAAGTATAATAAATATCTCACAAAAAATATCAAAATATCCACTAATTAATCTTTATTCTTTAAGAATTGATACTTTTGTTTGTGTTTTGTAGGAAGAATGATCGACAATGCAATAAGCCCAATTTGCCGATTGAAAAGAAGAAAATTGAACGCAAAACGGAGCTCAAAAAGGCCCCAAAACCAGCCCAAAACCATACCCACACTCGTTCGGTCCACCACGGTCCACAGAGCACATTCAGTCCATAGACACCAAAGCACGGTCCACCAAAATGAGGTGCGGTCTACCGTGCGATCCATGAGCCGGTGCATGCCGGGTTCACTCGCAGCTCACAGGAACAGTCCTGCTGATCTTTGTCATGGTGCATAGGCTAAGACTGCATTTTTATGCCATCGGACACTTGGCAGTGATCTGAACGTGTAATCAGACAACTGAAAATACTCTTTACCATGTCAAGCGATGGTGGCCCACTGAGATGGCGCAATCCAATGGTTCGGAAGCAAGCTTTGCATGATCCAATGGTTGGAATCACTGTCGACTGAAGAACAAAGTCTGAAAGAGTTTTTCTTGCGCGATCTAATGGCTCTCATTCAATCTGGGCCAAGATCTGATGATCAGAATTGCTTCCGACTTGATTTAGGATGTTTTGAGGTGGGATTCTTGCCGTTTGATGGTGATTGGACAGCAGGCATGGGTTGAGGAGTTTGAACATGATTTAAAACCCAGTATGACTTGATTTCTACCCAAATTGAAGCCTATAAAAAGGGCCGACTGCAGGCAACAAAGGGGGGAAGCAACAGGCAGCCGTAGAATTTCTTTTCTTTATTTTTTAGATTTTAGGATTTGAGAGAGAGGGAGAGTGGAGAAGGAGAGTGCTTTAGGAAGAGGAGGTGCTGCCATAGAATTCTAAATCTTTCAGAAGATGTATTCAGTCTGAGCCATGCTTGGCTAAGATGTAGTCTGTAAGAGAGTTCAAATATCCTTACATAATTTTGTGTATTTATTTTTTATTCTCTGTAATTAATAAAATATTTTCAAGTTCTATTCACTTTTTTTATGCTTGATTCCTAAATAAGTTACCTATAAGTGGGATGGATCATGTTCTTGATAGGATATGGCCCATGCTCCGTAAAAATAATTTATTCTAGAATTTGATATTTATAAAACTTGTTAGGATCTGTACAATCTAATCATTTGTTAGCCTATACTTATGGGACAGGCCATGATCTTGATAGGATATGGTTCATACTCGGTAAGATAGCCTATGCTTAGAATTGGTTTGTAAGATCCCTAATTGATTATGAATTTAATTACTTAGATTAGAACAAATATAAAAATCTATATTTGTGATCATCTGAAAATCTGAAGACATCTTTTTCATTATCTATCTCTCAATTTCATCTTTGATTTAAATTAGTTAGTATTAATTAAAATATTACTAACTTTTAAGAATCAATCTTTCTCTTTTGTTTAGTTAATTGAATCTCAGCCCTCTGATCCCTATAGATATAATCCTGACTCACCTTATTTATATAGTTTGAGTTAGGTTTATTTTTGATCGCCTACGATAGCGATCAAATTTTGATGCCGTTGTTGGAGATTATTGATATGATTGTGTTGACTAAGCAAAAAAACAAAAATTAAAAATTAAAATTAAAATTAAAAAAAATAATTTAATGTTTATTTTTACATTATATTGCTTTACTGCTTTCTACTAAATTACTTTATTTGCATGCATAAAAAATTTTCTGCTTCCTATAGTCTTGTGATTTACTATTTTTCATAGCTTAGAATAATTTACTGTCCTGAAAATATATTTGATTTTTTGCTTTATTTGTAGGTTATCTAGTTGCCTCTTAATCTTAGCATAATTTATGTTCCTTTTAGTAAATTCTCTAGATCCTCTCTTTCTTTTTGTCCTTAATCTAGATTTCTTTCTCTTTTAGTTAAATTCTTTTTTTTCAAACTTAATCACTTGAACTTACTTTTTTGCAAAACCAAAAGACAAAATCCTAATCCTAAAAATAATTGACATCACATAATATTTAACTAATATAGAGAAACTCATTAAACCTTAAAAGCTTCAACCTGTATTGGACATCCTTTCATTTTGCATTACATATTCATAAAATATCTTAAGGGTACTTAACCTAATTAAATAAGATAAGATGAGGATTTGATCACCTTTTCTCAACCCAAAAACCACCACCCTACATATTGTATTGATCTGAATCTTAATCTAAAATCAATTAGACATTGGCCTCTAAGGACTCTCGAGCTCACTAGGATAAGGGATCCTAAGAGTTGGACCAGATTAGGATTAGTCAATTTAACTAATATCTAGAAAAGTGATTCAGGACTACATCCCGAAAGAAGATGATTATTTAATTGGTTCCGTTCATTTATCTGATCAATTTTAATTGATGTCTAAAAAAAATAATGGAGGGATCCCTACCAACCTTACACTTATCTAGTCAGTTGAGTGGCTAATCTTTTACTTAAAGTGCTTAAAGGCAACCTTGACAGTTAAGAACTGCCTAGATCTAGGATAACCCTTAGCTAGGATTGATTATGTAACTTGATTGCTAACCTACAATTTAAACCTAATTAAAATACTCTTCTCTATCATCTCTAGATTTAGGATTCTTTATGACATCTTTAGAACTCTCTTCTTATCTATCTCTCCTTCCTCTTCTCTTTTCTTCCATAAAAATTTTAAAAAAAATCAAAAAAAGATTGTTCTGATCTAGATCCCTTGATTGCATATCTGAATAATCAGAACAATCCCAGATGGTTTCCAATAGTAAATTGGATGAGCTGTCCTACAGATTAGATCATCTAACAGCCATCAGATACTCTCCCTATCCATCTTATCTTCCTGTGCAACAAGTTTGCGCAATATGTTCGAGCTCCACTTACTTTGTGAGTGAATGCTTAGCCGCACATCGATTTTTTGAGTCTATGTATGAGCAAGTTTATCAAGATCAAACCCACATAGCTTATAGATCAGGAAATAACCCATACTTCAATATCTATAATTCAGGCTGGGAGGCTCAGCCAAATTTTTCATGAAAACCACAATCAGTGGTTACCCCGATGACACAAAGATCTACATTCATGGATGCACCTTATTACGATATGCCCCACCCACAAGATCAACCTCCTCCAATTAACTATGACCAAACTTTTGAAGAGGAGTTTCAGCAAGCATTAGATAGGATAGAACACTACAATCAACTCAGCCAACAAACCCTTCACTCTTTTATGCAATCCTTAAAAGAACTAGCGAAGCTAGTGCTCACACTCAATCAGGAGGAGGGAAGAAAGTTGTCTAGTTAGTCCGAGAATGACCATGAGGGACAATAGCTGGCTAGAAGTTTTAATATTCCTATATTTTTTTCTGAACAATCGATTATGACTCTCGAGAATAAAATGGTCATAAAACAATCCTGCATAACCAAAAAGATCAATACAGACTATTTGACTGAGGCAGAAACATATAAAAAGAATCAGAAAGGTGGGTCGAACCAATTCCATCATCACCTTACCAACCTATGGTTCCCTTCCCAAGTACTCTAGAATCACCCATTCTTTTTAACGGAAAGAAAAAAAAAATTGAAGAAACGATGAAATTAATTAAGACTTCCCAAAGACCATAAATGAATGACACAATTGAGGAAGGAATCAATACATTAGAAAAGAGTTTAGAAGTCTTGACGCAATTAACCTCAAACATGACAAATACTCTTAATAATTTTATGCAAACTACTAACCACTTATTAATACAATTGGACCTAGTAGATACACCTATAATTTTTCCCTAGGATTCATAAAATCTTTGTCAAGCTCATTTTGGGATGAACGATTGTGATGAAGATGGGTAGGTTATAGAAGTAAATGTTCTAGATACGTCCTACCCTAAAATCATCCTACTTGAGATCAAAAAATTTGAGCCACCACCTATCCCACCAACAGTTCTCTTGTTAGAATCACCAACTGCTCTAGAATTGAAGCCACTTTCTGACGCACCCACTAACACCCTTCCAGTGATCTAACACCCTTCCAGTGATCCTTAATCAGGAAGCTCAACTTATTGATATTCTAAAAGTATATAAAGAAGTTGTTGGATGAGATATCTCTGAAATGAGGGATAACGATATTGAGATGTTTATGACTGGTTTTTTGATATTTGGCACTACTTTCAAGAACCGCCTTCAAAACTTATCTACCATACTAAAATGATGTATGGAGATAGAGTTAATGTTAATTTGAAAAAAGTGCTAGGCTTTAGATCGGGAAGAAAATATGACAAAATATATCGTATCTGAGACTGAAATTGGGGTAGATCAGGCTATAATTGGAGAAAATTTTAAACCATCACCTCTGATCTCAGCCCAGCAAATACCATCCCTTCTTGACTTTGATATTTTTGGACCCTGATATAGCATGCTTGATGAGTATACTCTATTGATTCGGACTAATCATCGTAAAGCATTCCATGGATGTTTTACGGTCATAATGATAAGACCTCCCAATTGACCCTATCCTTTTGAAACACTGAAGAACATACTTGAGATTGGCAATCCAAAACCACTGAAATTTGTTAATCCAATATTTGATACAAGATAGGCGAGAATCATAGTATCCGACTGAAGATGTTAAACTTAGCATTTGTTGGAAGGTAACCCAATTTCTTAGGAATAGTCATAATAAAAGTGTGGCTGAAGATATTAAACTTAGCATTTGTTGGGAGGTAATTCAAATTTTTGATTTTCTCTAATCTTTGCCTTAGTGATTTTCAATAATGGACAACTCTTTACGAAAGTATCTGGCAATACACACGCACACCTAGTTAGGTGGCATCTCTCCTTGCCTTATTTACGTGTCTTTATTTGATTTTCTCTTGCTCCATTGAGAATAATGAAAATTAAGTTGGAGGATGAGGATAATAAATTTTTTTTTTAAGTCCTCGAATAAGTAAGTATTTAGTGTTTAGGCACACGATTATCTTAGATTTAGATTGAATCAAGTAAATTTTAAAACAGCAATTGATGTTCATCTAAAAAATTTTTGAGATACCGAGGGACCAAGTATTAAGAAAATCTAATAAATGGTTAAATCTAGAATAAAAATTATTCTAACATTTCTAACTTTCTCTACTAGTATCAAAGAAGAGTCTCTTTTTTATAAGCATAAGTAAAGTATCTATACGTTTCTTCATAAAATATAAAAAAATAAGAATAAATTTTAAGCATTTTTCATCGAGTAACTGGACCTCTTTGCCTTAGAAAGTATTGGGTCTGGCATCAAAAAGTAAAAAATATGAAAAAATTTTATCCTTTGAAAAAAAAGAGACAAGTTTTAAATATTCATCTCCCACCGAGTAACCGGACCTCTTTGTCTCTGGAAGCATTGATGTTCACATCAAAAAGTGGGCAATGTGAAGATGCTTCTTTCAGAAAAAAAAAAAAAAAGAAAGAAGGGAGAACAAGAGTTACTTTGTACTTGCTTATATTAAAGTAGACAATTTAGGGATGAAAGCATGAGTTGATCTAGAAAAGGCTTGAAAATAATTTTTGTTCTATATTTAACCACCATATTAGTAAGTATTGATATTTCTTTGACCTATCTCAATAATATTCTTTTGAATATTAATGGACTCTTTAGAAAATTGCTTAATAAAATATCCACTGTAGAGTATGATGAAATCTAATACTAATTTATTTCTTACTCGAGGACGAGCAAAGCTCAAGTTGAAGAATATGATAAGTATAATAAATATCCCATAAAAAGTATCAAAATATCCACTAATTGACCTTTATTCTTTAAGAATTGATGTTTTTATTTGTGTTTTGTAGGAAGGATGATCGCCAATGCAATGAGCCCAATTTGTCGGTTGGAAGGGAGAAAATTGGATGCAAATGGAGCTAAAAAAGGCCCAAAAATCAGCCCAAAACTAAACCCATACCCATTCGGTCCACCATGGTTCACAGAGCACATTCGGTCCATAAACGTCAGGGTATGGTCCACCAAAGTAGGGCACGGTCTACCGCATGGTCCATGAGCTGGCGTGTGTCCAATTCACTCATGGCTCATGGGAACAGTCCCACTGGTCTTTATCGTGGTGCATCGGCTGAGGCTGCATTTTTGCACCATCGAATGGTTGGCAGTGATCTGAACACACGATCGGATGGTTGAAAACACTCTTTACTATGTCAAGCAGTGGTGGCCCACTGAGATGGCACGATCTAATGATCCGGAAGTGAGCTTTGCATGATCCAATGGTTGGAATCATTGCCGACTGAAGAATAAAGTCTAGGAGAGTTTTTTTTATGCGATCTAACGGTTCTCATTCAATTTGGGTCAAGATCTGACGATTAGAATTGCTTCCGACTTGATTTAGGACATTTTGAGGCGGCATTCTTACTGTTTGATGGTGATTGAATGGCAGGCATGGGTTGAGGAGTTTGAACATGATTTAAAGCTAAGTATGACTCGATTTCAACCCAAATTGAAGCCTATAAAAAGGGCTGATTGCAGGCAACAGAGGGGAGAAGCAGCAGGCAGCCACAAAATTTCTTTTCTTTATTTTTTAGGTTTTAGGATTTGAGAGAGAGGAAGAGTGGAGAAGGAGAGCACTTTAGAAAGAGGAGGTGCTGTGACGGGATTCTGAATCTTTCAGAAGATGTATCCAGTCTGAGGCATGCTTGGCTAAGATGCAGTCTGTAGGAAAGTACAGATATCCTAATATAATTTTATGTATTTATTTTCTATTCTCTGTAATTAATAAAATACTTTCAGGTTCTATTCATTTTCTTTTATGCTTGATTCCTAAATAAGTTACCTATAGGTGGGATGGATCATGATCTTGACAGGATATGGCCCATGCTCAGTAAAAAAAAATTATTCTAGGATTTGATATTTACATAATCTATTAGGACATGTACAATCTAATTGTTTGATAGCCTATACTTGTGGGATGGACTATGATCTTGATAGGATATGGTTCGTACTTGGCAAAATAGCCTATGCTTGGGATTGGTTTGCAAGATCCCTAACTGATTATGAATTTAATTGCTTAGATCAGAACAAATATCAGAATCTATGTCTACGATCATCTAAAAATCTGAAGACATCCTTTTCATTATCTATCTCTCAATTTCATCTTTAATTTAAATTAGTTAGTATTAATTAAAATATTATCAACTTTTAAGAATCAACTTTTCTCTTTTATTTAGTTAATTACATCTCAATCCTCTGATCTCCATGGATACGATCTCAACTCACCCAATCTATATAGTTTAAATTAGATTTATTTTTGACCACCTATAACAACGATCGAATACTCCAGTTAGGAGTCTTCTTCTCTCCCGATTCTGTCGAGATCAGGGTTTAGAGAGTTCAGATTAGCTTAGAAAAACTCTTTTATAAAAGCCCTCTTCCCCTCCTTTAGATCTCCATCTTGAGTAATCGAGAAATCACCGTGAATATAGAGGGATTTCTCAAGATCTTCTGTGGGTTATCACTAGGAAAAAGGATCGTCGGAACACTTCTTTGGCCGTCGGAGCCCTTCTTTGGCTGTCAGAGCGAGATAAGCACATTTCCCCTTCTTTCTCTTCTTCTTTTGGTCGTTTCCTCATCACCGATACTCTGTTGAAGCCGATAAACTGCTAGATTCATCTCAAACAAGGCCATCCCTATTTTTTTGTGGTTTTCTCCAAACACCATCGGCAACAGCCACCATTGGGGCCATCATCGGGGCCGTGGTTTGCCATCATCGGGAGCCACCATGAGTGGCTGGCCTCGATCTTCTGTAGCCATACGAGGGAGAAGGAGACATGGGGAATAGACCCCTATTTTGGGAAGAGAAGAAGTGAAGGAGAGAGGATTCTTCTCTCTCTTCTCTAGTTTATAATAATTAATTAACTATTTAATTAGTTAATTATTAAATTACTTATTTTCTCTCTCTTTATATGGATTATGGAAAATTTTAAAAAGAAAAAATTTTGAGACTGGAGGTGGACCTTGGTGAAGCCGATAGAGGGTTCTAGATAATTAATTTGATTTATAAAATTTATTTTATAATATTAATTTGAATGTATACGAGAGCGATCCATCAGATGAGAGGACATCGAGTAGGGTTTTGACATCTAAATTATAATCTAATAAGTTCAGTTTATCACTAATTGAAGTAAGAATCTATGCACATAATCACCACTATTTATGCTATTTTTATCATTGGAATTGTATTATTTATTTTGTATCGTTGAATTCGTATTAATGGATTTATTATGTTTGAGACACTATTATTTATTGTACGATTTTTTAGCATGAGTACATTATGTATCAACTATATATGTGTATCAGTTATTGATGGTACAATTATATGAATATGATATTCTTATCTTGATCATATTATAGGTTGAAATTGATTCAATGAAATCAATATGTAAAAATTAGATGGAAAAGATATAGTTTGGATTAGCCTCATGACGTAGAACAGCCTCTACGGGCTTACATATGAGAATATGATTCGATAAAGATCATAAAAATTTGATCCGATAACGATCAAGGAACAGCCGACCAGGGGTTTATGTTTGAGACAATCCTCACGAGCTTACGTATAGAAATTTATGTTAAGATTTGATGCCTTGAGATTCAACCCATATTGGGCCTACAACGAGGTCGCAGCAAAAAACAGAGTCCAACGAGATCAAGATCACCCAAAATGGAGCTCGGATGGAGGAGATACGAGCTTTTGAAGTTGGCACGAGATTCGAGGTGGCGGAGGACCGTCGGCGACCGACGGCGGGCGACAGCGGCGCGGCCGCAGGCGGCGGCGCACGGGACGCGCGACCCATGCAGGCGGGCGGCCCAGGCGGGCACGCGGCCCAGCCTGGCGCGCGGCCCAGGCGCGCGCAGGCCCACGCGCGGGAGCGGGCCGGCCCTGCTGGCCCTTTGCACCGATCCACCGTGGACCGGGAGGTCCACGGCTGGGCCTGTGGACCGCGTGGGCGTTTCTCACACATTTCACGAGATCTACGATACTATTCTGTGGACCGATCGCGATCGGACGGCCTAGGGAGTTTTCGATGACGATCCGACGGTTCAGGAGGTTGATTTGGCTTGTTTAGGACTCTTAAACCTAATCTAATTAGGTTTAAACCCTGTTTTAACCCTTTAAAAGGCCTGTCGACGAACAGTAAAGGGTGTGGTTCAGATTTTTCACGTCGTACGAGCTGTACGGAACCCAAGAGAAGAGAGAGGCGGAAGCGTTGCTATGAGAGAAGGAGCAGGGCTCCTGGACAGCGGTCGCCAGGCACTTCAGGGGTTCAGAGGGGTCTTCCAAGAGAGAGAGAGCTTTTGTGAGGGAAACTTCAGGTGAGACAAAATTGGGTGTACAAGGGTTGAGGGTGAGGTCTCCTCTTGTAAAATTTTCTTTTTCATAGTGAAGTTTGCATGCCCCATGGAGGCGAGCCCTTTTGTGGCTAATCCACGTATTTTGATTATTTTTCTTTTGTTTTGTTTCTTCTTTCTTCCTGCTGCATCGCGTGGTACTGAAAAGATCATGGGAGGTGATGTCCTGGCCAGACATCCATCCAACAAGTGGTATCAGAGCAAGGCGGTACAAGGACGCAGATTGCAGTGGTAATGCGCAAGACTGAAGATGGAGAAAAAAGGAACAAACAAGATGGAGATCAACAAGTTCGATGGTAAGAGCAATTTCTCCTTGTGGCAGGCAAGGATGAAGGACGTGCTCATCCAACAGGGGTTGATCGATGCTCTCTTGTGCGATGAGAAGCCGACCACCATGGAGGTGCAGGATTGGAAACGGCTACAGATGCAGGCGGTGAGTACCATCCGCATGTACCTGACGAATGAGATAGTGATCCATGTGCTGAGCGAGACTTCTCCGACGGTGCTGTGGTCGAAGCTCGAGGAGTTGTATATGGTGAAGTCTCTCACCAACACTCTTTTCTTCTGGAGGCAGTTTTACCAACTGCGGATGACTGAAGGACAGAGCGTGCAGGAGTATCTGAGCCACTTCCAGAAGATCCTCACCGACCTCCTCAGCATTGGCGAGAACGTTGAGGAGAAGCCCAGGGTGCTGGTTTTACTGGCGTCGTTTCTCCCTTCGTACGAGTCTTTGGTGAATGCTCTTCTAGTGGGGAAGAGCACTATCAAGATGGATGAGGTCACCGCGGTGATACTCCAGAATGAGGTTCTCAGGAGGGAGAACCTAGCTTCGAGCTCAGGTGGCGGTAGCTCAATTTTGGTGGCTTCTGGAAAAGCAGGAGGTGGTAGACGGAGCGACAAGAGATCGCAACGAGGGCGGTCCAAGTCCAGGAGGGACTTGAGCAAAATCAGGTGTTACTAGTGTGAGGAGTTGGGGCATCTAGCCAGAGATTGCCCTTAACTTAAACATCGGACGGTGGCTGCTGTAGCGACGGCCGGCAGCGATTTAGATGGAGATGTCCTGGAGATATCTGATGAGGTATCTACTTTTTTCCAGCAGTGGATATTAGATTCTGCATGCCCCTATCAAGTATGTTGCAGAGAGGAGCAGTTTGACTCCCTGAAGAACAGTGAGGGCACTGTATATCTATCGGATGGATCGAGCTGTGCGATCAAAGGCATTGGGATGGTCAGCTGGAGGACACATGATGGTGCAGTGAGGAGATTGGGGGAGATCCGATACATACCCGATTTCAGACGGAATCTTATCTCACTTAGCAGACTGAATTCGAGAGGCTTCAGGATGGTAGCTGGTGGAGGAATCCTGAGGGTGCTACGCGGCGATAGGATTGTGCTGGAGGGGAAGAAGGGGAGCAGAGGATATTATTACCTGACAGAGAGCCCAGTGCGAGGTGGAGCCTCGGGAGCCAGGCGGAGCCCAGAGCGAGGTGGAGCTCCAGGAGGTGGATCAGGCACGAGATAAGAGACTCGGGAGGACGAGAGGTGACGTCGCAAGGTGAGATTCCTATTGCCGCAGGATGATGCCCCGAGCAGGTCTCAGGTCAGGAGGAGCACAGCATACGACGGAGATGGAATCGAGCAGCCTGGCTCGACTCCCATGTTTGTCCATCCATGATCAGCAGGCGATTGCCCCAGGGCATGGGGGCGAGGAGATCCAGAAGCTCTCGAAGTTTGGAGGAGACTGAATATCGAGTCGAGGTGGAGATTGTTAAGATTTGACGCCTTGAGATTCAGCCCATATTGAGCCCACAGCGAGGTTCACGATAAAAAATGGAGTCCAACGAGATTAAGATCACCCGAAACAGAGCTCGGATGGAGGAGATACGAGCTTTTGAAGTTGGCACGAGACTCGAGGCGACGGAGGACCACCGGCGATCGGCGGCGGGCGGCAGCGGCGTGGCCGCAGGCGGCGGCGTGCGGGATGCGTGACCCAGGCCCGCACGGGATGTGCGACCCACACGGGTGGGCGGCCCAGGCGGGCGCGCGGCCCAGGCGCGTGCAGTCCCGTGCACGGGAGCGGGCCGGCCCTGCTGGCCCTTTGCACCGGTCCACCGTGGACTGGGCGGTCCACGGCTGGGCCTGTGGACCGCGTGGGCGTTTCTCACGCATTTCACACGGTCCACGGTACTATTCTGTGGACCGATCGTGATCGGACGGCCCAGGGAGTTTTCGTTGACGATCCGACGGTTCAGGAGGTTGATTTGGCTTGTTTAGGACTCTTAAACCTAATCTAATTAGGTTTAAACCCTATTTGAACCCTTTAAAAGGCCTATGGACGAACAGTAAAGGGTGTGGTTTGGATTTTTCACGCCGTACAAGCCGTACGGAACCCAAGAGAAGAGAGAGGCAGAAGCGTTGCTGTGAGAGAAAGAGCAGGGCTCCTGGATAGTGGTCGCCAGGCACTTCAGAGGTTCAGGGGGGTCTTCCAAGAGAGAGAGATCTTTTGTGAGTGGAACTTCAGGTGAGAAAAAATTGGGTGTATAAGGATTGAGGGTGAGGTCTCCTCTTATAAAATTTTTTTTTTCATAGTGAAGTTTGCATGCCCCATGGAGGCGAGCCCTTTTGTGGCTGATCCACGTATTTTGATTGTTTTTTTTTTTATTTTGTTTCTTCTTTCTTCCTGCTGCATCGCGTGGTACTGAAAAGATCTTGGAAGGTGGTGTCCTGGCCAGACATCCACCCAACAATTTGATCCAAGAAAGATCATAAAAATTTGATTAAAAAAAATCATAAAAATTTGATCTGAGAAAGATCATGAAAATTTCATTCGACAAAGATCGAAATATGATCTTGATTAGGGTCTTGCTCTAAGGAGCGTGCGGTAATCACGTATTTGATCCTGATGCTGGGTTTGAGGTATGACAGAATGGTATCGAGCTTAAGGTTGTAATCTCTAGAGATTGTGACTTAGAGGTATTTAAGTATAAGGTAATAATTATTAAGGACATGATAGAATAGTATCAGAGCTTAGGCTATAAATACTTAGGATTGTGATAGAATGGTATCAGAGCTTAGGTTACGATCACTTTAGGACTATGGTATAAGTGACTAAGATATGACATAAATGATATCGAAGCTTAGGATTATGATTACTAGGGACCGTGACAGAGAATTTATATTATGATCACTAGAAACATGATCAAAGTAGTAGAAAGGATTTAAAAGTTTAGATGGCATATGATGCGTATAATAGAACTGATGAGTTGTGTCCTGGATTTCAATAAGTAGGATTTGATCTAAGTACAAAAGGTGTTGATCCTAGAATAAAATGATATATATGGATATATTATGGTGCTGGATATATCTGATCATTTTTATTTAGATGATTTTCAAATTCTAAACTTGACATGGGTGAATACCATTGTTAGCCTTAGAATTGATTGTGATGATATTCAAAAAATTTTAATACAAGATTATATTTACTAATAATATGCTTGAGAATGGATGTAGGTCTCCTCAAATGCATAATAACTATGCTCATTTGCCTAGCCATATCACTCAAGAAAATTCCAAGGCCATTGCCTCAAGAAATATTAAAAGGCAAGAAAGACTCAAAGTCAAGAAAAATTTCAAGACTTGGTCTCATGAAAGGTCAGTTTTCCTCAAAATCCTCAAACACTATAAGAAAAATAATTTTTAGCGATAGCAATTTTGCCATCGTTAATAATAGTTTTTACCGACCACCAATCATGATCAAAAAATAAGCCATCATAAAAAAAAAAAAATTATTAAACTTATTAGCAACGGCAAATATAGTATTCACGACGACAAGTGCCGTCGCTAATACTCAATAGTGATGGCTTTATTAGCGACAGAAGGAGTCATTATAAAATAAAATATTTATTAAACTTATTAGCGTCAGTGAATATAGTATTAGCGACAGTAAAATGCTATCGCTAATACTCATTAGTGACGGCACTATTAGCTATAGAAAAAGCAATAACTAATAACTCGATTTTTTCGCCCCCGCTCCGATTTTGGTTTCCCCACTAAAACTCTCATTTTCTCCTTTTAATTTCTCCCACCCTCAATTTTTTCCTCCCCCATCGAGGATTGATCGAACCCCCCTCCCCCTCTCCCAGTTCCCTTGCTCATGTCGCACCGTCGGAGCCCATGGCCTCCTCCCCCCAACCTTGCACCACCCGACCTCTCATTTTCTTCTCGGAGCCCGCATCCCCAAGCTCGCATCCTCGAGCTCCCCCCTTCTTCCTGGCAGCCTCTTGAAGCCAACATCCCATTGCCCAGCCTCCCTTTTTCTTTCCACCCCTCCTCTTGTCGGATCGGAGCCCGCAGCCTCCCCCTTCTCCCCCATCGCCCCCATCTTTACCCCACCTCCGATCCCCTTTCTCCCCCATCGCACCACTAGATTTGGCTTTTTCGAGCACTTGGCCGCCTCTCCGAGATCTTGTCCATTGAATCTCGACACCCTCGATCGTCTCCTACATCTCTGAGCTCTGACCACCTCTCAGAGCCCCCAACCGCCTCCCTCTGGCTACCTCCAGCCCCCCTTTTTCCCCATCATCGGATCCGGCTTCCCCGAGCCACCGGCTATCTCTTCGAGCCCCAAGCCCCTGGCTTGCCTCTCCGATTTCTTGGCCCGCATCCCCGTTGCCGCCGCTCCGAGTCCCAAGCCTTCGGCTCGCCGCCCCCCTTACTGGATACACCACCCCCATGCCGGATCCACCGCCGCCCTTATCGGTAAAGAACTCCATTTGGAACTGGAGAAATCCATCTGATCTCTCCTTTCAATAAATCTCCAAAAAAAATGAAAGAAATAAAAAAGAGTAAAAGGAAAAAAAATGATCAATCTATGTTGGAAAGGGATTTACTTTTTATTTATTTCTTTTGGCCTTTCCTTTATTTTCGCTGATTTTTCTTTTTGTTCTTTTTATGTTTTTCATTCTCAAGTGTCTCGGTCGGTGGAGTGTTGGAGCGGCTAAATGGCAAAACGTAGATGATTGCTAAAGGTTTGCATCAGTAATGATACATAAAAGTTTAAAAGTTATAAATATATTATTAATTGATTTATTGAATAAAGTTGTGGATGGACCATTCAAAGATTTAGAGTTCAAATCATCTCATCCTCATATTTTAGTAGCTTATATTTTTGGTTGACTTATAAAGAATATTTTTGGTTAAACATGTATAGCTATTACTTATATGTTAAAGTATGTTCTTTGATCAGGTTGTTGTAAATGATGGGTATATTGTTTGTATATTTGTTTGCTTTATTTTGAATGAATGTTTGGTGTTGGTAAATTCAACCCTCTATATTTAATGACTGTTATGGTTTGAATTGACATTATGTGCTTCTTGAAACGGAGAAAGAGTGATGCAATTCTATAATTATTTTCTGATTATATAGATCAAGTATTCAATAAATGAAGAATGAGTATAGTGCTAATTCTTATTTATATATTATTATTTATATATTATTTGGATCTTGACATAGCATTTAATGTTCAATACAACTCTAGCTTTTGCTTATCATTATATTCTTGCTAATTTTCTTATGAATTAATTGAGTCCTATTGCATAGCACATGTTATTGCTAGTAAATGTCTAAAAAGAGGATGAATAGCTATAAAGATGAGTACTAAATTTTTTTTTGAGCATTCGGCAGGCAAGGAATCGAGGAAAGAAGAGTGCCCATTTTTTTTTTGATCCGAAACTTATCAAAATGGTGAACTGATTTTTTTTTTCTCTTTTTTCTCTATCTTTCATTCACTATCTTGCTGCATCAATATTTCCTAAAGATCATATAAGGCTGTAAATCTTTTCCTAAATGATGGTTTTCTTTGGGACTGGATGGCTATGATCTTACAAATAGCAACCTCCTATGAACCCGATGAGAAAAAACTCAGATGCAAAATTTTTCAAATATTTTTCAGCAAAATCTTCCTAACCCACTGAAACTTTCATATTCATTAAATAATCTGTAAATGAAAGCGGAGGGCCACTGCGCAATCCTTTCAAAACCTCCTCAGATGATGCTTTTAGACCACTAAACTGATGAGGGACACTCCCAAACACATTCTCTCATGCGGGAGGGATTTTTTTCCTAGGTTGGCTTCAAAATTTCTTTCTCAAGATTGGAGGGGATGTTGTGCTTCCAATGATCTTTTATATATTTTATCCTTAATACATCATCATATTTTATTTTATGATTTTTGTCCCATCTAAAACAAGCCCTATTATTCTTTTCAAAGCTGCTTGAGTTCGAAAAGGAGATCTAGGAGATTAAAAATTTAATTTAACCATCCAATCGATGGGTCGAAAATGTCTATAGCTCCGTATCATCAAATAAAATATGTAGAAATAATCTGTTCGAGAATCAAAATAGTATATCGAAATATATACCTCCATATTAATATATTATTGCTTAGAGGTAGGAACCTAAGAGGAGAGGGTGAATTAAATTTTTATAAGATTTTAACCAAATTTAAACTCTTAATAAGTATGTGCTTTGGATTAACTTAATCTTAGTGTGGTTGTGAAGTGAATGCAATAAGCTATAGCGGAATTAAGATATTAAAGCAATAAGGCAAAAGTTATAGCCTGTCCTATGCTTGGGGTCGACTCCATTTCTCTTGGGGTCGACTCCATCTGCTCTAGGATCGACTTCAATTCTTCAGGGGTCAATTATTTTTGGATTTCAATAAAATTAACTTTCTATCTCTGCTTTCTATTCAACGGGGTCAACCCATGGTTCGTCTCATGGGATGTCCCCTCTGCATGCCATTTTCATGCCAACGAGTCGGGATCGACTCCAATCTTTCTGAGATCAATTTTACTTTATATTTTTAATATAATATAATTTTATATTTATATTTATGTTAAATAATTATTATTTTATTTATAATAAATTTTAAAAAAATATCATTGCTTATTAATATGATTTGAATAAATTTTAAGATATTTAATTATAAAATTTTTAAAAAATTTAAAACTACTAGCGACAATATTAGCGATGGTTTCATCTGGAACCATATTAATCAGATGAAACCAAGCCATCCAGAACATCCTGATAACATGCTTGAAAAGTTATACACCCCATACATGATCTCCCATCCCATTCGTAGAAAGAAAAAAACTGGATATTCCAGATCAAATAATTTGTTTGAATTGATTTTCTTTCAATATCATGCACGAGTTTTGGCGCGGGGGGGGGGGGGGGGGGCGGGAATCTTTAGAACTATTTTTTTTTACCGTCCTTTCAAAGAATTATAACTTCAGTATCAAGTCCACTGACAAGATCTACGACGAAGACCCCTTTTTGTCCAGCATTTCCGTGGGCTTGAGAGTAGGCTCGCGTCCTCTACTATTAACAGTCAAAAAAAACCTACTAAGTACTAACAAAAGAGCCCATATAGAAGAATGAGCCACCATCCTCTGTCTCCCATATATACTTGTCTGCGTCCCCATGTGACAGTAAATAATGAAAAAGGGCGGTGGAAAGTCTTAACAACAATATTACCGCTAGCAGTATTAATATTAACAGGCAATGGACCGGGCCGAGACCAAGTTACCAGGAGAGAACAAAGGAAGCAGGTCTCTGGACCTACCAGGGGGTAAAATACTTAGGATTGTGATAGAATGATATCAGAATTTAGATTATGATTATTTTAGAACTGTGGTATAAGTGATTAAGATATGACATAAATAATATCGAAGCTTAGGATTATGATTACTAGGGATCGTGACAGAGAGTTTATATTATTAAGAATATGATAGAACAGTATCAGAGCTTATGTTATAAATACTTAGGATTGTGATAGAATGGTATCAGAGCTTAGGTTACGATCACTTTAGGACTGTGGTATAAGTGACTAAGATATGACATAAATGAAAGCGAAGCTTAGGATTATGATTACTAGGGATCGTGACAGAAAGTTTATATTATGATCACTAGAAACATGATCGAAGTAGTAGAAAGGATTTAAAAGTTTAGGTGGCATATGATGCGTATAATAGAACTGATGAGTTGTGTCTTGGATTTCAATAAGTAGGATTTGATTTAAGTACAAAAGGTGTTGATCCTAGAATAAAATGATATATATGGATATATTATGGTGCTGGATATATCTGATCATTTTTATTTAGATGATTTTCAAATTCTAAACTTGACATGGGTGAATACCATTGTTAGCCTTAGAATTGATTGTGATGATATTCAAAAAATTTAATACAAGATTATATTTACTAATAATATGCTTGAGAATGGATGTAGGTCTCCTTAAATGCGTAATAACTATGCTCATTTGCCTTGCCATATCACTCAAAAAAATTCTAAGGTCATATCCTCAAGAAATATTAAAAGGCAAGAAAGACTCAAAGTCAAGAAAAATTTCAAGACTTGGTCTCATGAAAGGTTAGTTTTCCCCAAAATCCTCAAACACTATAAGAAAAATAATTTTTAGCGATAGCAATTTTGCTATCGCTAATAATAGTTTTTACCGACTACCAATCATGATCAAAAAATAAGCCATCATAAAAAAAAATTATTTATTAAACTTATTAGCAATGGCAAATATAGTATTCGCGACGACAAGTGCCGTCGCTAATACTCGTTAGTGATGGCTTTATTAGCGACAGAATGAGCCATTATAAAAAAAATTTTATTAAACTTATTAGCGACAGTGAATATAGTATTAGCGACAGTAAAATGCCATCGCTAATACTCATTAGTGATGGCACTATTAGCTATAGAAAAAGCTATCACTAATAACTCGATTTTTCCGCCTCCGTTCTGATTTTGGCTTCCCCACTAAAACTCTCATTTTCTCCTTTTAATTTCTTCCACCCTCAATTTTTTCCTCCCCCATCGAGGATTGATCAAACCCCCCTCCCCCTCTCCCAGTTCCCTTGCTCATGCCGCACCGTTGGAGCCCACGGCCTCCTCCCCCCAACCTTGCACCGCCCGGCCTCTCATTTCCTTCTAGGAGCCCGCATCCCCAAGCTCGCATCCTCGAGCTCCCCCCTTCTTCCTGGCAGCCTCTCGAAGCCGGCATCCCACTGCCCGGCCTCCCTTTTTCTTTCCACCCCTCTTGTCGGATCGAACCCCGCAGCCTCCCCTTTCTCCCCTATCGCCCCCCTCTTTACCCCACCTCCGGTCCCCTTTCTCCCCCATCACACCACTAGATTTGGCTTTTTCGAGCCCTCGATCGCCTTTCCAAGATCTTGTCCATTGAATCTCGAGCCTCTCGATCGTCTCCTACATCTCTGAGCTCCGACCGCCTCTCAGAGCCCCCAACCACCTCCCTCTGGCTGCCTCCAGCCCCCCTTTTTCCCCCACCATCGGATCTGGCTTCCCCGAGCCACCGGCTATCTCTCCGAGCCCCAAGCCCCTGGCTTGCCTCCCCGATTCCTTGGCCCGCATCCCCACTGCCGCCGCTCTGAGCCCCAAGTCTCCGGCTCGCCGCCCCCCTTACTGGATACACCACCCCCATGCCGGATCCACCGCCGCCCTTACCGGTAAAGAACTCCATTTGGAACTGGAGAAATCCATCTGATCTCTCCTTCCGATAAATCTCCAAAAAAAATGAAAGAAATAAAAAAGAGTAAAAAAAAAAAGATCAATCTATGTTGGAAAGGGACTTACTTTTTATTTATTTCTTTTGGCCTTTCCTTTGTTTTCGCTAATTTTTCTTTTTGTTCTTTTTATGTTTTCCATTCTCAAGTGTCTCGGTCGGTGGAGTGTTGGAACGGCTAAATGGCAAAACGTAGATGATTGCTAGAGGTTTGCATCAGTAATGATACATAAAAGTTTAAAAGTTATGAATGTATTATTAATTGATTTATTGAATAAGGTTGTGGATGGACCATTCAAAGATTTAGAGTTCAAATCATCTCATCCTCATATTTTAGTAGCTTATATTTTTTGTTGACTTATAAAGAATATTTTTGGTTAAACAGGTATAGCTATTACTTATATGTTAAAGTATGTTCTTTGATCAGGTTGTTGTAAATGATGGGTATATTGTTTGTATATTTGTTTGCTTTATTTTGAATGAATGTTTGGTGTTGGTAAATTCAACCCTCTATATTTAATGACTGTTATGGTTTGAATTGACATTATGTGCTTCTTGAAATGGAGAAAGAGTGATGCAATTCTATAATTATTTTCTGATTATATAGATCAAGTATTCAATAAATGAAGAATGAGTATAGTGCTAATTCTTATTTATATATTATTGTTTATATATTATTTGGATCTTGACATAGCATTTAATGTTCAATACAACTCTAGCTTTTGCTTATCATTATATTCTTGCTAATTTTCTTATGAATTAATTGAGTCCTATTGCATAGCACATGTTATTGCTAGTAAATGTCTAAAAAGAGGATGAATAGCTATAAAGATGAGTACTAAATTTTTTTTTGAGCATTCGGCAAGCAAGGAATCGAGAAAAGAAGAGTGCCGATTTTTTTTTTTTTGATCCGAAACTTATCAAAATGGTGAACTGATTTTTTTTTCTCTTTTTTCTCTGTCTTTCATTCACTATCTTGCTGCATCAATATTTCCTAAAGATCATACAAGGCTGTAAATCTTTTCCTAAATGATGGTTTTCTTTGGGACTGGATGGCTATGATCTTGCAAACAGCAACCTCCTATGAACCCAATGAGAAAAAACTCAGATGCAAAATTTTTCAAATATTTTTCAGCAAAATCTTCCTAACCCACTGAAACTTTCATATTCATTAAATAATCTATAAATGAAAGCAGAGGGCTGCTGCGCAATCCTTTCAAAGCCTCCTCAGATGATGCTTTTAGACCACTAAACTGATGAGGGGCTCTCCCAAACACATTCTCTCATGCGGGAGGGATTTTTTTCCTAGGTTGGCTTCAAAATTTCTTTCTCAAGATAGATTGGAGGTGATGCTGTTCTTCCAACGATCTTTTATATATTTTATCCTTAATACATCATCATATTTTATTTTATGATTTTTTTTCCATCTAAAACAAGCCCTATTATTCTTTTCAAAGCTGCTTGAGTTCGAAAAGAAGAGCTAGGGGATTAAAAATTTAATTTAACCATCCAATCGATGGATCGAAAATGTCTATAGCTCCGTATCATCAAATAAAATATGTAAAAATAATCTGTTCGAGAATCAAAATAGTATATCGAAATATATACCTCCATATTGATATATTATTGCTTAGAGGTAGGAATCCAAGAGGAGAGAGTGAATTAGATTTTTATAAGATTTTAACCAAATTTAAACTCTTAATAAGTATGTGCTTTGGATTAACTTAATCTTAGTATGGTTGTGTGGTGAATGCAATAAGCTATAGCGGAATTAAGATATCAAAGCAATAAGGCAAAAGTTATAGCCTGTCCTATGCTTGGGGTCGACTCCATTTCTCTTGGGGTCGACTCCATCTGCTCTAGGATCAACTCTAATTCTTTAGGGGTCAATTTCTTTTGGATTTCAATAAAATTAACTTTCTGTCTGTGCTTTCTATTCAATGGGGTCAACCCATGGTTCGTCTCATGGGATGTCCCCTCTGCATGCCATTTTCATGCCAACGAGTCGGGGTCGACTCCAATCTTTCTGAGATCAATTTTAATTTATATTTTTAATATAATATAATTAATTTTATATTTATACTTATGCTAAATAATTATTATTTTATTTATAATAAATTTTAAAAAAATATTATTGCTTATTAATGTGATTAAAATAGATTTTAAGATATTTAATTATAAATTTTTAAAAAATTTAAAACTACTAGCGATAATATTAGCGATGGTACTTACCGTCGTTAATAATTTTTTATATTTTAATTAAAAAATTTAAAAAATTATTAACAATGGTATTAGCGATGGTTATGCCATCGCTAATAATTTTTTAACACTTTAATTTAAAAAAATTAAAATTATTAGTAATGATTTTTTATCACTAATATCATCGCTAAATAACATTATTAGTGACGGTTGAATTGCTGCTACTAATAATGGTAGTTAGCAATGAGATTATTTCTATCGGATTTTTAACGACGATAAATTGACTACTAGTGACGGCAATTAGCCATCGCTAATAATCTATTTTCTTGTAGTAAAATTTGAAAGCAAATGAAGTATAAGAATTAAAGGGTTTAATCTAGTATAGATACTCTTCTAAACAAGCTTAAAATATTTTATGAAAGCAAGTCTAGCCTAAAAATATTTTCATTCAAGAAATATTGATGAAACTTCCTATGGCATGCTTGGCATGCTTTTGAGCTGACTCAGTTCAAAGCTAAGTCGACCTAGTCTCAAAGTAGAGGAAAGAAAGAAGCCCTTAAAATATAAAATAATTTTTAAAGTCAATCCAGTGATCAGCTTAGTTGACTTAGTTTGGAGCTTAATTGACTCAGTGAAGAGAAGAAATGACTCAAGTCTCAGAGGAAGATAAACACAAAAGGCAGCAAAAATCAACATTTCTTCTAAGCCAACCCAGAAGATTGATAAGTCGACTTAGCTGTCAAGTGAGTCGACGAAGATAAAATTTGAGTTGCCCAGTCTTAGGCTAGTAGAGAAAGATAGAATGCTGAATTTTTGACATCTAATATTGAGCCGACTCAAATTCAGCCAACTTAGTGTTTGGATTAGCCATCTCAATGAATATAGACAAAGTAATGGCTAGTTTCTAGAAATACAGATTCGAGGCAAATTAATTTCAAATGGCTATTTTCTTGATTCAAATGGCTAGAGTATTAATGAAGGTATTTTTGAGCCAATATATATATATATGAAGAATTGATAGAGGGAACAAAGAGTCTTAAACTTCTAAAAAAGCATTCGTTCAAGTGAAAAGTGTAAAAAACCTCAAGAGAAAAGGAAGAAAGTTAAGAGAGTCATAAATCTGATTCTTCCTACATTAAAGTCAAAGTAAAAGAGAGGAAGAGTAAATGAATTTCAACCAATAATCATGGAGAAGAAGAAGCATTAAAGGCTGACTCAACCTCTCAAAGCTTTTAAGAAAGAAATTGAAGCATTGAATTCTTAGCTACCATGACTTCTTCAGCATTAAAAGAGTTTTATTATTCTAAACTTCATTTCTTGTATTTATTTGTTACAAATTTCTTGGGTATAGAAACTTTGGGTTAGTTCAAGCCTTGTAAATTGGATGTTGTATTAGTTTTGATTAATATCTTTGAAAAAATCAACTAGGGTTAATTGTTATCTCAAAAGAAAATAATCGTGGATTGATTATAAGCCCGAAAGAAAGCAATCAGTTGTAAGGCTGTGGTTAGTGATCTGATGAAAATCAACTGAGTTGGATTGTGAATCTAGAAAATAATCGGACTGTAATCTGTGAGAGATTATAGTTAAATTCTTAAGTAGGTTACTTAGAGAGTGGATGTAAGTATAAGTTTAGCACTGAACCAATATAAAATTATTGTGTTTATGATTGAATTTATTGCCTCTTCCATTTTATTTCCATTGTTACTTTATATTACCTACATATCTTACCACTTACATAATTTAAGTTGGTTTGGGCACACACTTTACTTTTAGCTTAAAGTTTTAAATTTTATAAAATCCAATTTACCCTCCTCCCTTTTGGGTTGCTGCCTTTGAAAAATAAGTGGTATCAAAGTGGGTACACAGCCCAATTGATCTAACAATTAAGAGTTAAAGATCAATGACAATATCTATTGGTACATCATTGGTTGAAGGTCAATCAACTAATAGATCTCTACTTTTTAATCGCACAAACTATATCAACTGGAAAGTATGTATGAAAATCTTTATTCAAGCATAAGATTATGATATATGGAATATCATAGTCAAAGGTTCTCATACACTTACTATTATAATATATGGTGAGTCAGTTTCTAAGTCCGAAAAAGATTGAGATGAACAAGATAAAAAGTTAGTACAAGTTAATACTAAAGCTATCAATATTTTATATTGTGCTCTAGATGCTAATAAATTTAATAAAATATCTACATGCATGTTTGCTAAGAAAATCTAGGATCGACTTGAAGTTACCATGAGATAACTAATCAAGTTAAAGAATCCAAGAGAAATATGCTAGTACATAAGTATGAATTATTTAAAATAGAACTTAATGAAAGTATTACTGATATATTCACTAGATTCACTGATATTATTAATGGTTTGAAAAGTCTCGGTAAAGACTATACTAACAGTGAATTGGTGCACAAAATTCTCAAATTATTACAAAAAAATTAGAAGGCCAAAGTGACTGTAATTCAAGAGGCAAAAGATCTTAACAAATTGACTTCAGAAGAACTCACAGGCTCTCTCATAACTCATGAGTTGAGTATGAACCAAAATACAAAAAAAAAAAAAGAGAAAGACTATTGCATTGAAGTCATCTGTCATGGAAGAGCTAGAAAGTGAATCATCTGAAGTTTCAAAAAATAATGATAAAATGATAATGATCACTTACAGACTTAAGAGGTTTTTAAGAAGAAATAAGTTTTTCCTCAAGAAGAAAGGGTTTTCAAGAGGGAAAGAAAGCAAGAAAAGAGAAAAGAAAAAGGAGAAAAATAAGAAGCAATCAACTATCCATTATGAGTGCAAGAAGCCTGGTCACTACAAGTCTGATTGTCCTCTACTCAAGCAAGGCTCAAGAAAATTCAAAAAGAAAGCAATGATGGCTACATGGAGTAATAATGAAGACTCCACCTTTGATGAATAGGAAGAAACAAAGGAAGAAAAGTCAATTTATGCTTAATGACATTTGAGGATGAGGTAACTGAAAATATTCCCGATGATTTTATATTTGATGAATTGTATGATGCCTTTAAAGAATTGCTTATAGATTTTAAAAGAATTTCTCTTAAAAATAAGGAACTTAAAAAACTTAATCAATTCTTAACCGAAGAAAAAGAAAATTTTCAAAATGAGAAGGAGAAGCTTGTGAAAAATCAATCAGACTAAGTTGTGAAGAATAATGCTTTACAAAAGAAAGTTGATAAATTAAAATCTATAGTAGATAAATTTATTTTAACTTCTCAAAATTTTCAAATACTTTTGAAAAAATAGTATATTTTTTGATAAAGCTAGATTATGATTAATATATTTAGTAAGCAAAGACTTCTAAAGAATGCTTTTGCAAAACCTACACCTAAAATACATTCAATTATTTGTTTCAGATGCAATAAATCTAGTCATAAAGCTATTGACTGTAATTTAAATAAATCCAAGAATGTTAAATCAAGAAATATAAAGATTATGTAGATATGGGTTTCAAAAGAAACCACCTAAGCTAACCCCAAAGGATCAAAATTAGCTTGGGTACCTAAAAAGACTTGACACTCTTTTTGTAGGTATGCTTGGCATCTCATGGATTAATAAGGAAATGGTATCTTAACAGTGAATGTACAAGGCACATGATGAGATAAATCTCAATTTATCTCTTTCAAAAAAAAAGATAGTGAAGTTGATACATTTGGAGATGATAGTAAAGAAAAAATCATTGGTCTCAATAATATAAAGATTACTCCTATTACTTATATGGAAAATATATTGCTTGTTGATGGTCTAATGCATAATCTTCTTAGTATTAATAAATTATATAATAAAAATTTTAATATTTTATTTAAATCATTTCATTGCATAGTAACTAATTCCAATGATAATGAAATTAAGTTCATAGGAAAAAGGCATGAAAATGTGTACTTAGTAGATCTTGATGATCTTAGTAAGGACAATATTGAATGTCTAGTTGCTATGAATGCTAAAAGTAAATGAAACTAGTTGGATTTGGCATAATAGATTAGGACATATAAGCATCGATTCTATTACTAGATTAATTAAAAGATATTTGGTTAGAGGCTTATCCAATATCAATTTTGAAAAGAATAGAATTTGTAATGCGTATAAGTTAGGAAAGCATATTAGATCTTCATTCAAATCTAAAAATCTAGTTTCAATTACTAGGCCATTAGAACTTTTTCATATTGATTTGTTTGGACCTATCAAGATAGCTTGTCTTGATGGTAAATGTTTTGGATTTATAATAATCGATGATTTTTTTCGATATATATAAGTTTTGTTTCTTACTCACAAAGATGAAGCTTTTAAATTATTTATAAAACTCTTCAAGAAGATAATAACTAAAAATGATTATAATATTTTAAAAATTAGAAGTGATCATGGTACTGAATTTGAAAATTATAATTTTAAAAAAATTTATTTTGAAAATGATATAAATCATAATTTTTCAGCTCCTAGGATATCTCAATAAAATGAGATGATAGAAAGAAAAAATAGAATTTTACAAAAAATAGCACGGATCATTTTTGTGAAAGCAATTTGCTAAAATATTTTTGAATAAAAACTATAAACATAGGATGCCATGTACTCAATCAAACTTTAATTAGATCTATTTTAAAGAAAACTCCTTATGAACTTTATAAAGAAAAAAGCCAAATAGCTCTTACTTTAAAGTTTTTGATTGCCGATGCTATATTTTAATAAATGCAAAGATAAAGTGAAAAAATTTGATGTAAAATATGATAAAGATATTTTTTTAGGATATTCATCATCTGGTAAAGCTTATAAAGTATTTAATAAAAGAACATTAGTGATAGAAAAATCTGTTCGTGTTGTGTTTGATGAAACTAAGATTTTCAAATCAAGAGAAGTAGATTTAGATGATGATGCAGGTTCACTTGAAAAAGAGATGAAAGACAAATCTTTGGAAAGCTCTCCTTCATAAGTGAATGAAGAAGATAAGGAGAAAGATAAAGCAAATGAACCTGAAGAGATGGAAAAGCTTCCTTTATTAAATCAACAAGATACTCATGATCTCCTAAGAGAATGGAGGTATGCTTATGGTCATCCAAAAGAGCTTATAATAGGTCTTAAGATATTAAAACTAGAGCTTCACTTAGAAATGCATTAAATTATTTTGTATTTGTATCTTATTTTGAACCTAAACTAATTCATGAAGCTGAAAATAATTCGAATTGGATAATGGCTATGTGAAAAGAACTTAATCAATTTGAAAGAAATCATATATGGAACTTAGTAAAAAGACCTAAAAGCCATCCTACAATTAAAACTAATTAGGTTTTTCAAAGTAAACTAAATGATGAAGGCAATGTAATTAAAAACAAGGCTAGATTGATTGCACAAGGTTATAATCAAGAAGAAAAAATTGATTTTGATGAAATTTTTCCATCTGTTGCTAAGCTTGAAGCTATTAGATTGCTTTTAGTATTTGCATATTTTATAGATTTCAAGCAATTTCAAATGGATGTAAAGAGTATATTTTTAAATGATTACATTACAAAGGAAGTTTATGTGGAACAACTTGTAGATTTTGAAAATCATAAATTTTTAAATCATGTATTTAAATTAAACAAAACATTATATAGATTAAAATAAGCAACAAGAGCTTCGTATGAGAGGTTAAGTAAATTTTTGTTTGAATATAATTTTAAAATAGAAAATATGGACACAACTCTCTTTACTAAAAGAAAAACAAATGATCTTTTAATTATTCAAATTTATGTAGATGGCATAATATTTAATGTTACTAATGAATTCTTGTGTGAAAAATTTACTAAGTTGATTTAGAAGTTCGAAATGAGCATGATGGATGAACTAATCTTCTTTCTCGGACTCCAAATCAAGCAAACAAATGAGAGGATCTTCATAAACCAAAACAAATATATAAAAAAAAATCTTAAAAAAATTTATTATGGAGAATGTCAAAAGAATTGACACCCTCAAAGCTCAAATGGCAAGTTTGATCAAAATTCAAAGGGAAAAGCTGTAGATCCTAAGCTATATAAAGTTATGATTGAATCTTTTCTTTACTTAACTGCTAGTAGACTAGATATTATGTTTAATATTTGTATGTATGCTCATTATCAATCAAATCATAAAGAATCTTATGTAATAGTAGTTAAAAATTTTTTTAGATATTTAATTGATACTTAAAATACTGGTATATAGTATTTAAAGCAATCTTCTCTAAACTTAATTGGTTATTCAAATACTAATTTTGATGAATGTAAGTTAGATAGCAAAAGTACAAGTGGTACATGTTAATTTTTAGATGTTAATTTGATCTCATGATTTAGTAAGAAATAAAATTCAATGGTATTGTCTACAGCTATGACTGAATATATTACAGCTGGAAGTTGTTGTACTCAATTTTTATAGATCAAACAATAATTAGAAGACTATAGTTTAACTTGTAGTAAGATTTCAGTAAGATGTGATAATAGAAGTGCCATAAACTAACCAAAAATCTAATTCAGCATTTAAGATCAAAATATATTAAAATTAGGCATCACTTTATTAGGAATCATATTCAAAATAATGATGTCATTCTTGAATTTATTTTCACTGATAATCAAATTGCTGATATTTTTACAAAATCTTTAAGTGAAGACAAGTTTTGTTCAATAAGAAAAGAATTAGAAATTTATGATCCGTAAGTTGAATTATCTTAAATTGTTCATTTGTAATGATTTATTTTTGATTGAATCTTGTGAATGATTTAATTGCCTTGATTCACTTATGATGTACATTGAATTGATTTTAAAATGAGCTATGTTTCAGGATGATTGATCGCATCATTTCTTGAAAAACCAAAAATTCTAGAAAATCCTAAAACATCCCTTGTGCTAGACTGAGCTGACTCATCCTTAGTTTGAGTTGACCCTCGTTTGAGTTGACTTATCAGTAATTTGAGTTGACTCAGAGGTCGGCATCCAGTCTTTTAATCGAGGCCTTAATCATCCATTTTCACTGTTTTCTTTTTATTTTTATTATCTAGTTCCCAAAAGCTCTGTACCCCATAAAAACAGTTCATCCTTTGTCCATTTTTGAGAAGTTTATGGTAAAGTTGAGATTCAAAGGCTCCAAAGAAACAGGTGGCTTATTAGATCAAAAGATCCTACCAACATCATCCATCGAGAAGTGAAACAACTAGAATTCAAGAGGAAAGAAGGATCAAAAAATGGATGGATCTAACAATCAGGAAAGAAGCACCTATATCTTGATCTTCTGAACCTCAACAAGTTTCTCCAATCAGTGCAAGAAGACCACCTCCATCTCCTCCTCAACCAATAGCCCCCTATCCTTCGTCTCCTGGTAAAACCATTCCCTTATCTTCAAGATCTGTAACAACTGGAAGGAATATTGATTTTGGGTTTATAGAATCAGAAAGATTTGAAATTGGAAAAAAGGATTAAGAAACCTAGGTTGGGAGTTCATCTGTGCACTTAATCTTCCAATTTACGCCAATCTAGTCAGAGAATTTTATGGAAATATCAAAGGAGAAGGGAGTGTCCTTGAAACTGAAGTAAAAGAAATAAGGATAAGGTTAAATGCTCCCTCCCTTTGATGGATCCTAAAAGCTCCAACAATTGAAGCAGATGAGATTGTGAACAAAGATATTGCTCTAAAGACTATTCTTGGGACTTTACCCAAAAAAAAAAAAAAAAAGACTATTCTTGCAACAGAGGATGTGGTAAATTTTCTAGAAATTTGGGCAAACTAACTCTACAAAATTCAGATTACTACATCATATGATCGCTAGGATCTTCGTTCCCAAAATTGGAAGGTTTAACTTTGTCACTGTGAAGGATGTGATTCTAATGCATCACATCATAAATGGGCTTCCCTTTAACCTGCCAAGAGTGATGATCAAAATCATGCAAGAAGTAGCTTTAAGAGCAAAACTTTCACTGCCTTATGGTATGTTTCTCACATTGGTCTTCAATAAGTTTGGAATTAATTTGGAAGGGAACCCTCAAGAGATCTGAGACATTTTGATATCTACAACATGAATTCTTTGAGGAGAATAGGGTATACTAAAATTGACAACCTCTGGTTTAAGAAAGGTGAAGAAAGAGAGGAAGATGAAGGAAGGGAAAGAACCGACGTTGCCTCTGAGCCTGTGGATCATCAAGTTACTACTACTTCAGCTCAGCCCTCTCAAATGGAACCTTCTACTCCTCCCTTGGTCTGACTGGGAGAAGATCAAATTGAAGATATTGTGCAGCGAGTTCTCACCAGGGTTCATTCTATCATTAAGATGGTTCTTAGGGAAGTGGTAAATAAGTGTGATCATGCTTCTGAGCCATTGGATCCTCTTCACCCTTCTATCTCAGATCCATCTCCTTTCCTAGACTAGAGACCATATACCACATACATTGCATATTAGCATGTTCTTTTTGGTTATTTTGCCTGCTCCTGATCTGTCTCCTTTTGTAAAGGACAAGCATATCTCATATTGTAAAAATCTTTGATTATCTAATGCTTCAATATTTGTCTTCCCATGATCTTATGTTATGAGCTATCTTGCTTGAATATTATTACGATTGCTTAAACAATTCAATGTGCAATGCTAGGTGATGGTTATATGTTAATTGGACACCAAGTTGATGATGATTGCATAATACTCTGCTAATATTAAATCACTTAAAATTGAATTAATTGTGATGATTGCAACCTTGTCCCTACTTTTTGATAATGACAAAAAAGAGGAGAGATAGGGAATGGAAATAAACATTATTAAGATTATTAAGATGATCAAAGCTAAAAAATCATATAAAAGCGAAAAGCTAAAGTTATGATGCTTAAATTATGTTGAATTGAATAACAAAGAGGGAGAAGAAATAATGAGATTTGATTAATTCTTGAATGATTCAGTTATAATAAATTTTTGATTAGCAAAAGTTAAAAGCTAAGATATGCTTGTATTGAAAAATTATATAAGAAAGAGAGTTTTATATTGAAATTTGAAATTTATTCAATGCTTAAAAAGTGGTACTCAAAAGGTTTTGTCATCATCAAAAAGGAGGAGATTGTTAGTCTTAGAATTGATTTTGATGATATTAGAAGAGTTTGAGCACAAGATTATGTTTACTAATGATGTATTTGAGAATAGTTGTAGGTCTCCTTAAATGCTTAATAACTTTGCTGATCTGTCTTGCCATATCACTCAAGAAAATTCAAAGGCCATATCCTTAAGAAATATTTAAAAGCAAGAAAAACTTTAAGTTAAGAAAAATTTCAAGATCTTGCTCTCATGAAAAGTCAGTTTTTGTCACTTAAAATTCTCAAATTTGGAAGCAAATGAAGTATAAGAATTAAAAGATTTAATCTAGTTTAGACGTGCTTCTAAACAAATTCGAAATATGTTTATGAAGGTAAGTCTAATCTAAAAATATTTTGGTTCAAGAAATATCGCTAAAACTCTTTGTGGCATATTTGGCATGTTTTTGAGCCGAACCAATCTCAAAGCAAAGGAAAGACAGAAGTCCTCAAAATACTAAATATTTTCTAAGCCAACCTAATGATCAACTTAGCCGACTCAATGAAGAGAAGAGCCAACTTAGTCTTAGAGGAAGCTGAACATAGAAAGTAACAAAATCCAATATTTCTTCTGAGCCGATCTAGAAGATCGATGAGCGGACTCAGCTATCAAGTGAGTCGACCAAGACAGGATTTGAGCTGACCCAGTTTCAGGCTAGCAGAGCAAGACGGAATGCTAGATTTTTGGCACTTGCTGTTGAGCCGACTCAAATTTTAAGTGAGCCGACTCAGAGCTGAGGTGAGCTGATACAGTATTTGAGTGAGCCGACTCAGTGGATACAGATGAAAGAACATCTAGTTTCTAGAAATGCAAAATCAAGGCAAATTAATTTCAAATAGCTATTTTTTTAATTTAAATGGCTAGAACATTAATTAAAAGTATTTTTGAGCCAATATATATGAAGAATTAATGGAGGGAATAAAGAGTCTTGAACTTCTAAACTTATTGAGCATTCATTCAAGTGAAAAGTATAAGGAACCTCAAGAGAAAAGAAAGCTAAGAGAGTCATAAATCATATCCTTCCTACATTAAAGTCAGAGTAAAAGAGAGGAAGAGTAAGTAAATTTCAGCCAGTAATCATTGAGAAGAAGAAGCATTAAAAGCTGCCTCAACCTCTTAAAGCTTTCAAAAAAGAAGTCCAAGCATTGAATTCTCAGCTACCATGACTTCTTCAGCATTAAAAGAGTTTTATTATTCTAAACTTCATTTCTTATATTTGTTTGTTACATGTTTCTTGGGTATAGAAATTTAGAGTTTGTCCAAGTCTTGTAAATTAGATGTTGTATTGGTTTTGATTGGTATCTCTGAAAAAACTAATCAGGATTGATTGTTATCTTAGAAGAAAATAATCATGGGATGATTGTGAGCCGAAAAAAAAATAATCAATTATAACGTTGTAGTTGGTGATCCAATGAAAATCAACTGGATTGAATTGTGAATCTGAAAAAACAATCAAACTATAATGTTTGAGAAGCTATAGTTGAATTCTCAAACGGGTTACTTAGAGAGTGGATATAGATACTGAGTTTAGCATTAAACTATTATAAAATTATTGTTTGTGATTAAGTTTATTGCCTCTTTCATTTTATTTCTACTATTACTTTATATTACCTGCATGTTTCATCACTTACATAATTTAAATTGCTTTGGGCACCCACCTTGCTTTTAGCTTGAAGTTTTAAATTTTATAAAACATAATTCACCTCCCCTCTTGGGTTGCTGCCTCTAGGAAACAAGCATGATGATTTTTCTAATTTTGATGTTACTTATTTAATTATTACAATTTCAAGATTTACCAGCAAGAAGTTGTTAAGGATAGGGCCTAAGAAAGAATTTTATAGTATCAAAAAGGAATATTCTTTGAGAATCGAATCTCTAAAAGGAATAGGTATGAAAGTAGCACGTAAAGAAAAGTATATATTTGATTGATAGATTTGATTTTATCAATTGGACATAAGATATGCATCTTAGTGGAATCTTTAATAAATTAAATTATTATTTGGATCGGATTATTTGATCTTCTTGATATTCGTTGGAGATTGTTGGTTGTAAAAAATCTCAAGTCAAAGTTTAGGTTTTTGAGCTAATCTAGGGTATTTTGCTACTGTTGTTGAATTTAATGAAGAAATTGGTTTCGGGAGATGTATATGAGTTTAACATGCAAAGAATAAGATTCAGGTGGATCTGTTGATTGATGCTCAAGATTGTGGTGAAGGAAATTCTAGAAAAAATAGTTGAGTTGATTTTACTCATAGAGATCTTGACTTGACATCTTCTAATTTTTTGGAAATATGAGTTAATCATTTTATAAAGAAAGATTGGTTTGGAATCATCCCATTGATTATCAAGTAAATATAAGATTAACTTACTTCAAATTAATTGTAAATGTATTAGATTCTAGATTAATAGTGAAAGCTTATGCAAGGGCTTCACATATGAAAAATGGATTAAGATTTAATCTTGATGTAATATGCTCAAGGCATATCAAGACAAAGAAAATCAAAATTTTCCTCTAGTTCTATCAAAAATTTGAAAGGTTAAATCTTTTTAAATTTCGATGTAAATTAGTATTCTTGTCTAAATTCATTCGATAAACCTACAAAATTTGATAAATTTAGATCAAAGTATGCAGTGAAAGTATAATGGTTTGATTATTCTGATACTAGTGAAAAGCATTAATTCATACTCAAAAGGGTAATGATCAGAGACTGAATTTGATTTTTAGTAAAAAGACTTTAATTGGTGAATGAAAAGAGAAAATTATTGATTCTTATGATAATCATGATATTGGTAGATTCTTTTCTTATGGACGATGATAAGAAGAATTTTGGGCATCTCAAGTTTGGGGTTAACTTATTGGTAATCTTTAGTTGGGCTCGAATTTGGAATGTTTGGCATAGATCTCTTTTTTCTTCGCTCTGACATTGTTACTTTATCTGATGCTTGAGATTTTGCTAAGATGAAAATCTAGTCATTAAATTGTTGGAAGGTTAAAGGAAGAAAGAAGCCTATGATTATGAAGAGTATCCAAGGTTCAGGCGTTCTTTAGTTTCTATTAAAGGTAGTTTGGGTCAATTACAATTTCTTAATGAAATTAATTAATCAATGTATGGAACAAAGAATTTTGATATTTTAATATAAGGTCAAAATATTACTGTTCTTTGAAAAAATTGAGAAACCGATATAAAAAAAAATGAGTTTGAGATACCATATAATCTTGTTACATTAAGATTTTGTGAAACAAGTATTATGCCCAATCCTATTTGGGCTCTTAGACTGGCCTAAACTAAATGGGCCCAAAACCACCAGATCACATGCATGGCACAAGGAAGGAGAGGTGGAAGAAAACTCTGGTTAAGAGTCTTTTTCTCTCTCGATTCCATCAAGATCGGGGAACTAGAGTCTTCTTCTCTCCAAATTTAGTTGAGATTGGGGTTGAGGGAGTTCGGATTAGCTTAGGAAAACTCCTCTATAAAAGCCCTCTTCCCCTCCCTTAGATCTCCATCTTGAGTAATTGAGAAATCACCATGAATTTAGAGGGATTTCTCGAGGTCTTTCATGGGTTGCCACTAGGAAAAAAGGTTGTCGGAACTCTTCTGGCCGTCGGAGCGAGGTAAGCTCCTTTCTTCTTCTTTCTCTTCTTCTTTTGGTTGTTTCCTCATCGCTGACGCTTGGTTGAAGCCGACAAACTGTCAAATTCATCTCAAATAGAATCGTCCCTCTTTTTTTGTGGTTTTTTCTAAACACCACCAGCAACAGCTGTCGTTGAGACCGTCGCTGGGGCCATCGCTAGAAGCTACCATGGGTGGCCAGCCTCAATTTTCTACGGACATGCGAGGGAAAAGGAGAACAAGGAATAGACCCCTTTTTTAGGAAGAGAAGAAGAGAGGATTCTTCTCTATCTTCTCTGGTGTATAATAATTAATTAACTATTTAATTAGTTAATTATTTAATTACTTAACTCTCTTTAGATGGATTATAGAAAATTCTAGAAAGAAAAAATTTTAGGACTAGGCGTGGATCCTGTGAACCCCGATAGAGGGTTCTAGATAATTAATTTGATTTATTAAATTTATTTTATAATATTAATTTGAATACATAGAAGAGCGATCCATCAAACGAGAGGACATCAAGTAGAGTTTTGACATCTAAATCATAATCTAGTGAGTCTAGTTTATCGCTAATTGAAATAAAAATTCTTATACATAATCACTATTATATATGCTATTTTTACTGTTAGAATTGTATCATTGATTTTGCATCGTTGGATCCATGTTGATGGATTTATTATGTTTGAGACACTATTATTTCTTATACGATTTTTTAACATAAATACATTATGTATCGATTATATATGTGTATCAATGATTGATGGTATAATTATATTGATATAATATACTTATTTTGATCACACTGTACGCTCAAATTGATTTAATAACATCAACATGTAATAATCGGATAGACAGGATATGGTTTGGACTAGCCTGTAGAATAGCCTCCATGAACTTATGTGTGGAAATTCAATCTGATAAAGATCATGAGAATTCGATCTGATAAAGATTGAGAAATAGCTGACCAGGAGTTTATGTCTCGGACAATTCCTATGGGCTTATGCATAAAAATTTGATCCAAAATATCATGAAAATTTAATTTGAGAAAAATTATAAAAACTTGATATGAGAAAAATCATGAAAATTTGATCCGACAAAGATCGAGGCATAATCTTGGTTAGTCCAAAGGTGAAAGAAAAAGATTAAAAAAATCTAAAATTATGATAAGAGGAATAGATGACAGGACATAAAACTAATGCTGAATATTCACTTATGGACATATAGTGATACATCTCTTTTGACAAAATATATATTTGATAATTGATTATGTGTTTATTAGAGTTATTCTGAATATATGATATGAAATTTCATGTTTGATGCTTATTGCTACTTTCAGATTATATTAAAATATTGGTGTGGATATGTGGAGAGTCTTACTGAGTTGTAAAACTCACCTTCCTGATCCATTTCTTTTTTAGAATTACAAGATATATACATTTGGCTATGGTTGAAATCTCAATTTAAAAGAATTGATTAGATAGAGTGTCATCAATGACAATTGGATGATCAAATTTTGTAAATTGTATAAAATTTAATATTTATTAATGTGAAATATTTATTATAAATTGAGATTAATAGTATTTGTGAATGTTCAGATTATAATGAATTTTAAAATCTTATATATTTTTTAGAATCTTATTCTAAGGAGTGTATGGCTATCACGTATCCAATCTGGATACTAAGTTCAGGATGTAACAGATTATTTCCTGCATCATATGAAATTCTAACCTGCTTCATATCTACAAACAGAGAGCTAACAAAAATCATGATTTCACATTTGTTGATAGAAGGATGAGTGATATGTACTTCAACAAAAACAGATACAATGCAATATTTTTTTTTTTGGTAAAATATACAATGCAATACAGATACAATACAGATACAATGCAATACTTTAGATAATACAACCTGAAGTTTGAACTTTCAACTTACACATAGAACACTAATTCAATATCTGTATTTCTTCAATCATGACCATAAGTACAGCTAAGCTTCTATGTATGTGGTATATTATCAAGAAAGTTTTCGGCAGAAAATGATCCGTTTTATCCAGGATGTTTCAGCATATCATACATGCAACACAAGCTCCACTAGATATGCAGGGGACAGAGAAGTCAGTCCCCAGAAAAATGAACAAGCTAGAGCACTAAATGCAGTGAATGCATTTTCTCAGAATTAAAGCATAAAAGATTTAAAAAACAATTGCTTGTCAAATAAATATTATCATACATGCAACAGAAGCTTCACTAGCTAATTGCCCCAGAAAAATGAATAAGCTAGAGCATTGAACGTGATGAATGCATTTTTTGAAGAATTAAAGCATAGAAGATTATATTTTCACTAGCTTTACCGAATTATATTTTCACCAAAACAAAATAATAATAATCAAGTGACAAGAGAAATCACTTCATAGATTGGAAATGTTGAGCAATACAAAATAGGCCAATGCAAGTGTTTCATTACGATGTATACTCTGTACAACACTTCGAACAATACAACAAAACATACCAGGATCCAATGAACTCCAGACAGGTGAAGCCAGCAAGACCCAGAAGTAGAACAAGTAGCAACTCTCAATCAATATGATCATCTTCAACTGGAGTGTTTGGAAACAATGGCTCTCTTCTTGTGGCAAAGCTTGTGGGTTCTATACTCTGCCCTCTAAATTTTAGTTCTGCAGGTCCTCTAAAACTAGAGTCAGTAGAACCAGTCCTAAATGGGATCCCATGTCCTCCAGGATACCGAGGCGGAGAACCATACCTTCGAGGTGGATCTCTGAGCACACCTCCTCGCCGCTCCCTAAGATCACCGCCTCTCGAACCATCAACATAAGCTCTGTCACCAGCCCCACCACCCAAAAGACTACCTGTTGTTGTTGTTGTTGTGATGCCTGAGTCACTAAAGGACTCCTCCGGCGCCCACCCTAAAGAGTCCTTCTTCTTCACATAAAACTGCCATATGCCAATCAGAAACAAGAGGAACAAGAGAGCAGAGCCACTCCACACCACGGCATTGGTCTCCACCTCGAACACGGGAAAATTCGACCGATATATCCCGATGTACCCATCGTCGAAGCCCAAAACCACAAGCTTTTCACGGTCAGCAGCGATCAGAATCTTTGCGGTCGAAGACCCATGAGCTGCAGTATCAGAATTCAGGAAGAGTGATTTGATTTCATGGATGGTGGCGAAGAAGAGAGGCCGAGGAGCTCCAACCCTGCCAAAATACTGAGAGGAGATATTGTAGACAAAGACCTTGGCATGGCTCGCCACGAGGAGATAACCTTTGATAGTTTGGATGGAAACAGGGCCATCTATCTCCGACTTCCTCATCGCCCGAACCCGGCACTTGAGGTTGGGGACGTCCCCCAGGAGAATGACATGGATGAGGTCACCACCGGCGGTGAACCCATATGCCTTGGACCTCTCCGATGAATCAAAGGAGTAGGCTTTCGAGACCGACCCATTGAGCCCTTCGCATTCCGTTTCTTTCACCACCATCGACCGCATGTCGAGAGACCCGGCGCTGGTCTCGGTCAAGAAGAGAAGCCTCTGCTTCATGAAGGCGAGAGGTCGGCCGGAGGCAATGGCGGTGCCGTAGAGAGTGCCATTCTCTGTGAAGACCCTGATCCTCCCGCCGGCGTCCGTGGCAAGGACGTACCTCGTCGGGCCAATCTGATGCATCTCGAGGCCGAGCACCAGCGGGGGGTCCAGCTCGCGGGGCCCGCGGACGAACGGCCCGGAGCTGCGGACAGAGAGGGTGGTCCAGTCGTCGCCGGTGGCAGCGGACTCCCAGAGGCGGTGGGCAGCGATGGAGCCGTCGGCGTGGGCGGTGAAGAGGAGGCTTTCGTAGCGGCGGGAGGAGAGGTAGGAAAGGATGGAGGTTACCGGGAAGTCAGAGATGGAGGGGAGCTCGATGAGGACGTCGCCGGCGGTGGAGAAGACGTAGACCCGCCCCAGAGTGTCGCCGACGGCGAAGTACTTGCTGAGGCCGTCGAGGTCCTCGTAGGGAAGGACGGTGGCGGCCGAGGCGGAGGCGGAGGCTTCCAGCCGCGCGGCTGCGGCGAACTGGAACCGCTCCGACCACCAGGTCTTATGCTTGGTCACGGCGACCCCGAGGGTCCGGTCGCCGCGCGCCGCCAGCTCGGGTAGCGGCTGTGTGACGAGAGAAGGAAGGGTCTCCGGAGTGTGAGGAAGGGGATGGTGGGATGGCGGGGCGGAGCAGGTGGAGAGGGAGTACTCCAGGGCGGAGACGGTCTCGGATAGGGATTCCACGAGGGCCTCGAGGCGGTGGAGCTGGGCCTCCTGGCGGTCGAGGAGGGAGGGCGGCGGTTCCTCAGCTGCTACGGCGGAGGAGAAGAGGGAGAGGGAGAGGAGGAGGAGGAGAAAGGTGTCGCCTTTGGCTGCCATGGATGCAGACTGACGGAGGTCCAGGGCTTGGCCACTGCCCGACGCTCGTCCGCCTCCCCCTCCTCCTCCGATCTGGGGGAGCAATTTGGAGACGAAATCTATTGAAATAATAATTTTATGGTTCTGAAAACCGAGTTAGATTAATATGTGTAGTTTTTTCCCTTTTTTTTTTTTGTAAAAGATAACGAAAATCCAACCGAAAACCAGGATAAGGCTATGAAGGAACCTGATCCCCTCCATCAATAGAAAAAGTAAAAAAAGATATTTCCAAAAACAACTGCGCAGTCAAGGCAAGCAAAACATCTTTTCAGGCACTAGCGTGGGTTATATGTCGTATTTATATAAAAAATTATGTATTAATCCACGGTAGTTTATTTTTTTGAAAATAAAAAATTTATTTAAAAATATATATTTTTAAATAAATATTTTTAAATAATATTTAAATAAAAAATAATTTATTTATATTTTTTTATGTATTAAAAAATGATTTGAGAATCTCTTATCCATGCTCTTTTGCATTACTAATTTTTTGAATAAGTTGTTAAGATCTATCCATATTTTTTATAATATTTTTTATTATATAAAAATTATTATATATAATAATATAATATAATATATTTTTTTATAATATATCATATTATAATATTATTATAATATATTATATAGTATTATTATAATATATTATAATAATATAGTATATAAAATAGAATATATTATATAGTTATGTTATTATATTTATTATAGTACTATATTATTATAATATATTATAATAATATAGTATATTAAAATATATTATATTATATTTTTATTATCACATACTATAATATATTATCGTATTATATTATATTATACTATATTATTATTATAAGGTTAAGGGTATATTAGGATTGAATTAAAAAAATTATTTTTTTAGTTGATGGAAAAATGATTCAACCATCCCTTAGGTGAGTAAGATTTTTTTCATTTGATGGGTAAATGCTATCCATAGAAAAGTAACTTATTCATTTTAAAAAATATGAGAATATAAGTAATTTGATCAATAGAAAAGTTGATCAACTTTCTCATGAAATTTATCCACAAAAAGTATTTGGACTTCAAAGATATGCAAGAAATATACACACACAGCAAGAGATAGTGAGAGAGATGTGTAAGTTTTTATTTGGACCATCGAGTTGGACGTGGATTGTGTCTTTTGTGTTTTTTTTGCGACACCAATTGAATCATTTATCGCACAACTCTCACAGTGCTCTGAATTTTTTCTTTGATCTACTTGCATAAATCTTGTAGTAGTTATTCCATAATTCAATGATGGATATTACAATATGAAAAATATAATTTGAATCCTAGTTTGGTCACAAATACAGAAATACTTATCTAGTTATCTCCACCTAATTAACTATCCAAATTTTTTGTTCAAAAATGAGAAACTAAATTCTGAAAAAGCAATTTCAGCTAGTTTTGTTTCGTTAGCCTCTTGCATACTTCTCTTTATGTTATCATTCCCCCAATTGACATGATAGTGGACTTCGCAAGGTATCAAGGCTAATTTGTAGGCTTTCAATAGCAAAATGATTATTTTTTAATTTAAAATTTTAAAACCATCCAATCTAAATATTTAGGAGGCAATTATCTCTGTAACCTACGAAGAAAAGTTTTCCACATTTGAAGTTAATTAGATAATATGGTTCTTGTGTTTACATTGCAGGGAAAAAAAAAAAGAAGAAGAAAAGAATACAATAATTTTGGTATTGGCTAGCTGTTTGCTTACAAGGATATCAACAGTACCATTTCATTAGACTTGGCAGCATGCCAACCAATTTCTACACATTAGATGCCTCTTGGATTGGCCATGACATGATAATCAAATGCCTCAAGGTGGGACCCCCCATAAACATGCTAAGCATGCAAAGATGTGGATGTGACAAGCAGCAGTATGACATCCCTTCCACTAGAAAACTACTGGTTTCCATGCTTGTGCTAAGCCAATTCCATCTTCCACCAAACCAGTGGCCTGAGTTTCCCCACACCTGCCTTGGCTCCCTTGAGGCTAATCTATCCCTTTGCCAGCCTTTTGCATCCACAAAATTCCCTCAAAAGTAACACCTTTTTCTTCCTCCCTTTGATCCAACCCTTCCAATGTCCAACTGCAGCCTCTTCCAACATGTCAGCTGCTTCAGCCTCTGCTGTGGCTGCTGCCTACTCCTCCATATCCCAACACTCCCTCAGATCTCCCTCAACTCCTCCTTCCAATCCACCTCTCCTTTCCTCAATAAACCAAGTGAGTTATCTTCAATACCAAAAACTTAAAAGTAGTTCTTTTGCCATAGACCCATCAAGGAAACTGTAAACCACACTGACCTCCCTGTCTCTTTTATTGCAGAAAAGTGCCTTCCATGGTTTGCAACTATTGGAGAGGAGAAGGGTGTCTTCCATAGCCGAGAGAAAGAGAAGTTGGGGGAGGAATGGGGCTCTTGGAGGGAGGAAAGGGCTCGAGATCAGTGCGAGAACTGCTGGTGCATCAAAGAGCATTGAGGTCGAAGTTGACAAGCCCCTGGGCCTGACCTTGGGGCAGAAACCCGGGGGTGGAGTCATCATCACTGTAAGCAGAACACCTCATCTTGATTTATATTGAATTACCCAAAAATACTAGCATAGAGACTAGTACTTAATTTTAACAGATATGTTCTTGAACCCATTGTGTTCTAGTGATGTAGTCGTGAAATCAGGTACTAGATTTAGTCTGGTTATCTGGTGCATCAGCACTTAAATAGTTGACTGCTTTCTTTTAGGCAGCTGCAGTACCAGCATCCAATACTAAGGTAAATTTTGCACCATCAATCATATGGTACCCGTTGCTGGCTTTTGGAAACAAAAAACTGAGTTCTCCTTGCGTTTCTGCTATTTAAAGTCAAGTCATTTGGTGTTACAAAAAGAATCAAACAGCTAGACAGTCTACCATCAAAATTCTGCTTCACAATTCTCTCTCTCTCTCTCTCTCTCACAAAAAAGAAAAAAATCTGCTTCATAAAATGAATGAAGTGGTCCTTTTTTCCACGAATATAATGTGACCCAAACTTAGATTTTGAGCATGTTGTTTTATCTCGTCATTCTTGCAAAAGTAGTTTCTTTTAAATTGAGGAAATGTGGTATTCACTCATTTTTCATTAAATTAAACGGTGTCGACATATTATAATGCATCAAGAGCTCCAGATTAGAAAATGACCAGGAGAGAAAGGTCAAGCAGGAGAAAGAAGATAATTAAAAGATTATAGCGCTGGAGGTGGCTCACAGACAGGCTCATCCATATTGCAAAAGTAAAGGAGTGTGAGAAATAGTGCATCAACTCTTGAATTGATTCCCTCTTACTGTGCTTCATCCACTCACTTGTCCCTTCAAGAATTCTCTCTGTAAACTACTGACCCACAAAAAGTCCTGCCTCTATTGACAAATTATGATCTTGGCATTCAAATCCCTTATAATTTGCCTATGTAAGCAAGATCTACTTGGTGTTAAATGAATTCTCCAATTCTATTTGTAGAGTGTCAAGGAGATCCTCTATGACCTTGTGAAGTTTGACAACCAAACACTTGCACAAATGGCAATGGGATAGTATCACTTGAGAAACTGCCTAATCCATCTTTAAAATTTTAAATGTTGAGATGGATCAGGATTGGCATACAACACTCATGGATTGCTTCTCTAAGGCAATAAGACCACTCAAAGTTCTTTGATATTATGGTATACCTCATATGTTAAGGTCACACATCCATGCTGGTTTATCTACTTGAAAGAGCAAACCTCATAGGTTATCCAAATAAATGTGTCAATCTCATAAAGTGGTTGATTGGATGGGATACATAGATGTAGACACAAGTTCATCATCGATTCATGAAACAAAGTTTTTATTTCAGTTTGGCGAACATCCCTATTCTACTATTAAATTGATCTTCTTATTATAATATTCTCTATGATACTTCCCTTGCCCTTCAGCTTTCCTCTCTGTGTTAGCCTTTAATTACATGCTTTGCACATGGCCCATCAAGTAAGCTGAAAAAGAACAGCTGGGTACGTATATTACCTGCATTTTGCAAAGAAAATGCTCACATATTTTGAAATGACCATTCTGTTAGGCTGTGGATGGTGGTGGAAATGCAGCAAAGGCAGGGTTAAAAGCTGGGGACCAAGTCCTCTACACAAGCAGCTTCTTTGGAGATGAACTGTGGCCTGCGGACAAGCTGGGATTTACCAAAACAGCAATTCAAGCAAAGCCAGATTCTGTATATTTTGTGGTCAGCAGGTAGTTAAGACTTTCAATTGTAATTTCCTTTTTAATAGATTAAGATTAAATGAACCAGTTTCTCAAAAAGATTTTGGAACTAGTTGAAGACACAAAGATGAGCAGTCAAATTGCTAGGATGGAGATGTTATGAGAAGATCATTGAGATCTTAAGGGTGATGTGTGCAAGCCATGATTCCTTTGTGCTGTACTTTCATCTTTGTGTCAGCATGATTCTTGTGCAATGCTTAATCTGGATAAGTATAGAGGTATTTATTTAGAGGAATTCATGATCTGGCCTTGGGGCTGTATAAATCAATAGAGGTCCTGAGATAACCTCCATTATATCAGATTGAGATCAGTTAGTCTATGAGGCAACCATATGAAATAGATCCTGACAAAGTCACTTAGAATAATGACATGATTATGATGATTTAGATGGTCTTTCTATCACAGAGTTGTTTAATTTTGTTTTATCGTAATGTGGATCAAATGATGATTGCTAGATCATGGTATGGATACTTGAGAAAGCTTTCAGAAGGTCATGTAATTAATACACAATACTTCTTTTGATGACATCCCCAATTCTTATTTAACTTGACCTTATCACATGAAAAGGAACTAGGAATTATAGGGACATAGGGACATGGATTTTTTTCTTTTTAGAGAGATGGGGATATAGCCATCTCATTTCATGAGAAAATGAAGTGAGATACAAAACATGATCTGGACAGGACATTTGAAAGGTCAAGAAGTAGGGGAGAGTAAAAGAAACAAAATAGAAACAGAGAAGCAAAAGGAAACTACCAATTCTGCTCAAAGAAGCCATGATCCAGTGCACTAGCTGCTCTCAGTTGGATGTCGGCAGAACCTTTAAAAAGAGCACCAAGAAAAAGGGAACAGCAGAAGTGGCATGGTCCCCCCCCCCATTACGTATGGTGATCAGAGAACTCTTCCTCAGCAAAGAGACTTGAAGCCACTGCCCAAAGATGGGCAGCACAGTCCATTTGACATGATGATCTATTACTGCCCTCCATAGACTTCAAATCCTAAAACCAGATGAAAGTTCTTCAAGTTGGAAAATCCTTCCACTAGTTGTTTGGCTTTGCCAATCTCAAACTTCAGGGTCTTAAAAGTGTCACTGACCAGATCCAATCATCCAGACCAGCATTATAGGGAGCATGCCATCTTAAACTGAAGTAGCTTAGAAATATTTGAGGGGAAGGCTAAAGATAGCCATTCATCAAGTATTTAGCTATTTTAGCAATGATGTAAGCAGGATCAGCTATCTTCACAAAAAACCCTTCTGTTTCTTTCCAAACAAAGGCTCCACCAATAACCCAACAAAGCAAAGTCTAACTTTCAGAGTAAAGGGACATGAGTCTTTCATCCTGGCAGTGATATGGAATATCATCAAGTAGACCACGAATGCCTGACCTTAGCAAAAAAGAAATCCGAACTTGTTTATCAAAACAGTAATCCAACAGCAAATGATCAACCATATCAGGAGCTTGATTGCAAAGAACACAATTCTGCATGAGGCAGTTCCTTTTGGCTAATTTGTCAGCAATCAATATGTTGTTTGAGAAAGCTAACCAAGAGAAGACTTTAAATTTAAGAGGCGAAGCCCTCCAAATTCTCATTATACCATTGATCTTAACACCACTAAAATTCAAGAAGGTATAACGTGGTTTGATGGTGAAGGTACCTGAAGATGACTATCTCCAATTCACAGCTTTGCCAAATAAAATATATATATATATATAATGATGGATCAATGTTCCTTGGAAACTGTAGGTTCCAACCAGATTCTGAATTCCAGTAGAATCAATCAAAAAAGATGTGCAAGAATGCAGGTCATAAAGTTTTGGAAAATCTAAGACCCACACAAAGAACCTCACAGAATCTGATGATACTGCCATTAACTAAATTAAAGTAGATCCCACAGTTTATATTTCCAAGATTTTAAGAACTCCCCTTCAGAAAAAAGAAGCATTTGATGGGATCGGGTGCTGGCTGAGGTGTTTTATTCTTTGATATTGTTTCTACATAGAAGTTCTTTCCATAAACAATTCCATATAAAGACATGGCTCAACTCTTGTTAAACAATTTTTAGTCGAAGAGATCGGGGTTCAGTAGGGCCTGCGCCCAACATGGATGAGGTAATGAATAGAATCTACCATTAGATGGTGGCATGATATGCATATCATGCTGAGGTTAAAACTATCTTCAGCTTGGATTGTTTTGAGCTCTGAGGATAATAGAATTATAATAGTATATATTTAGTATTTTCTCAAGTTATCATTTCCACATATGTCTCTTTTGGTAACATGATGCTAGCTTTTCTGATGTAACTCATCAACAAAAGATGATGCTAGTTGTGCTTCTTCTAGAACAAGTAGATAAAAATTGCAGCAGTTACTAGTTCCACTGCTGTAAAATGGCTTCATATTTCTTTCTTGTTATGAAACAGGGGAGCAGATGTAGATGTAAAGCGATTGACAAAGAGGCCAGCTCCACCTCGCTTTGGCCGAAAATTAACAGAAGCACAAAAGGCAAGAGTTGTGACATTCCCACTGGCTTAGCTTACATTCCTTTTTCAATATCTCTATACCTGCTTGAATTAATTCATATATTTGTTATCTGGGATTTTTCTTTTTTCTTTTTGCTCTTTTTTTTAAACTATGCAATCCTTTTCATCTTATTGCAGGCTAGAGCAACTCACATATGTCTGGACTGTGGATTTATTTACACTCTGCAGAAGCCTTTTGTTGAACAGGCAAGCATAACTAGTTCCCCTCCCCTTTTAATTCATTATTTTTCTTTTCTCGGTATTTGATGGTGGAAAATGGAATCGAAAGGTAAATTCTTACAATCGAGTTTCGAAATAATCTGCAAAGGTCCAATCAGAACAGCTTATTGTCAAAATGTTTAGGTATTTAAATGACAGCACTAAGAATTTTTAATATAGATGTCGAAGCATGGTAATAAAAGATCAAAATCAAGGTTAATATTTGTGTATGCCACATGCAAATTTGTTGCCAATATTTGGCATAGAATAAAGCATACTTCTATCCAGCCTCAATGAACAAGTCTCACTTGAGCTTTATCATCAAGGAGTTATCCATTAATGTCACTAAACAATTCATGACAGGATCAACGTTATGTAAAAATTTTTAAAATTGGTGTTGATTTCCTATCTGAGACAACTCATGCATGAGAGGGATTTCTGCGAAACCTATAGCACCATTTGATATGAACCTCCATTCAATTACACATTTCAAACTCATGCATCATCGAAACAGCCATCTGAACTTTTCTTATCTTTGGAAGAGTCTAGGATTTATCTAGATGAAGAGGAAAATAGGAAACCACATTTGCTTCTGGGGAACAAATTGCGATCCGCAATGCCAATATTGTTTTCATTTATTTTGCTTTCTATGATTTTAATCAATTTAAACATGATCATGGTATCTTTGAATTTTCATCTTTCATTTCTTGATGTTTTTTAAAATATGGGTTTATAAAAAAATAATAAACATGGCAAGTGATTCTCAAAGCAAAAATGTTATTGGGGCGACCATGGCCTAATGATATTAGCTAGATTATGCATTTTGAAGACAAAGTAGTGTTTTATGGTTGAATTCTCTCCATCAATGCAACTGACACATTAAGAGTCATGCTTGATCTCTGTCACAATTTTCGAGACTTCAATTTCTATGATCCAATAAAACAATGGGATAAGTTTGCAGCTTATTTGTTACTGTAAAGTTTCAGACAATATTTCCTTTCATTAATAGAATCAAACTATTTTGCAGCCTGAGACCTATGTTTGTCCACAATGCAATGCACCAAAGAAGCGATTTGCACGTTATGATGTGAACACTGGAAAACCTATTGGTGGTAGCTTGCCACCCATTGGGGTGATCATTGGATTGGTGGCTGGGATTGCAGCAGTTGGAGCTCTGCTCGTCTATGGCCTTCGATAGCCTGCTAATCAGATTTCCAAAATGTTAGTCAAAGACACTCTGATTTTACTTCATATTTTGTAATTCTCCCATTCTTATCACACCAATGATATCAATTTCTGTTGATAGCCTAATTCAGTGCGGCGAACAAAGTACAAGAGTTGGAGAATTGTATGCTTTCAATTTCATTAAAGAACACAAATTGCAAGCATCATTAATTGCATGAAAGTAGTAGCTGATATATGGCTAACAACACTTGCACCCTATTCTCTTCCTCTTCCATTATTCATTAGCATAAAAACAATAATCCTGATTTCAATGTCAACGATGCATTCCAACGAAATATTTGCATAAACTTATGATTTTGTATGGTGGAAGAACATCCAAGTTCAATATATTAGCCAATTTTCACCAAGGCCCCAACTCATTGGCTTTGTTTGAGTGGGTTATAGATGAGCTCACTTGTTCTTATTCACTAGTCAGGCACTTAAAGAAAGGATCACAAAATCAGATCTAGAGCATTATCTTATGTCAACTCCATAGACTTTTGTTTCTAATCAGCTTAACTACCAAATAAAATAATCCACAGCCTCAACTAAATAGCAACCTCCCACAAAATGACAAACCAAAATCAAACACTGACCATTGGTTCTCTTTTTGCTTACATAACCACTTTGGTAGTTAAAATTAGTTGCACCCAGAGAAGAATGAAAGAGCCAGCAGCTCATGGAAAGAAACCTGCCCCACCTTTTATCACCCTCCTCAGATCTTCATGCCATGGTCTGCAGCAAAGATGAGTCTCGGTCCATCGCCGGTGAAGCCCCTGCTGCTCGTCGGAGCCCTTGGAACATTCATATTTTGGGAGGAACTAATGAATGGCTTAGAGTTCCTCTCTGAGTTGCAAGAGAGCATATTAGCTGTAGCGATCATCCTTCCCATCGTGATCATATTACTCCTGATTGTTCTGTTCATGACCGAAATGGTTGTAATTCCACTCGTTTTCCTGCTTGTTCTTTTTGTTCTTCAGAACGTGATGATTGGTCTTTTGACATTGCTCGTAGTGATCCATTTACTCGGAAAATATTACCACCAACCGGCGCCAAAGCCTTTTTGGGAGCAACCAGAGAAACCTGGGGGTGAAAGTGAAGGGATTGGATTGGGCTGGTTCTTACTTATGAGTCTCTTCCTCATCCTTTTCACTGTGTTCTATAATGGTGAGGGCTATGGCTGGATCTCTTTGATACTTGTGCTAGGCTTCACTCTCTTCTTCAGCATGTTTTGAGCTGGAGGTGGACCTGAACACTGTAAGCTTGGTATTCTGACTTTGAGATGCAATACTAAACACGTAGAAAGTTGGCTTTCAGATGCATGTATCAATTTTGTTTACAAGTTTATTTTTGCAGTTATTAGCATTCCTATACCAATTAGTAGCAGAATGGTAGTCTGAGAATCTGACCACTGTTATAACGCTGGTTGATGGTTGGAACTTGGAAGCAGTCCTGACGTGCCTAACACCATTCATTCATATATTCCTATAAGTCGTATAAGTGAACATACATGGGAAAGCTTTAGTGTAAGCTTTTCTTTAGTTTTTCTCACATATTGGTCCTTGACATTTTCCTTTTCACATATTAGTGTATTAATTCTTTAAATTTATAAATTAATCTCTGAAATTGCACAAACTGTTGCATGTAGAACCCTGCTGCCTGGTTAACCGCAGTTGAAGTCCACATTCATGAAATGTGTTCTAACGGAATTTACGTGTTTAACTGTCCAGACCATTTTATCCTAAATTCTATAATGAACTTTTACGTATTAGTCCCTAAAATATTCTTTGCCTAAAATGGAATTTTACATACAATGGAATTTTGCATATTAATTTATTAATTCTTCTAAATTTTATATTAGTCTATAAAAAATATAACTCTTTCTTATACATTCTTGGTTTATGTTTATTAGGGCATACTTTTTGCATCCTTGTGGAAGGATGGAGTAGTGAACGAATAGGAAGAAATGGATGGAATGAGGAAATATTAAGATTTCTGAGCAATGTTGACGTAGGCTAGGAAGCCTATGGCACAAGCATTAGAGCAAGCCAACGGAAGATTAAAACTATCTAAGCAACAATACTAAGTAGTAAGTTGACACTAAAACAATCCTGGAATTAATAAAGCAGAAATAATTTGAAATTTAAAGCCTATGGAGACCGGTCTACCTAAGAATAATAACTGATAGTTTATAGCTTTGCTATCAAGAGAGTTTTGTTGCCACCAAGGACTTCACTAATTGACATCATCAAAGCATATTGTAACCAAAGACTCTGCCAGTTGACCTCGCCATTGACCGAAAAAAATCCACCAAAACTTGCACAAAAAAGGTTTATTTGGAGCAACCACAAAATAATATGTACTCAAGAGAACGCAACTTTCAAGAAAAACTACAGGAAAAGTTTTAGGCTTTAGAATTCTTCACATTGATAGGCATGAGTTGAACAACTTTCTATAAATAAAAGCTAATATGATATAAACTGACTGTCATTCATTCAAACGAGTAATGCTGCTGCCAGATTTGATCTTATAATGACCCTTCGATCATCAAAACAATGGGTCTTCATTCTGGCACACATGCAGCTTCGAGTTCTTCAAATGGTGCCCTGTAATTTTATATATCTTTAGATGGTATCTTATCTACAATCGAATCAAATGGAGTACGGATCATATTAGTTCTTGTAGAGGTGGTCTTCTCGAAGCCAGTTCATTGTTGGATGCTTCTGATGGTAAGAATCCTTCTGAGACAGACCATGTGTCACTTGGATACCTTCTACGGCAAATCAGATTATTTTTTGGCCTTCTAGGTCCTATCTTGAGCTGATGTTGGGCTTGGCTTGCATCAAATATGGATGGTAATGCTTAATAATTTAAGTAACCAATTTAACTTGTTTCAATCTACCGTAGATCGAGCTAAATTACCTATTTAACAAAATGATCAAATTTGAATTTAAATTTTTGACATGTTTAATAAACATATAAGATTCGAGTTGATGGATTTTTGATCTATCATTTATCTGACCTGATTTGTATCTTGTTTGACCTGACTAGATTGCCACCCAACATCAAATGTCTAGGATTTAAACCACCGGCCTCTTTCAAGGGCAAGCTCCTAGGAGAGGTGAATAGTCAATTGGGCAAATAGGTGTTAACAAGAAACCCTAAAATTTAATTTTAGATTAAAAAAATTAAAATTTATTTCTCCTTTCGCATAAAAGGCAAACAAGAGCACATTAGCCCTTTTACCTCTTTAATTTTCGTAGATAAATAAAATGACCAATATGTATAATGGGTAGGGATTAACAGGCAAATTGAAAGAATTAGAAGCTTAATATCACTGCAAGAAAGATTTTAGAAACTAATACGCAAAATGCAACTTTTTTGTGGGTGGGTTGGAGCGAGGGAAAGGGAGAGTGCACTCAACAAACCAACCTCAAATGCTAGTCGCACTACTTTGTTGGTATTATAAAATTTTGAGCCATGCAGAATTTTATAATTTTTTGTGAAAAAATAGCATTATAGAACCACAAGAGACATATGGATACATTCGCCTAGATTCTTAGCAAGCCAATTCAGAACCTTTTCAGTAGCTTTTGGAAATAACAATATTTTGAATATCATAAGTAATGCACTGGGATGGTTCCCGGCTTTCGCGAGTTTTTTATTTTTTCTAAACCAAAAACCTGGTTCTCCCTTACAAAAGATGATTTTTTGCAGTTAAACCCTATCTTACGGCTTAACCATGTAATAAACTTATCTTTTATTCTCAATAATACCCTTTATTTATATTCTGTTTAAGTGATTAATTGTGGTCCATAGTTAAAGTCATCAAATCTAGAAAAATGATTTTTTTACTCTGGGGAGGCAAGGGAGATGGCAAGGAGAAAGTGATGGTGGGTGCCCTACTCATGATAAGGTATATTGCTGGTTTGTTGCGAAGATAGAGTGGAGGAAGAGGGAGGGAGGGAAGGTAGAGGAAGAGCATGAGTGGAAGGAAGGTGAGGAGAAGGGGTGATAGCAATGGTGGGGGCATCTCTCTGCAAAGGTGGGGACTTCTCAGCTCATTAAAGTGGTAGATGAGGAAGAATAAGACATTGAGAAGGGCTGGGAAAGAGGAGGGCTGTGTGGGGATGGTGGAGACATCCCTAGTGGTAGTGGGGCATCGCCAGCTCAAAATGTAGAGGAGGATGTAGAAATGGGAAGGAGAGGAGGAAGGTAAGGCAGAGGGAGCATGAGAGTTTGTTGATTATGATGTTGCTCTTAAATCAGAAATTCTAGGCCCCATGAACTTTACATGGCCCCATAGTTGGGTACCTAGGAACATCTTTTGGGAAAGAAGGTGACAAGGAGGCTAATGAGGAGGATTTTCAATAGCAGGGGCAACTTCAACAACAAAAGAGTGTAATAAGATTAATTGGTTATATTTGCAAATATGCATGAGGGGGGATTCACATATAATACAGATATAAAATAGAGGATTTATATATAATAGAGATATAAAATAGGGTCTAGTATTAAAATAACCAAGAATAAGAAAAAAAAATAAAAGACTCTTGTCAAGACGTACTTCCAACTGGAGTAGTCTCTAGTCTAGAGAGCCACAACCAAGCCAACATACCCTGCCTTCTGAAACACATTTGATTCGACCTCTAGTCAAATAGTTCTTTATCCGAATCCTGGACAAAAAAGATTTAGTCTGACCCTTGGTTAGAGAGTTTACTAATCGATCTCCAGTCGCATCCGATCTCTATATGGCTTGCATATCGGAACAATCTCTGATCAGCATAACAACTATGAGTCGATTAATCTTTCAGATCAATCCATCTAATTGAGCTTTGGTTAGAAAACTATTAGTCCCAACTCCTAGTCGGCACACCACACTCTCTGATCTCTCTTCGGAAGCAGATTGATCAAGCTTAGACTTAAAAAGCAGGCGCCAGCTGGCCATAGCTGTCAATACTATCTGAGTGAAATCGCCTGATCCTGAGAATCTTTCAGGTGTAACTTCCTGATCCTGAGAATCATAATCAAATAATCGCACCAGATTCGGTCAGCCTGTCTTCTAAGAATAGTTACACAGCCATCTCCTCTATAAATACTCAAATCCCGAAAACCCAGATAAGTAATCCATCTCAGAGAGCTAAAACTTGACTTTTTTGTTTGTGCATTCTAACTTAAGCATTGGAGGATTCTCACTGGAGCACAATCTTTCGATCTGAATTTTTTTGCTGGTTGCTTCAGCACTATGCCTCCTTATCTTCCAGCATCCACCAGAAATGAACCGCAACAGATAGAGGAAGGGCCAAATTTCAAATCCTAGAAAAAGGAGCAGACAAGTTAGAAACTCTCAAAGATGGCTCAACGCAGGACTTTCTCCCGACGAACCAACACCTCCACCTCCCGATAGTGCAAAATGAAATAAATTAGTCTGCTCCTGCACCTCCAGCGATGGCGAAAATTCCTGCACCAGTACAGCAACTCACGGCAGTGACTGTGGAGCAATTCAATCTATTTTTTCAGCAGATACAATAACTCACGGCTGTCATTCAGACAGCGATCCAACCTCCACCGGCACCACAGCCGGCGAATCAAACCCAAATCCCTCCACCCCAACAACTGACGGCAGATCAGACCCAAGAACCCGAGAGACGATGGTCTCCGAGTCCTCAGTTGGGGCATGATTCAACCCCCGATCGACGATCTCCTCCACGCTCTGAAGCGCATACCAACTGAGATGTGGAAGTCGAGCAAAGACTTCCAGAAATGGATCAGAAGATCCAATAGATCTGCAATAATCCGTCAGCACCATCCGACGGGCTCAATTCTGAACCACCTTTTGTGGCGAGCATCTTCCAGGAACCTATCTCACCAAACTTCAAGATTTCTCAGCTGGAGAGCTAGACGGGATCACAGATCCCACCGATCGTATCAACAGCTTTCGAGCAGTCATGCTCCTTCAAGAAGCCTTTGATGCTATCCTATGCCGAGCCTTCCCCTCCACTTTGAAGGGAGCAGCTCGACATTGATATTCCAATCTGAAATCAGCTTCTATTCACTCTTTTCGACAGCTAAGTCAAACCTTTGCTGCTCATTTCATTACCAGCCAGCGACAACAGAAGCACTCGGACTACCTCTAGACCATCAAGCAGAAGGAGGGTGAGTCTATTCGATCTTATGTAGCTCAGTTCAACAGAGCTATGTTGGAAGTCCGCGATCTAGATCACTCGATCGCAATATCCATCCTGAAGGGTGAATTGTTGATGGACGACTTCAAAAAGTCATTGTTGAAGACCTTTCCCCAAGATTTTTCGAAAATGTTAGCTCGGGGAAAGAAATACACCTGATTGAAAGATTCTTTAGCAGAAGAAACCGTCCGAATAACCCCAACTACAAGGAATCAAGAGCAGAGCGGGGCTTGCTCGCCCAAATGAAATGGTGAAAATCACCGTCGTTCAAGATCTCCATCGAGAAGAAGGAATATTTCACCGAGGAATCATTCACCTTCGAGGTGGCTCGACGATCTCACTTCTTTGAATACTTCTAGGAGAGAGATTTTGATGGAGGTGCAAACCAAGCTGCCTCCGCCTCCTAAGATGCGAACAAAATTGAGGCACTATGATCCAGACAAGTATTGCCTCTATCATCGTGATCACAGTCACGATACTGAAGATTGTTACCAACTCAAAGAAGAAATTGAGCATTTGATCTGAGAAAGGAGGCTGGATCGGTTTATCCGACGATAAGACCCTCCACGCCAATACCCTCCAAAGACCGAGCAGCAGCAGCAGAGATGTCCTACACTTCAACAGCGATAGTGCCAGCCCCCTCAGTCTCAACCTCAATTGGCACCAGTGCAACCGTAAGCGGAGGGGCAAATAGTAGTAGAAGATCGATCCCTGCAGGATGAAATTCATATGATAACCGAGGGGTCATCTGGATCGATGGAGCCGCATGCGGTGAAGAGGCCTCGGCTTGAGGAGCTAATGATCTTCACCAAACAAGATGCTGAAGGTGTACAAACCCCGCACAATGATGTGGTGGTTATTACTGCTAATATCACTGACTATAATGTACACCGCATTTTCATTGATAATGAAAGTTCTGTTGATATTTTATACTTTACTGCTTTCACTACAATGGGCTTTGATCTAGAACAGTTACATAAATTCAGTACTCCGATCCAAAGTTTCTCTGGGAGCTCAGTAATTTCAGAGGGGACTATCAGACTATCCCTTATAGTGGGAATCAAACCTAGACAGATGACCATCCACGTTGATTTTCTTATGCTAAATCTACCATCAGCCTATAATGTAATACTTGGTCGATCAAGTCTGGGGGTGCTGAAGGCGGTGGTGTCAAGCTATCACTTGATGATGAAGTTTTCGACGGAAGTTGGAATAGGATAAGTCTGAGGCAATCAAGCCATGGCTCGACAGTGTTTCGCTACTAAGCTACGAACGGAGGAACCGCCGACGATGCCCCAATCTAAACTTCCAATAAGTTTGGACGCCCATGATGATCTGGTTGGAGAGCATGCTCAGCCATCTGAGGATCCAGTGGAGGTCCCTCTGAGGAAGAAAAATCTCCATCAAACTGTAAAAATTGGATCATCCATAGTCAGATAACCAAAGCTCGGCTAACTGCTCTTTTGCAGAAAAATATGGATCTGTTTGCTTGGACGACAACAGATATGCCTAGCATAGATCCGAAGGTGATAACCCATCACTTAGGAGTGGATCCGACCTTTCATCCTATAAAATAGAAGAAGAGAAGCTTTATCCCAGAGTGCCAGAAAGCAATTGCTGAGGAGGTGGACAAGCTGATCAAGATCGGCTTCATCCGAGAAGCAATGTATCCTGACTGGCTCGCTAACATGGTGCTAGTCAAGAAGGTGAACGAAAAATGGTGTATGTGCATCGACTTCGCTGATCTGAATAAAGTCTGTCCTAAAGACAGCTATCTTCTCCCTCAAATAGATCAATTGGTGGATGCCACTTTTGGGCATGAGCTCCTCACCTTCATGGATGCCTTCTCTGGTTATAATCAAATCCAAATAGTACCTGAGGATGAGGAGAAAATGGCTTTTATTACTGATTCTGGGCTCTACTGTTACAGGATGATGTCCTTTGGGCTAAAAAATGCTAGGGCAATGTACCAGTGACTAGTGAATAAGATATTCAAAGATCAAATTGATCACAACACGAAAGTTTATATGGATGATATATTGGTAAAAAGTCGAGTGAGTCACCCCAAATCACATAGCCGATCTCAAAAAAACCTTCAGCACCTTTGCTGATTCCAGATGCAGCTGAATCCCACAAAATATGTCTTCGGAGTTAGCTCTGGAAAGTTTCTTGGATTTGTGATCTTTCGATAAGAAAATGAGGTGAATCTAGAGAAGATTAAGGTGACTCTAGAGATGTCCCCATCAAGAAATGTAAAGTCTAACGCCTCATCAAAAGGATCGCCTCACTCAATCGTTTCGTCCCAGATCGACTGAGAGATGTTTGCCTTTCTTCCAAACCCTCAAGTAGTCGAGAGACTTCCAATGGATGATTAACTATAAAAAAATATTTGAGAAGTTAAAACAGTACCTTAGCTCGGCACCCTTGCTTACAAAGCCCCAACCTGGAGAAGAATTATTACTGTATCTTACCGTATCTAGGGCAGCAATTAGTTCAGTTCTAATCCAAAAAAAAGGATGAATCCAAAAATCTGTATATTACTCAAATAAGGTCCTTCAAGATGCAGAGATCAGGTACAAAAAGTTAAAAAAACTAATATTCGCTCTGATCGTCATGGCAAAGAAGCTCCAATCCTATTTTCAGACTCATACAATAGTGTTGCTCACAGATCAGCCGATCAAAGCAGTTCTCTACCATCCGGATACATCAGGACGGGTTGCAAAATGAGCCTTACAGCTCTCCAAGTTCGATATTAAGTTCCGCTTAAGGCCTTCAATTAAAGCTCAGATCTTGATGGACTTCATCCTTGAGTGTACCATCCCTGATGAGGAGGGCTCGGAGGCTATAGAGACTAGCTCAATGGTGCTAGAGGAATAAATAAATATGAACCCTGATCCTGAAGACTAATAGATTCTTCATGTAGATGGATCTTCCAATTCATTAGGATCAAGAACTAAGATCATCTTAATCGGATCAGAAAGTGATGTGGCAGAGTACGCTCTGTGGTTTGAATTGTCAGCCACCAACAACGAAGCAGAGTATGAGGCTTTAATTGTCGGGCTTAGACTTGCAAAGGATGTAAGAGCCAAACATTTGAAGATTTTCAGTGACTCTCAATTGGTAACAGGACAAGTCAAAGATGAATATGAAGCTCGAGAGAAAAACATGAAGAGTTACCTCGAAAAGGTAAGAGAACTGACCATATCTTTTCTAAGCTTTAATATCCAACAGGTACCTCGGACACAAAATGTGCGGGCAGATGCGCTGTCAAAGCTAGCAGCCTCTCTACCGTCCGAATTCTAAAAAGAAACTTGTATCGAGATATTAAAAAACTCAAGCCTGGAAGAATCTCTTGCTGTTCAGCAGATTGAAGAAGAGCCTTACAAGATTGACCCCTTGCTGAAGTACCTCAAGTCGGGCGAATTATCACCTGACAGTCGAGAAGCTCGAAAAATCCACAAGCAGGCTACCCGCTATGTGCTTTATGACGACAAGCTATATAAGCGATCCTTCTCTCTCCCGCTTCTAAGGTGTCTGCAACCATCCGAAGTAGATTATGCGCTAAGAGAGCTCCACGAGGGGATTTGTGGAAATTATTTGGGTGCAAAAATTCTTTCTTACAAAATCCTCCGATAGGGCTTTGTTGACCTTCGATGCAATAGGATACCTTCGATTTTGTCAGAAGGTGTGATCACTGTCAGAGGATTTTCAATGTTCAGAATCAACCAGCGATGCCTCTTGCTTCTATCGCCGCTCCATGGCCTTTCGCTCAGTGAAGAATGGATATTTTGGATCCCTTTTCTCAGACCTTAGGTCAGTGCAAATTCCTCCTGGTGGTGATTGATTACTTCACAAAGTGGGTGAAGGCCGAGTTTCTAGCTTGTAAGATAGAGGCTAAGGTTAAAGATTTCATCTGAAAATCCATTATTTGCCGCTATGGTCTCTCGAGAGCACTAGTAACTGACAACGATTGGCAGTTGAGCAGCTTCCGACTTTGAGAATTCTGTGAAGATCTTGGAATTGAATAATGCTTCACTTTAGTTGGACACCAACAAGCAAATGAGAAGGCTAAAATAACGAACAGGACTCTATTACAAGGCCTGAAGGCTAGACTTAATTTGACTGAGGGATCCAGGACGGACGAGCTGTATCATATGCTGTGAGCATACCGAACAACTTAAAGAATTTCGATCGGAGAAACTCCATTCAACCTTGCATTTGGAACCGAAGTAGTTATACCGATTGAGATTGAACTTCTTTCCCTAAGGATCGAGGAGTACAATGAGGACACAAACTCTGAATGATTGCAAACCAATCTTGATCTGGTTGAGGAGAGTAGGGAACGAGCTGCTGTGCGAATGGCCTCCTACCGACAAAGGGTGGCCAAATACTATAATTTTTTAGTCAAGTCTAAGAAATTTCGAGTTGGTGATCTGGTGCTGTGGCGTGCCGAAGTCTCACAACCTACGGAGCGAAAAAAGCTATCACCAATTGAGAAGGTCCTTATCAAGTGGATGAGATGGTACGTTCCGAAACTTATAAACTGAGACAGCTTGATGGAACTCCACTTTAAAGACCGTGGAACTCAACCAACCTCCGTATGTATTACCAATGATATTATAATTTTACTGAAGTATATGCATGAATGAATGCTCCAATTTATCAGTGTCGGTCTTTCCACATATAAGTGAGAATAATGCCAATGAGGGATTTATATTTAAACTCGGCCTTTGATCGGCCTCGAGATGTTAAAGACTTTTGATCGGCAGATATTTAAACTCGATCTTTAATCGACCTTGAGATATTAAAAATCATTGATCGGCTTATATTTAAAATCGATCTTTGATCGGCCTTAAGATATTAAAAGCCTTTGATCGGCTTATATTTAAACTCGACCTTTGATTGGCCTCGAGATGTTAAAAGCTTTTGATCGGTTTATATTGAAACTCGACTTTTGATCGATCTTGAGATATTAAAAATCTTTGATCGGCTTATATTGAAACTCGATTTTTAATCGATCTTGAGATGTTAAAAGTCTTTGATCGGCTTATATTGAAACAAGTCATATTTAATGCATCTCAGCAGAGAAGAGTAGTGTTTACGCATATTTCAAAAATTTTATCATTAATTCAATAATTTTTTCATCTGAAAAATAGTGCATAGACTTTTGATTTAAAAAGAGCTCTTCACATATTCGGCCATTCAAAATGTCAAGATAAATACTCCTATAGTCCGATTAGAGCTCGAACTAGAGAGTAGGTGGATATCTGTTAGGGATAATTTGGAATGGACCGTGAAGATTCAAGCCCATTATGATCCATCGGATCCATATCAGTGCCTCTCAAACGATCGGTCGGAGGTTATTCTGTCCGATCTCTCGTCGGCATATTTTTGATCTGACTTCTGATCTAAAAGAGCTAGTCGGATTGTACATCTTAAGTAGTGCAGTCGCATGATTGATTATGACTCGTCTGACCTTTAGACGGCGTTTGCTTTGATCCATGGTCGGTCAGTCTTTGATTCGACCCCTAGTTGGATAGTTCTTTATTCGAATCTTGGACGAAAAAAATTTGCTCCGATCTTTGGTCAGAGAATTTGTTGGTCGATCTCCAATCGCATTCGATCCCTACATGATTTGTATATCGAAACAATCTCTGATCAGCATAACAACTTCAAGTCTATTAATCTTTCGAATCAATTCATCTAACCGAGCTTAGGTCGGAAAATTATCAATTTCAACTCCTAGTCGATACACCACACTCTTTGATCTCTTCTCGAAAGCAGATTGATCAAGCTTAGATTCAAAAGGCAGACGCCAGCTGACCATAGCTATCAATACTATCAGGATGTAACCGTCTGATCCTGAAAATCACAATCAAATAACCATATCAATACTATCTGGATATCCTGAAAATCACAATCAAATAACCATATCAGATTCGGCTAGCCTGTCTTCTAAAAATGATTACACAGCTGTTTCTTTTATAAATACTCAAACCCCGAGGACCTAAATAAGTAATCCATCTCAGAGACCTAAAACTTTGCTTCTCTGTTTGTGCATTCTGAGATTGCTTCAGCGCTGCGCTTCCTTGTTTTCGAGCGTGAACCAAAAATAAGCCGCAACATTATTCATAACAAATATTTGGAAATTGGAAAATTAGATTACAAAGATGAGCTGCACATGACAGACCATTTCATAAACTTGAGACGGTCAACCAAACCAGATGCCATTTCACTGCTCTCTCTCTTGCTCCTACAAATTTGAACCTAACTCCCTCTAAACTATCAAAGCCCTTCCAGTACCAATATTTCATAAGGTATTACTTTCACAATCTTTTTTATGTTGTTTTGACCCAATAAATAAAATGTAGCTGAAAAGTGATCGCAAATCAGGCAACCTGTTAAGTACAGAAAAATGTTGCAGAGGAAACCATAATTGTATCCTATTCCAACTTCCCTCAACGGATTGACATGCTAAGCCCAAGCAGAACCACTGAGCTCTGGTGATATTTCAATTCAGATACCAAGTGAAAGAAATATTTAACTGAGTCCACAAAATAAGCTGAGATATGTCTAGTAGTTATGCAGTCCCAATGCAGAACATACACGGTAAGATTATGACCAGGAAGCATCATCCATTATTAGTGACGAAGGAAATGTGGCTTGTACATCATTGCATGATTCAAACTTCAAACTAGATAACCACTGGTCTAGATGATAACACAGGAGAGCAAGCAGCAATCCTTTCCTCGAGCAGCATCAGAGACTAGTTCAGGAAGCAGCAGCAGCTTCTTCCTGCAACTGTTTCACCTTGGTGATGTAGTCACTCATCGCGTCCTCCTTTGATTTCCCTGTAGATGTCATTGACACTAATAAGCAATTATATACACAACTAAGATGTACCAAAACTTGCAACAAAGACTGTCATGTCTGTCAGGTGGTTTCCAGAACCTTCAGCAGCCTTCCAAGCATCCCACTTGGCTCTGTCCTTTATATTGAACATGCCAGGTCGGCCTGTAAAAAGAACAAGATTCATGTAAAATATTGAGCATGAATCAGTTCATGCTAATGATAAAATGTAACAGAGTGACAGATTTTCTTTAAAGCAGAGAGAAAAGATAGGAGGATAAAGGTCACATCACCAAAATAAAAAAACACAAAAATACAAGCGAAATTTTAAAGAAACGTACCTATGGAAATGTGCTCTTACTGATGCTAAAAAATAATGCAAAAGTGATTATTTACATTATCTCAGACCTAAAACACCAACATGGTGATTTTATGAATAATGACAGATCTAATGGAGTTAGGGAATAGATAAAACAGATAACACTAAGTTTTATAAAGTTTTGACATCTTGGTAAATATTTTAAATTTATTAAGTAGAATTGTAGCAAACCGCTCCATCACCCAACCAATAACCCCCACCCCCACACCCACCCTGTGAGGGGGAAAAAGAAAGATCAAAAGAACATTGAAAGAAACATACTGGGTGAAGAGAGCTGGGAGTAGGCATGATGATTATGGTTGTGGGTGTTGGTGAAGCTGACAATGCACACAGCAGTTATTTACTAGACCAATATGAGCAATATTGGCTACTTGGTACTATAATTGAGAGCCAAGAGCTACGAAAATCATTAGTCTCATCATTCTGGAATATCTTTAGGTTGAAAGGGAGAACAAAACAACCCAATGCTCAAAGGATTTCTCTTTTAATTGAGTTCCGGGATTAAACTCTAAAACGAGCAACAGATAAGTGCTTCCAGCAGAAGATGCACGACAAACTTAAGGTCTGTTCAGAGTTAATTCAACAGACTTACTGCCTCTGCTCAAACGGATCAAAACAGCTGGAGAGAGAGAGAGTCTGAATCCTCTTGGTCTAATATTTATCGAAGTCTTGGATGACCCTCAGCTTTAGTTTCTCCGATTGCTTCAAGTTATGACAATGGTTCTTCTGGATTAAACTACTTGATCAGTGATCTTTTTCTTTTCTTTTTTGTTATTACTAAATTCACTTTCTTAGGTGGGACCTATGCCTACAGTTTTCAATTTACTCCACCGACACAGCTGCTTTATTTACAAAATATCTAGTGGTTAAGTCAGCCTTCAATCAATTAAATAAATAAATGAATAAGTACATGAATGAATGATGAAATGAATGAATACAGTAAAACAAACTTCATTGCAAAGGAAAATTTGTAAACCATGATTAAAATTAGTAGTTGGGCTTAACTAAATTTTTAAAATTTAATATTTCAAGCAGCTAAGTTTCAACAGAGAATCAATGGAACTTACTCCGTAAATGTGTCCCAATTATTAGATGGATCTTAAGATATCACCATCACTATATCCTTTAAAGATAGGTTCATTGATGAGACAGGAAAGATATTTGGTTTGTCCTAGACAAACAGAAAATGTGCGATACGGTTCCATTTTTTTCTTGGAATTTTTTTTGATAGGATGGTTGCTCTCTCTCTCTCTCTCTCTCTATATATATATATATATATATATATATATATCTCCCCTCCCCCCATCTCCCTGGAGAAGCACTGATACGTTAAAATCAGAGAATGGAAGACACAAACTAAACAGATGAAATGTATGTGCTGCTCAATAAAATAGTTAGGCTGCATTTGGTTGTGCTGGTAGTCCAGAACTAATGGTTTAACTTACTTCTGACCATTTTCACAGAAATAAACTACTCCATCATGCAGATTTGGAGAAATTTACATGATGCAGTCGTGCATTCCAGTGAAAAAAGCAACTCTACTTCTCAAAATACCCACTTTGCTAATGGAATCAATAGGCCACCCTTTTAGTGTTTGGTGGGTTAAAGCAGAATAAATGAAGGGGCTTTATTCCTTTTTATTGCCTTATTCTAGGTAGCCGATTCATAGCTGCTTGGCTGAACATGTGAACGCGTTCAAGGATGCTCAGGGATGCATCTCTTGTGCAAATTCTTGTACGAGTTGGTTGTTCTTGGTTCTGATTACTTCTTATCTGTAAATAAGTGACACCTAAACGGTCACTTATTAACTTTTATCTGTAAGGTAAACAGGGTAGCCCCGAGCGTACCAAGGGCTGGATTGAATCCTTTTTTCCCTTGCAACCAAATACAGTCCTAGGTGGTAAAGGAACACAGCATCTGGAAGAGAGGATTGCCATGACCACAAAGTTAAGCAAACACATTAATATAACTTTACCAGGAGCAAATATTTGGAGTGTGAACGAGAATCAGTAAGTAAAGCAGATCAACAATGATAAGGGTCATTTAACAATCAGAACACTTTCATGGGCCTGAATTCCAAGTGAGGCGACCAATCTATAAGTAATTTGTTGTCACTAAAAGGATGAGAAGAAAATCTTACAGTAGATAGCTCAAGCAAATGTCTTACAAACAGACCAGAATGGAGGCAACTTATCATGAAGGTTAACAATGCAAAAGGCAATTAGGAAGTTCAGATGGAGGCAGTGGAAAGGTAAAGTTAGTTGCAAGTCTGAATCCTATCACAAAGTACAGTTTCATGGTTTCTCTACCATATACAAACATGTAGCAGAAATTTTCAGAAGGACAAGAAACAGTGTCAAGTATGCTAAACAAGTCAAAATGGATCAACATGAATGATGTTACAAGGGAGAGAATAATTTATGTCGAATTATATGCATATAAATTTTTCTTCTGAATAACTAATGTAATGGAAATGAAGCCATACTGGTATTCACTGGTCCAACAGTCGCTTGCTTGTAAAGTGCATAGAGGGTCAGTTTGTTCTCGTTGGTAGTATTTTCAGGTAGAGTTTTAGCTTTCTCAGCATATTCTTCAAACTCCTCCTGTAATGAAATTTCAAAAGAAGATCTGTTAAGGCATTCAATCAATTAATTGTTTGCACATATACAGAAAGCAGAATTCTTGGTGTGACTAATGGAAGTCTAATCTGATACATAACTAAATCATCAAGCATAATCATATGATGTCAGATCCTGTGCAAGATGCATATTAACTAATATATTATATATCTTGAAATCCATGACCTGGGGAGAGGGGGGGAACTCATAGATTGGTAAGTATCAAGTTTATGCATAAAAATTGTACCTGGTTTTGGAGGAGAATTGTAGGATGTATTGAGGAAACTAGCACATAGAGTTGACGAAAGGAAGCAAACTCATGTACAGCATTTAGCATTCATGTTTGAGGTGTTTATATTATTATAAGAAAAGGATGCTATTCCCAACAAGGAGAAGAATAGGAAAAATTGAGGTTGTAGAAGATGGATCACTCATATTGGAACTGTAGTATTGGAAATACCCATGTGGTTGAGAGAACTGGCGATTGAGGGAGAGAGATCTTGAGAAATCAGAAGAGGAAAGGAGAAAGGTCAGAGAGAATAGGGAGAGAATGGAGAAAAAATAGATGAGAGAGTGCGAGAAATGATAAAGGGGGAAAGGGAAAGTTTCTACCCTCTTGATCATTAGAAGCAATAATCTATAGAACTACTCGATAATCAAGAATTATTTACATTCGTACAAATATATTACCTTTCTCCAAACTCACATGCAAAATAAAATATTCTCATCACACCCAACCTAGTTGGATAGAAGGGGTTGAAGAATGCACTCGCGATATATGCCAAAATTCAATGACAACAAAGGACCTAAAGAATGAGCATGGAACTCTTCTTGCAATAAAGGTTCAAAAGAAGATCCATTAGAGCATTCAATCAACTAAATGTTTCAACATGAAGAAAGCAGAAACTCTTGGCGTGTATAAAGAATCTGATCTGATGCGTAACCAACAACATCAAGCATGACTATATTATATCAGATGCTGTGAAAATATATCTCAACTACCATATATTGGGTATATCAGATGCCATGAATTGGACAGAAAACTCTTATATAACATGGGGCAAGTATTGAACATATTCATAATATTGCCATGTGGTTTTGGAAGAAAATTTTAGGATGAACTCAGAAAATTGATGAGTAGATTTCAAGAAAGGAAGGAAAGAAGGAAGAAGGAAAAGAAAGAAGAAGAAAAGGAAAGGAAGGAAGGAAAGAAGAAAGAAAGGGAAAAAAAAGAAGAAAAAGAAAAGAAAGACAGGAAAGAAGACAAAAAAGGAAAAAAAAAAGAAAAGGAAAGAAAGCAAAAAGAAATACACAAAAGAAGACAAAAAAGGGGGAAAAAAAAGAAAGGAAGAAAAGAAAGCAAAAAAGAAATACGCAGAGAAAGAAAAAAGAGCAAAGAAAGAAAGAAAGGGCAAAAAAGAGAAGAGAGACAGAGATTACCTACGAGGATGCTCGATTGGACAGCCGCTAGGACGGGGCATGGCAGAGAAACTTGGACACCCCATCCCACAAGATTTAAAATATTTCACTGAAATTTCATTTTTCTACAGAGAAAATGTGTTATCCTAGCATGGGGAGATAAAGGAGAATCTATGGTTGAAAGAAAATGATGGCTCTTTGTGGAATTATATTGCTGAAATGGCTGAGAAAAGTCTCAAGTTAAGAGAGGGATCTTGAGAAAGCAGGAAAGATAAAAAAGTTAAGAGTGGGATAGAGAAAAGGCAGGGGGGTTGGTCTGTGGTAGACTCTTCACCATTGGAAGCTCTACCCATAAAGTCCTCAACAGGAAGAGTAACATGTATGATTGTAAATATATTATTTATCTTCAGCCACCCATATATCTCACTTCACAACCTTCCTAGTTGGCTAGGACATGTTTGATGAATACATTCATGCTTTGTACCAAGATCCCATGAGAAGGAGCGAAAGAACGAGCATGACACATCATCAACACAACATCAATGCCAGGTTTAAAGCATGCTTTACACATATCTATCATTGTTCTGTACTATAAAAATTTGGAGGCTATTCATCATCAGTCAAGTTTGAAATTGAGACCTCTCCTATGAAGAGATTGTGAAGATCCATTGTAATCCCACTTTGGGTTCCGCATAAAATTTCAAAAATATCATGCATCTCTCATGCTTCACCATTTTCATTATTTTAGCCCCAAGCTTAAATATAATATATTTTTCTTTATGGTGTCAATCACCAAATTCTTTGATGCAGAAAACACCATTAAGTATGTCAACGAGTTCTTTCATTAACAAATTATAGAATCATGTTGACAAAAAATGTATTTAGTTTACACACATCTTATGAATATCTCAATCATGATGATGGTTTAATATTTCTTATAGAACTGACAATGAAAGGCATAGGCTTGCGCTAGAAAGATTTGGGTTGCTTTGAAGCTTAAATTAGAACAATTTAAATTTCTATGGTTCAGATCATGCACAAGCTAATTGCAGTCTAAATCAGAAACTGACAATGCCAACTCCACTCCATTTTTAGCATCCAAGGAATCATCTCACATAATCATAGTCCCTAAACAGGATCTAGTCCACGGAAACAAAAACTTTGGTTTTTCTTTATTCTTTTCTTTCACATATAATATTCGCATGATCTTTTTGAGACATTCTCTCAAATATGTCCTGTGTAATGTTTATATCTCTTTGTCTCTGAAGTCCAACGGCTAAGCGATTACACCATACATGACCCCACATTCTCGTGATCGCGTGAACTTCAACAGGGATACTGGCGGATGCACAGGGTAAGGGAACAAACAGGAGAGAGGAGTTGGAAGTTGAATTAATCTTCTTCTGAAGAGAAATTACTATATACTCAAGAGAGACTGTCAAAAATTAGGAATATGGCATAGCAAACTTATCACAAAAACGGGCATGCCGCTTTAAAAAAAAAATAATCACTTTTTAAAAAAAGAGAATACTCCAAACCTTAACTAAAAAAATCTGTTAACATCGCTGGCCATATACAAACTATCTGATTTTTTCCACTATTAACCTATAAAAAAAACTCATTTATCTAAATAATAAAAAAAACATGTATCTAAATAACCAAAAAATTGTTATGATACACCACCCTAACAGGCTACATGTAACATATCCGATCCGGATCTAAGAACAAATAAATTAATACAGAGATAGAGAGAGAGGCATCCAAAAACTCAAGAGACTAGTATCAGATAGAAAGAATCATTATAACCAGTGCAATCCCAAGCAATAACAATCTAATCTCTCCATATAAAATCACTGATCTAATTCTCCTTCGATCTATTCCTCAAAAAAATCTCTTTCGATCTATGCTAATACTTTTTTCAAAAAACACAACTCAAAATACTTAAAATGGGACAAGAAGCCAGGAAAAAATGGTGGCCCAAACGAAGCCATCATTCAAGAAAGAAACAGCTGATCTCAGACGAACACCTCCATCCAAAAACTCGAACGTAAGCAATAAATCACCAAAAAAAGCTAAGAATTTTAATAGAAGAAAAAGGAACGGAAGAGTTATTTTTGAATACCTTGAGACCCATTGTCACGCTTTTCTTCTCTTCTCCTCCGCTTCAGATCTTCTGGAACGACGGCCAGAGGTGGAAGATCTTAGCTTCGTTTATATAGACCGGCCTGAATTAAAACAGACCTTGGAGTCATCTTAAATTACGAGAATACCAACATCATTCCCGCAACGCAAAGCTAGAAACCGAGTTGAGTACGAAATCTTGGAGCGACTTATTCTGCTCCTTGAACGCGCATAGAAATCCCTATGCGAGAAGTAGATCTGCCGTCGGAGTTTCCCTATACGTCCATCCTGTCCGTTCGTTTATCCCATCACGTTCAAATAAATAGAAAGGCCAACGCGCAGAGCTGACACATAGGATCTAACGATGACAACAAGGAGTCGCACAGAACCGACACAAGATTTTATCGGCTTCTACCGAAAGTGGCGGCGTCGATTACGAAAGTATGTATAACTTTATGTAGGTACGAACAGGAAAAGTCCGCTCCAGGCGAATATATTCTCGACACGTAGACAAAATAATTGGCAAGTGTGCCTGCGGTACGTGAGGCCCACAGGGTCCCAAGGAAGACGAATGCAGAGCATCCACTTCAGATTGGATCTCAACTGGGGATTTATTACTTGGGTTATGTTAAATCGCGGATTAGATGTGAAAAGATATACAATTCCTTTGATCAGCCGATTCCTCCATTTTTTTCCGAGAGAAACCAAGTTTATCGTTCAAATAAACGTGACTTCACCCGGTCAAATAAACGTTACTTCACCGAAACTATAAACGTTAAATAATGGAAATTATAAACTCCATAATGTCGTGATGGTTACCATAACCGTTTCTCCGAGCTTAAGTTACAAATATATTAATTGGCTTACAAAAACCGTTAGCAGTCATTGTCGCTCATGTGTCTCAAGGATTAATTTGACAGATAACCGTTAGCAGTCATTGTCATGCTTAAAAGTTTTGTACATGTCCTTTATTAAATGACAAATATTGTTGCTTGCTATAATGGCAAATAATGATGCCTAGAATAAATGTATCACAATTTGCTTCTTATAGCTTTATCCTAACAATTCTGGCAATAACTTCTACGTAGATGCATTCCGGGGTAATCTTTTTACCATCTTGATTCCCTTTTTGCTGCAGAATAAAATCATAACGTTAAACAAATCCCATATGATATCGGAATATAAAACCACAAAATAAAATAAGTAAAAGAAAAGGCTCCATGAAAGTTCACGACCTTACTCCCATCCGTCAGCACCAATCATGCCGTCAAATTTTGACCTTTCAGAAAAGCTTTTATAAAGAACAAGTAGATCCATTTCTTCCTCAGAACACGCATAATGCAAAAAAATATATATATCATTAGTAGAAAATTCTCTGCATGATGACGACCTAATCCATTCTTCTCGGCCAACAACCTTATTATTATATGGCTTAATCTAACGACAATAGAAATCAACCTTGAAGATTAAATCATGCGTGAGCCAAGACCAACATTCTATACAAAAACGAATATGAAAACCATCCGGCATCAGTCTCGGCCGGTCTTATCCTAAACCCACCACAACCTGGTCGATTCTTTTTTTGCATTACTTATTTGCAACCCTCCAACTGTTGTTACCACGCGCAATGCACGCGTCAGATAACAATTAACTCCCGTCACTTTTTTTTTTTTTTTGGTAAGGAACTCCCCTCACATTGAATGATTGGACTTGCCAAATTCTCTCACTAAAAAGGGCAATCCACACTCTCACCCAAGCTGCACAGTGACTAACAAGTACCAGATAAGGAACATTTACCAAGGCTGCTCTTTGATTAATACCACAACAAACCCTATTGCCAGGGTTGGTGAGATTTCAAGAGCAACATAGATCAGAAATTAATGCTAACAAAACATAACATGGTAATAAAATAGAAGGCAGCCCGAGCAAGTACGCCTAAATAACTCGGAATTTCACTGTTTCAGAATTTAGGGAAAAAAGGGGAGAGCCAAGATCAGATTCAAAACTACCGGCACAAAAAATTGATATGAATGAGAACACCAGCCAAGGCATGAACCCAACCCAATCATTTCTTCTCTTCCTTCTCTGCTTCTGCGGCCTTCTTCAACCTGGCACCAACCTGGCGCTCGTTCATCCGCTCGACACGAAGCTTTGCATACGCCCTGAATGATTTCATCTCATCCGTGACCTTCACAAGCTCAACCGTGGGCTTCTCGCGGACGACGGGCATGTATGGGCCTTGGACCTGAGTGGCAGTCGCCAGCTCCTCCGGAGCAGAATCACCAGCCTGAGAAAGCAATGATCATACGCATTATGGAGCTTGCTTAAAAACGACAGTTTATCGTAGCTCATAGATTAGATTGATCAGGAGTCCGCTTGCCTTAAATTTGCGTGCACGCCTTGGGAAGATGACTAGCTTGGCTTTGTATGTCTTCAGCCTCTGGACGTTAGCTTGAAGACCCTCAAGGGAACGGTTCTTACGACGGTGATCCACCGCTATGCCAATTGTTGGGGCAAGCTTCTTTGGAATGCCTGCTGCCTGCAATTATGGAAGCAAACTATGAAACTGATAACAATCATTTTTTATGACACCGTAAGGTAAGAACAGAATTTTCCTTTTGTAATGGTGTAAAAATGTTTGGAGGTAATACTATCAGCTAGTCATAATGCACAACACAAACCTGCCTCTTTGTTTGTTTCGTCGAAACTTACCAGTATACCCCAAGTAAAAGGAAAAAAAATAAAGGTCAGATATAGAGAAAAATAGCTTTCATAACTCCACAAAATGCCACCACCAATGTTAAACGACGCGCTTCCTAAATATGCTATAGGCTTTCTAGATGCAAAAATCCACTTTTAAGTCCAAGAAATTGCAGTTGTGATTTCTTCATGAATACATCAAACAGTTTCTGTTAATCAGATCAAGAGTCAAATTCTGCTTCTAAAATTTCCCCGATCATGCAGGTGATAATTTATCCATTTCAGCCCAAGTCTTAGAAATCCTTAAATCAATACCACAACTGGCCATTTAACATCAAAATAACATATCAGAAAGTGAATACAAATTTCTTCTTAGTTTATGCATTTTTCTTGGTTATGGATCATGAATGCGACTATTCATATCTTTTGCATTCATTTACCTTAAAATTTGTATCATTTGTTATCAAATTGTAGTAATGCATCAAAAAAAAAAAAAAACTGACAAATATTGCAATTGTTATTAAAAATGGTCAACAATCCCATAACAGGACCCTTAAACCACGATTCTCTGCCTTGTTATCAACCCATCACACACACTGTCCATAAAACCAAAAGATACAGGAACATAGAAACCCTAGTCATAAACCTCCTGAGTTTGTACATATGCTGCTGAAAAATAGGTAAATTTGTTATAGAGAAACAAAAGACACAAATGCATAAATTGTTGTAGTCATACCACTAGATCTTATATTGATGTCTATTAAAAGAGTTAGGAAGACCATTGTACCATACCATCTTCCATTTTACAAAAGGTGCCGCACATTTTTATCATCTCTCATGTGCGAGCATCTGCACAATCACTTGAATAAGAGCAATAACATCATATATTACTGCTTTGATTATATAGATCTCCTTTACATGCACCATATGCCCCCCAAACATTCCTCAAACACCTTCAACTTGCAACTCTTGTCACTTTGGACAAAGTCCAAACATTTTTAATATGAGAGAACAAGTAATAATCAAATCCTAAAGCTCTAACCTTAAATGTGACACCACCATCAAAAAACTTTAACATACCTGCTTCAAAAGTACCTTTGAGGGCTACAAGAGGAACATGTAAACAATCAAAGAACAAAAATTTTTTTATCATACAACATTTATCACTGAAGAGTACAACAATGCCTTCAATCAGTTAATGAAGTTCACAACGTATAGTATTTTCCAGTTTTTGGCACTCCTGTAGTGATGGAATATTTTCGGTCACTTCTAAATGACACGTTCATGACAATGAACTTCTTTGCTATCATGTTTTAGTCCCTCCCATGTCCATGTCAAGCGCATACATTGTACTAAACATGTGCATAGGATAGAAAAGGTGGGATGATTGTTGACCTAGGTATAGCTCATAATCAAGAACCAGAACACCAAAGTTTTAGCGACCATTTTCAGAAATTGGAAGCCCACCATGTTCCAATTAACAATACCCAATAGTCAATAATGATTACAAGGTCCGCAAAAGTATGTTGTAGATCAAAAGCATTACCTTGAGTTCCTCAAGAGTAAAACCCCGGCCAGCTCTAGATTTCATATTGTATTTAAGCGTTTGACATTGAACAATAGGACGCAGAGGTCCAGCAGTTGGCCGAGGGAAAATTTTCACAGCCTTCTTCTGCCGAGCTGTGGAAAACATAGTATAGCTTGATTAGTGAGAGGAAAAAAATGACAGAGGACAATTTCAACTTGTTAAGAACACAGTGAAAGGATATAACTTTTTCCCTCAAAAAGGTGCATTTTGTGGGAACAAGTCCACACACACACACACATAAACACACACACACACACAGATAGAGAGAGAGGGAGAGAGAGATCTGCCTACCAATGCGTCTTCTGGTTTTGCGAGCTGGTTGGTTAAACCACGTCCTGACATAGTTCTGCCAGTGCTTCTTGAAGTGCCCATTCGGCACAACATTGTTATGCTTAACCATGGCTCAACAACTGAAAAATCAAAAATAAAAAAAAACAGCAATCAGAACACAACTTCTGCAAGCATGTTCCTCAGAACTATGTTCAGCACAAATTCAACAAACATAACATAGGAGAATGAATATTCAGAAGCATCAGCAAAAATGTACCAAAGCATGTAAAACTAATAACATAAACAGTAGAAATATTCTATTGGATTACATGGAAAGGATGGAGAGTTGTTTTGTTTAAGTTGAATATAATTTTAAGTTGAATATGACTATGAAAGCATATCCAACAAACATCAGTAACTAGGTTTCATCAAAGCAATCAGAGAAGCACCATTGAATATCTTTGCACCACAAAACACAATGTCCTTAGCACATCAAACAAAGTACCCAAAAATGTTTTGACACTATGCCTGACAAGACTGATCCCAAAAACCAACGACCACCTACAGTTTTCATAAGTTTCTATAAATATCATTGCATATATATCAGGTATCAGACAAGCTCACACTACTCTACATCTAAACATTCACGGTGCAATATATTGTTCATCCCAAAGCACCTCACTAACACAAACCCAAAAAGATCCGTCCATATTAGAGTTGCATCAACTTGATCTTCCCCAGGACATCTTTCTCAAAAAAGCAAACATCATATTGCCTAGAACAATAAAATTGCATGTTATTAAGTAGAACAAATGTTAAGCACCCTGCACTCCACTAAAATTCTTTCATCAAAGGATGCATGACAAATTATGCGCTGCTAAAAGTACAACAGAAGAAACACACAGCCTCCGTCATTCTTTTTCCTAATAAGGTAGGAACTTTCTGATAAATAAAATACTATCAAAACAAAAAGATTAGTTGTCTTTAAAGTCCTTAATCACGCCGATCCTTTTTCTCGACTTCTATATCTGCGATTGTTGGATGGTTTGATTCTGCTAGTACATTTAAACTATAAGGAGAAAAAGCATTCACCACTACAACCAGGTCTGGAGATTCAAAAACTTTGATCAGCTGGAAGCAGAAAACATCGAATGTTTCGAAGCAATAGGCATCACCAAAGCAAAACAAAACAGATAGAAGATAAATCTCGGAAACAACATCAATAGCCCCAACTTGACACAAAACGCAGGTATAAAACGAACTGCCTTTAATATTAAACCGGCACAAGATAGTTGGAAGAGGGTTAAAGGTAATGCGCACGCTCTCAAATTGAATCAAAAAGTAAATTAATGATTCAATTTCCAAATATTGTCTCTGAAAAAGCGCCAACCAAAGGGCACTTACATAAAGTATTCAAAACTTACAACATTTAAAAGGATTGCACTCCCACTAATTTTAAACAAAATGATACGAATAGAAATCAGGGACTCTGATCTCTTCAAATAATCCATGAACGGTCCAACTCTCAGGCATCGCGTGGGGTTATTGGGATCTGAAAATTCCCAGGCTATTATCGATTCGGAAAAGAGGATTTCATCACGATTCGAAGTATTATAATTAAAAAAAGAAAAAAACAAAGATCCTGGAGAGAGATATATAGTGCTGAAGCCCTATAGATCGGAAGGAAAATGAGAGAGAGATCCGAGGGAAGAGAGTGTAGATCTCACCCACCGGAATCCGCCTTGAGCTCCGCCGCGGTAAGTAGCAGAAATGGAGACACCCTCGGGCTCAAAGCCACCTCGAAGGGAAGATAAAAAGGGGCGGAGCAGCCGCGCAAAACCCTAATTACGGACGGTCAGGATTAGTCCTAGTTCCAGCGTGCGGAGATGCGGCTTCCATGTGCCGGCGAGCCGCACGTGCAATAATGGGTTTCTTAATGGCCGTCCGATCCGTGGTCTCTATTCTTAGCCCAGATGATCATTACGGCTCGGTGGGGCCGGAGAGGCCGCGTTCGCTCCGGCTCGGGTGAAGCTCAAATCGAGTAAGGATGAATGATACCGCAAGGAGAGATAATGAAGTTGTAAAAACAAATTTATACAATAAAAATAAAATAAAAAATCATAAACAATTTGTATTTAATAATTAATAAGAAGAAGAACAAATGAATATTGGAAGAAAAAATAGAAAAACTATTTAGCTTAGATCATTGATCTAATAAAATCCTCATTAATTATGATAAATAATACAATGCTAACCCTTCCAATCACTTTGATCACCGGCTTGCATATAATGTTCTGAGAATTTTTTTGAATATCAAATTTGAATAAAATTCAGCAAAAAATAATTGAGTAGAGTTTTCATATTTCCTAAAATAATTAACAAGAATTTCTAAAATACTTTCACATGGAATGGTCGGCACCATTCTAGTGAAAAATAACCTTGGCAACTGCACCTAGATTTATGTTTGTAAAGCAAATGAATAATCCAACCTACCTTCAATGTACTTCTTAGTTGCTTTAATTATGTTGCACCCCACTAGAAGATGGTTTGCGGGAATGATCATGCAAGGTGATCTAATTGATTTGCATTGATGCTATCTTTGATGAATATGCCTTGCTAAGTTGTACATAACATATGGCTGGGTGATTGCATCTCATTTGCAATGGTTTACCAAGCAAAAGAAATCATTTATTTAAATACTTGCTTTCCCTTTTGACAATGTCAATTCCAAATTCCATACAACATGCAAGCTTTATGCACGTTCTTGAAAGTTCTCTTTATACTGGACATCCGTGATAGAACCCTTGCAACTTCAAAAAGTTTATCGACAATCTTCAACATACATATGTATATGTTGGGATTGATCTATAGATGACTTCTATATGATACCTCTCCCCTTTTCTGAAAACTGATTTGATTTTTGACCAAAAAAAGAAAGCTGATTTAATTTCAACAAATTGAACCATTTCAGGTCAACTTTATTCATTCATTCATTTATTTGTTCTTGCAAATCTTGGTATCAATTTCGGTTCATTTATCTTTTTCTTATTTAAATAAAAGGACTTAATAGGAATACACCACTACCACCAATTTATTAAAAAGATTGGTAATTGTAGAAGAAAAAAATAGAGATTTTACAAAATGAGAGGTCGAAAAGAGGAAATCTTAGACACCAGATTTTCTTATTAGAATAAGAAAACAAAGAAGGAAAAACTAAATAGTCAACTCAATCAGATGATCTAATGCTTATAGTAATGAAAATAGAGCAATATGAGAGCCTGAATCACTAAAAAGCTTAAATTAGCTGCCGGAAGTGCCATTAACAACAAAAAAGAGGGATTTTAATTTGTCCCATATCTTTCCAAAAACATAGAGCTCATTTTAATCATAAAGGATAGACCAGTCATTCAAAAGATGTAAAATTTTGTCAACAGAGGTTGATGTGTTTGTGTGTTGGAAGGTGGGGGGTGTTGTTGGTTTGCAAGAAAGAGGGGTTTTGCATACATCATTTATAAGTTCAATGAGAGCTTCTGCATGCTATCCTGCTTCTCCATTTCTTTCTATAGTTTTTCTCGCTAATAACTAATGATGGTAGAAGCTCAGTTTATCAGACTAAGGATGGTGATAGATTAACTACCTCTCATATTTGGCTTTTGCAGGTATACCAATTGAATCGTTCTTCAAATTGGTTAAGCAGTTCTTATGGTCGTTTTACTATGGTACAAAGGTTTATCCATCTGTTTCTTCTCCAGTGGTCAGAGTATTTATTGGACTACTTGTACATCTTTAATGGTTTGCAAATCTTGTAGTAATCATATTGCAATAAATCTAACTTTTCATTAATTAAACTATTTTTCTATGCTTAAATGATAACTACACATAATTCTTCTTTATCTATCATATAATCATAACATGGCCAACAAGCCTCATCAGAACTATTTTGAGTTGATGTAGATTCTTCATCACCATCTATTCCTGAAATTGTTTTTTATATATCTTTAATTATGGTCAGCTTAAAGCATGTACTCCAACTGACTCTTTAGCCCTACGATGCATATTTGAAATTGCTTTAGTCCCATTTTTCATCCTTCTCTTGAATTTTCTTACAAACGTTACACTAATTTCCAGTTAAATAATTGCATTTTAATTACTAACACACATATGGTATTCAATGTGGTTTTAGTTCCAAGTTACATAAAGCTATATATTGTATTAACAATAAAAAATTTATTCACCCATCAAAACCTCATCTTTCTCAAGATAACCAAACACAACAACGTTACTCATAATAGCCTAAAGGCATGCACAAACACAGAATATACTTCAATTTTATAATACTACCATTCTACCATTTGCGTTTGGTGCCTGTTTTTGAGCATGTCTTTAGGCTTCTCATACAGCTGACAATTTGATTCAGCTATCTAACAAATCGTCCTCATCTTGTGCCAATAGTAGCATTCTACTCTTCTTGTCCAGCGATCTAATGAACCCTTTAGTCAGAGCTAAGTCTTGCTATGCTGGCCATGTAAGATAAATTTCACGTCCTCTCCATCTTTACCCTCCCTTTAATCCAATATATCACGCGATCCAAATCGATGGGAGGCCAGTTTCTCTGTCTTCTTGCTTGTTCTCAAACAAGTCCATGAAAAAGTGATGGTCCAAGACCATCCAGAATTTGCTACCACTCCTTGCCTTCCCGTACACGATAGCCTTGCAATATCAAAACGGCTCACCATCCTGCGAGAATAACATACACCACACGAAGCTCTTTGGGAGAATATGATTTTAAAAGCTTACAATACGGAACGACTGCTTCGGCAAAGAATGAAAAGCCCAGAAATTCTGAAAGAACGATATTTCCATTTCCGTTTCCTGGTCTTCGAAAATTTGGCCAAGCTTTGGTTCTCGCATGCTACTTCAGATAGTGAATGTACAGGTTGGCGAGCCCGAGCAACAACATACACATCCTTGAATATCAAAACAATAGGTTCTAAAAGAGATAAGGGGATTAAAAAAAGGACTGCTTCAGCTTGCATGTAATTGCTTTAGTTGAATAATCAGATATATTATGATGTATGCTAAAGGTACCAAATTAGGTGCACTTGATACTGATAATGATAATCACATAAACAAAACCAAATTAAAGAAAGTACGGTCACTATCAAAATCCTCGACTTCTCACTAATGCCAACCATCAAATCACATGTCTGCAAAACGGGAAAACAAAACTGCAAAATAAAGGATGCATCAATCATCAAAATTGTATCACCAATAAACCTAATAGAGCAATACTGCAAAAAATCGGCCTAATCAGCTCCATGACTTTCCCCAAGTTCATCAGCCTATGAAGAAGTGATGAATCAAAACCCTAGTCTACTAAAAAAAAAAAAAGAAATTCCTAGACCATCAGAGGAGGCTATTAAATTTCCTGGACCATCAGAGGAGGCTGAGTTAACTCCTCTTCCTCCTTGGGGGTGTGAATTGTAACAAGATCTGGCAATGGAGTAGCGGGACCCTGCTTCCCCTTGGGATCCCAATCCAGCATGATCTTCACCTTGATGCCAAGAACTCCCTGCACAAGTTCAGTAACAGGAGAAAAATCAAATGGATCACCATGCACTTTAAGTGTGGCAGCTGACTTCACGATTATGCAACCAAGAAATTGCAGCAAGGACATGGAAAGGCAACGCCTACGTTCATATGCACCCAATACATTTACCTGTCTGAAGCTACAATAATAGATACAAGCATAAGCATCAAGTAGCAATCAACTCAATCTTCTCAATTTACAGCATAAAATCAGCAAGGCAGAAAAAACTAACTGCTAGAACTACCGTCAAAGAGCTTCATAAAAGCAAGGCGGCAGAAGTTAACAGTGTTTGGACATTATGTAAATCTATGCACAGGTTTATTTTTCCAAGGTTAGCGGTTATAGTCGGTTCATAAAGCTAACATGCCGTAAAACTCTTAACAATCATCCTCCGAGAATTAGACAAAAAATTCAATGTCAACTAAGCAATTTTATCCAATCTTCAGAGTGATTCAGGATCTCAGGATATTCTAGATTTGTAGGAGGCATTTTCCTCAGAAAACCATACAAGTTCCTCGGTGTGCTCCCATAATTAAGAAGAAAAAAGAGGGGCTTCCCCGAATTTCATCAGCAAAACATGAGTTGGATATATGCTTAATAACATGGGCAGCTGACCTGTCTAAGAAGGACATGTCTCACAGCTGAGTCAATGTATTCATTAACTGGTTGACCAGAGGAGATCATGTAACCATCCTTGAACTTCATTGACTTGGCACGTTGTGCCCTGAGCTTTCCACTCACTATGACCTGGAAACAAGTCATTTGCTCAGCAGTGAGACAAAATCGATACTATACTCACAAAACAAATTAGCTTGATAGCTTTTCTGATAAGAAAATCTCATCAAAAAGTACAAACTAGCAACATTTTCATGCTACCCAAAGACTCACCTCGCAACCTTTAGCACCGCTTTCCATGACGAAGCGAAGGACTCCATAGCAGGCCCTGCAACATAAATAAGAATTTGAGACTTAAAGATGTATGATGAGAATTCTTATAATATAAACCTTACACCACTGATGCATTCATTCTTTCATACTGCACATATCCATACAATGCCTTCAAATTATGTTTGTGATAGAGAGAGAACAAAAACATGCTTCTAGAAAGTGAATAAAAATAAGCATGCCAATAAAATTACTGCTAAACATGGAAGGAATTACATCATTGTTTGCTTTCCGGGGAAAAACAACACTTATAAAGTAACAGGGAGGGATATGCGATGGAATTAGTAGATAACTGGCATCAAAGATCAGTCATCTGTGGATCCATCCCCACGGTTGTCTGGCCGCTGCCGCCTGAACGGCTTTTTATCTATGCACTGTTGTTCAAGGCACCACTATTTAAATCTGTGTAGCCTTATAATCCAACAAATGCAGTAAGCAAACACATTCATGAAAGCAAGAGAATGCATGTGACAAATTAATGAATGCTGATTTGTGAGAGATCAAATTGCCAACAACCGCAGTCAAAAGAATGAAAAGATGATTGTAATGATATCTCCCTTAAAGTTGATGCCAATAGGAATACTGTAAGCAAAGCTGAATTGAAAATGTATCAAAGAATCATCTAAGGACTGCGGCATGATGGATCGTTCATAACAATTGCATGCCTAGAATTTATGGATTCCGAAGACCTTGTAGCGTAAGGCCTTTAGCAAGAGATAAATGAATCCATGCAATTTTCTACTGCAAGATATGATCATCTCCTTTCAGATATTGCTAGTCAACAAGGTTCTACTGCAATATAAGAAATTATAGATACTTTGTTGCACACCATGAAGTGCAGAAGAAATTTGCATGCAGGCCCTTGTCTGTTGTAGCAAATCTAATACCAAAAAATAAAGAAAGAAAGAAACTTCTGTTGCATTTTGTCTTATATTAACTTAAAAAATTAAAACATAATATGTTCTTTGCTATCTATTGTAGTCAATTCAAGTCCACATCCTCTTGCACAAAACTTGCCCCACTTTAGTGATAGGGATAATAGATGTGAGATAGAATCAGTAGACAAATGGTATTCAGATTTCAGACCACTCACCTGTGGATTTATCTCTATGGTTGTCTGGCCACTGCTGTAAAACAGCTTTTCCTGTACGCACCATTATCTTGAAATCTCACTAGAAAGATGAGCGAGACCTCATATATTGACAGGTGCATGCTTACTGATTATGCACATTAGTAAGGGGAAAGAAAACACTAAGGACCTGTTTGGATGTTTGGGCCTAAAATCGCATGGGATTCAGGGGTTGAACCAGTACAAATAGGAAAAATCAGCATGGACTAGGCTTGTATTCACAAACACCTAGGAGCATTTGAAGTGGGCCAGCTCGAATCCCATAGGGAGGAAAAAAGACCTCAGCAGGCCATTTTTTTCCTCCCTATGGGATTCAGGCCGGCCCACTCCAAAGGCCCCTGAACTTTTGTCTAAACAAGGCTAACTTAAACTGATTTTCTTAGTTGCGCTGGCCCCATTCCATGAATTCTATAGGATTTTGGGCTCAGACAGCCAAATAGACCCTAAGGGCCTATTTGGATAATCCAACAGGATTGGGCTGAATTTCTACTGGATTTGCGGGTTGGACCATCCATTTTTGCATGGCTCTATCAACCAAACACCTCCCAAACCAAATCCCATAGGATGAAAAAAAAAAATTCTATGGGTTTTTTATTCTTCCTGCAGCCCAATGGGACCACGAGCCGGGATTTTAGGGTAATATTTAGGTAGGCCCCTAAGAGATGTGAGCTGAATGGGCCAACAGGCACAATTCCTGCAGAATTTTCAATATAATCCCACAGGAATATCCAAAAGGCACTAAGTGTGTATGTATATATATCCACACACATACAAGCGCACAATTACTAAGGAAATTGTTGTGCCTATGCATGAAGCATGCATGCCTCCCATTTACATACCATACAAAACTATGTTGCACTCTTGTGTGATGCATAGTTGTGTATCCCACAACCGGAAGTTGTGTGGCCTCAATCATCTGACAAAATCATCCACCAAATAGAGAAGGATCACATTTACATAAACAAATGCATGCAGGGAGCGAAATCCCTAGCCGAAAAGTCACAAAACTACATGAGAGATCATAGGAGCATAACAACATACTTTGCATAAAGAACCTCTGAAAAAATTGGTCTTCTTAAGAGATAGAATGAAAGAATACAGTCCGTACCTGTTAAAACATATTCTTATATTACACCTGTCATAAAACATTACAACTGCCATTTCCATTTCGAACAACAATGGCTAAACTTTTATCCTTTAATAGTGTAAAATGGCACATCAACTAAAATTTTATATTCATCATGTCACATGATTCTGAGATTTCCTTGGTACAAAGCTCATGTATCTACTCACCTAAATTCTGATGGGCTGGTTGGATGCCTAAGGGTTTTTCTAAATCAGATAATCATCAAACATGATTTGTACAATAGGTTTTATGAAAAAACAGGGGGACCTGTTTTTCATAAATTTCACTTTTCAGTTTTATGACTCATCTACTTTTGACAAACAGATTTTACAGAGAGCAATCAAAAAACCAGTCATTTAAGACCCGTTCATTTCGAGTTTTTCATAAGCGTGTTTTACTACAACTTGTCAACCAAACAGCACCTAGGAGATCTTATGAATGGTATAAAATATAAAGAACAATTAACCACCCTACTTGGTCTTTGAACATATAGTAATATGGAAAAAACATGAATTCAAGATGTTAGAATGCACATAATGAATATAAAAAGTGGCCACTAGAGGAGGCGCCGAGTAAATTACCTTCGAACGGCAAGGCCACCGAGAAGCTTGTACCGTAGGGACTCAGCCTGAGCAATGGCACAGAGCCCTCTGTTGTTAACCTTCTCGGCATAGAGTTCCACGCTATTCTCCGGAAACTTGAACCTTTTCTGGACCACCGAGGTCAGCTCCCTTATCCTCCTTCCCTTCTCACCTTAAGCAAATAAAGATCAAACCAAACGACATCTCAGGCAACCCCATCCAGTCCACCTCAAAAACCTAAATTCCCAGTCCTTTTGCAGTTGATCTAAAAGGAAAGGCAGAAGAGAAGGAGATTCCTACCGAGAACGTTCTGGGTCCTGGTGGCTCGGATGATGATCTCGGTGCGCATCGGCGTGACCCGGACCTCGACGCCAGAGTAGCCGTCCTCCGCGAGCTCCCTCATCAGTAACTCGTTCAGCTCCGCGTAGAACACCCCATCCGCCACGAACTACAATAGCCAGAGGAATCGAAAAAAAAAGGAATCAAGAGGGTGAAAACGAGAGAAATCTAAAACCTAGATTAGCGAAAATTTTGGGGGGAAAGAAGAAAGATGGAAGAAAGAGATCTGGAGCAAAAGAGGGTAATGGTGACGGTCAAGGAGGGCCTGCCTTCCTCTTCTTGCTCATCTGGGTCGCCATGGTTGGAGATCAGGGCGAGTCCTCTCTTTGAGAGGAGCAAGAAAGCTCGGGGCGGGAGAGAACCCTAGATTCGTTCGAGGAGGCGGTGGAGGGCGAGCGGCCGGGAGAAAAGACGCAGAGAGATAGAGAGAGGCGGGATTTATTAAGCTAGCGGAAGGGCGAGTGGAGTTAGGGTTTGAGATGAGAGGCGGGGGTCGTTCGTTTTCTTGGGTCGGATCAGGATGGGTTTACTCAAATCCGGTCCAATTTGGATTCAGATGAGATAAGTCTAGAAATAATCAAAATCCACAAACCTAATTTCCGTGCTCTACTGGGATTCTTTTTCGGTAGAGGTGAAGGGTAATCACCCAATTTGCATCCCTATTGTCTTCTCGTTCTTGCCTCCTCTCCTGCCCCTTATTCGCTTGAAAAATTATTGCCCAGAACCATTCTAACACATATATTTTGGATCATTCAATAAAAAATTATCATATTACTCATTGTTAAAAAAATATTCAATGTTATTCAAACTTGATGGATGAAAAAAAAAGTTCATTTTAACAACTAGCTAGTAATTTTTGCTGGTATGAATAAAAAAAAATTAATTTTTTTGAATGATATGATAATTTTTTATTAGATTGTTCAAAATACACGTGATAGAATGATTCTAAATAATAATTTCTCTGTTTGCCTAATCTGGCATTTATGTGAACCAAAAAAAGAGCAAGTACCTCCTTGAATCTATTGATATTTAAATCCAGCTTTGCTTGGTCGCATTGGAAACCAAAAGAACAAGAGAAGCTTCTCTCTTGGATTTGGTAGGTCTTCAGGTTTTAGCACCATAAATTCTCCTTGCACTATCCTCTGCTTTAATGTCTTGGTGATCCTTTTTTATTAATGTTGACATCAATTTGAAAATTTTTGAGTTACAGATTTTATTTTACTTGACAAAACATGGAACACTTCTCCGTTAGCCTCCCTATTTAATACTGAAATGATGAGTGCCATTATTGCGATACCCCTTGTGCCAGCTGTTGTAGCCAATCCTCTCATCATCTGATCGTCGGAAACGAGCACCTGCAAAAGAAATCCGCACTGACTGGAGGTGACTCCGACGGAGACCTTCTGACGGTCAAGTCAGAGAGGAGACTAGGCAATAGTAGAAAAGAATCAAGGAGCTCAACGGGAGAGAGAGAGGGAGAGTAAACCCAAGAGTTTCGAAGGGACCTCCTCCAGTACTGTTGCCTTCTCCGTTTTATAGTAGAGCGCGGCATAGCGCCGTCATTAATGGCGCAGACAATGGGGAGAGTTGTCAGATTGCCGAAGACTGTCAGAGTCACCGTGGGGGGTGTCAAATCGTCGTGGGGCTATCAAATCACTAGGGTTGACCCCTGTCTAGGGTAGGACGACGTCCCAGGGCAGCTATGCCGCACGCCTCTGTCAGGACGGATGGCCTTCAGCAGTCGTACGGTGTTTGGAGGAGCCGACCGACCATACGCCGGCACTTGGTCGTAGGATGTTGGGTGAGGACCTAGGGACCCTCCGACGGTCAGCCGGGCGCATTGTGGGAGTCGAATATCGGGCTCCGCAGTTCGGCCAGTCATCGATCGGTGCGATCGGTAGAGTCGGGCGCCGGTCAGGCGGGCCCGACAGTGAGTCGGCATGAGAGGGACCGGTCGGTATATCCCAACAGTTGCCCCCCCCCACTCCTGAATCGGATGACGTGCTGGCCAGCATACTTGCGTGGGCGGTGGCGTCGGGCGAAAGGAGTGGATTCCCGTCGCATTATGCTCTGACTCTGACGATCGTACCAATGTTCGGTCCGACGCCAGACGTCTCACGGGCTCAAGCGACTCGTCGGTGTCAGACATTCCGTCGGTGTTAGGCGTTCCGTCGGTGTCAGACATCCTATCGGGAATGAAAATCGCCGTTTCTGCCGTCTCTTCGGGAACACGAACCGCCATGGCTTTTCCGCCGTGTGGCAGGGGGCCATTGGGCCGGATCCACTCAAGCAGATGGCGGTGACGTGGCCCGATCTGAGAGCAGGTGCGTCGAACCGTCGGACCGAAGGAGGGCCCAGATGTCGCCACGCGTCACGATCCAGGAGACCCTCACTAGGTGTGCTCTCATCACGGCCGTCGAGGGGCACTATATATATAGGGTCACCTGCATTCCGGATTTTTACTTTTCAAACTTGCTGTCGAGACTCTGGTTGAGCGGTCTCTTGCCTCAGGTAATCGTTCCCGTTTCCTCCCTCAGTGAGCCTTCATCATTGTCCTTTGTCTTCTTCCTCGCTTCCTCGTAGTCCTCTTCCTTCTTCCTCTTATTCTTTGACTTCTGTTCCAGCGTAATGGCTAGAACATCTCCACGAGGAAGTCGGTCGGGGAACCTGACTGACGATTCTCGATCGACCCCGGAGGTGGAGGTCTCTTCACTTTCGGAGCCGAACGTTGATCGGCTCCGGGAGCAGTACTGCATCCCGGAGCAGTTTCAGCTGTTCGCCCCTGGAGCCAATGGTCGGGTTAACAACCCGCCTGCGGGCCAGGTGGCCTTCTACGTAGAGGACCTCCGGGCCGGTCTTCATTTTTCGATTTCGGAGTTCGTCCGGAACGTACTGGACTACTACGGGTTGTGTCTGGCGCAGCTTGCATCGAACTCGGTTCGGCTGATAGTCACCTTTGCTCTGTTGTGTCGGCTTTTGCCGACCAACCCTCGCCTTTCACTCTTCCGAGCTTTTTTTGTTCTCCGACCCCACCCTAAAGCCCGAGGGTGGTGGTATTTCAACCCTTGGAAGGGTCTCTCTTTTATTACTGGTCTTCCATCGTCGATTCATGGATGGAAGAACCAGTTCTTCTTCGTCTCTTCTTCCGTTCCTTGGGGGTTCCCTACCCGCTGGGGGGACTAACCTAATTTGGATTCAGATGAGATAAGTCTAGAAATAATCAAAATCCACAAACCTAATTTCCGTGCTCTACTGGGATTCTTTTTCGGTAGAGGTGAAGGGTAATCACCCAATTTGCATCCCTATTGTCTTCTCGTTCTTGCCTCCTCTCCTGCCCCTTATTCGCTTGAAAAATTATTGCCCAGAACCATTCTAACACATATATTTTGGATCATTCAATAAAAAATTATCATATTACTCATTGTTAAAAAAATATTCAATGTTATTCAAACTTGATGGATGAAAAAAAAAGTTCATTTTAACAACTAGCTAGTAATTTTTGCTGGTATGAATAAAAAAAAATTAATTTTTTTGAATGATATGATAATTTTTTATTAGATTGTTCAAAATACACGTGATAGAATGATTCTAAATAATAATTTCTCTGTTTGCCTAATCTGGCATTTATGTGAACCAAAAAAAGAGCAAGTACCTCCTTGAATCTATTGATATTTAAATCCAGCTTTGCTTGGTCGCATTGGAAACCAAAAGAACAAGAGAAGCTTCTCTCTTGGATTTGGTAGGTCTTCAGGTTTTAGCACCATAAATTCTCCTTGCACTATCCTCTGCTTTAATGTCTTGGTGATCCTTTTTTATTAATGTTGACATCAATTTGAAAATTTTTGAGTTACAGATTTTATTTTACTTGACAAAACATGGAACACTTCTCCGTTAGCCTCCCTATTTAATACTGAAATGATGAGTGCCATTATTGCGATACCCCTTGTGCCAGCTGTTGTAGCCAATCCTCTCATCATCTGATCGTCGGAAACGAGCACCTGCAAAAGAAATCCGCACTGACTGGAGGTGACTCCGACGGAGACCTTCTGACGGTCAAGTCAGAGAGGAGACTAGGCAATAGTAGAAAAGAATCAAGGAGCTCAACGGGAGAGAGAGAGGGAGAGTAAACCCAAGAGTTTCGAAGGGACCTCCTCCAGTACTGTTGCCTTCTCCGTTTTATAGTAGAGCGCGGCATAGCGCCGTCATTAATGGCGCAGACAATGGGGAGAGTTGTCAGATTGCCGAAGACTGTCAGAGTCACCGTGGGGGGTGTCAAATCGTCGTGGGGCTATCAAATCACTAGGGTTGACCCCTGTCTAGGGTAGGACGACGTCCCAGGGCAGCTATGCCGCACGCCTCTGTCAGGACGGATGGCCTTCAGCAGTCGTACGGTGTTTGGAGGAGCCGACCGACCATACGCCGGCACTTGGTCGTAGGATGTTGGGTGAGGACCTAGGGACCCTCCGACGGTCAGCCGGGCGCATTGTGGGAGTCGAATATCGGGCTCCGCAGTTCGGCCAGTCATCGATCGGTGCGATCGGTAGAGTCGGGCGCCGGTCAGGCGGGCCCGACAGTGAGTCGGCATGAGAGGGACCGGTCGGTATATCCCAACAGTTGCCCCCCCCCACTCCTGAATCGGATGACGTGCTGGCCAGCATACTTGCGTGGGCGGTGGCGTCGGGCGAAAGGAGTGGATTCCCGTCGCATTATGCTCTGACTCTGACGATCGTACCAATGTTCGGTCCGACGCCAGACGTCTCACGGGCTCAAGCGACTCGTCGGTGTCAGACATTCCGTCGGTGTTAGGCGTTCCGTCGGTGTCAGACATCCTATCGGGAATGAAAATCGCCGTTTCTGCCGTCTCTTCGGGAACACGAACCGCCATGGCTTTTCCGCCGTGTGGCAGGGGGCCATTGGGCCGGATCCACTCAAGCAGATGGCGGTGACGTGGCCCGATCTGAGAGCAGGTGCGTCGAACCGTCGGACCGAAGGAGGGCCCAGATGTCGCCACGCGTCACGATCCAGGAGACCCTCACTAGGTGTGCTCTCATCACGGCCGTCGAGGGGCACTATATATATAGGGTCACCTGCATTCCGGATTTTTACTTTTCAAACTTGCTGTCGAGACTCTGGTTGAGCGGTCTCTTGCCTCAGGTAATCGTTCCCGTTTCCTCCCTCAGTGAGCCTTCATCATTGTCCTTTGTCTTCTTCCTCGCTTCCTCGTAGTCCTCTTCCTTCTTCCTCTTATTCTTTGACTTCTGTTCCAGCGTAATGGCTAGAACATCTCCACGAGGAAGTCGGTCGGGGAACCTGACTGACGATTCTCGATCGACCCCGGAGGTGGAGGTCTCTTCACTTTCGGAGCCGAACGTTGATCGGCTCCGGGAGCAGTACTGCATCCCGGAGCAGTTTCAGCTGTTCGCCCCTGGAGCCAATGGTCGGGTTAACAACCCGCCTGCGGGCCAGGTGGCCTTCTACGTAGAGGACCTCCGGGCCGGTCTTCATTTTTCGATTTCGGAGTTCGTCCGGAACGTACTGGACTACTACGGGTTGTGTCTGGCGCAGCTTGCATCGAACTCGGTTCGGCTGATAGTCACCTTTGCTCTGTTGTGTCGGCTTTTGCCGACCAACCCTCGCCTTTCACTCTTCCGAGCTTTTTTTGTTCTCCGACCCCACCCTAAAGCCCGAGGGTGGTGGTATTTCAACCCTTGGAAGGGTCTCTCTTTTATTACTGGTCTTCCATCGTCGATTCATGGATGGAAGAACCAGTTCTTCTTCGTCTCTTCTTCCGTTCCTTGGGGGTTCCCTACCCGCTGGGGGGACTAACCTAATTTGGATTCAGATGAGATAAGTCTAGAAATAATCAAAATCCACAAACCTAATTTCCGTGCTCTACTGGGATTCTTTTTCGGTAGAGGTGAAGGGTAATCACCCAATTTGCATCCCTATTGTCTTCTCGTTCTTGCCTCCTCTCCTGCCCCTTATTCGCTTGAAAAATTATTGCCCAGAACCATTCTAACACATATATTTTGGATCATTCAATAAAAAATTATCATATTACTCATTGTTAAAAAAATATTCAATGTTATTCAAACTTGATGGATGAAAAAAAAAGTTCATTTTAACAACTAGCTAGTAATTTTTGCTGGTATGAATAAAAAAAAATTAATTTTTTTGAATGATATGATAATTTTTTATTAGATTGTTCAAAATACACGTGATAGAATGATTCTAAATAATAATTTCTCTGTTTGCCTAATCTGGCATTTATGTGAACCAAAAAAAGAGCAAGTACCTCCTTGAATCTATTGATATTTAAATCCAGCTTTGCTTGGTCGCATTGGAAACCAAAAGAACAAGAGAAGCTTCTCTCTTGGATTTGGTAGGTCTTCAGGTTTTAGCACCATAAATTCTCCTTGCACTATCCTCTGCTTTAATGTCTTGGTGATCCTTTTTTATTAATGTTGACATCAATTTGAAAATTTTTGAGTTACAGATTTTATTTTACTTGACAAAACATGGAACACTTCTCCGTTAGCCTCCCTATTTAATACTGAAATGATGAGTGCCATTATTGCGATACCCCTTGTGCCAGCTGTTGTAGCCAATCCTCTCATCATCTGATCGTCGGAAACGAGCACCTGCAAAAGAAATCCGCACTGACTGGAGGTGACTCCGACGGAGACCTTCTGACGGTCAAGTCAGAGAGGAGACTAGGCAATAGTAGAAAAGAATCAAGGAGCTCAACGGGAGAGAGAGAGGGAGAGTAAACCCAAGAGTTTCGAAGGGACCTCCTCCAGTACTGTTGCCTTCTCCGTTTTATAGTAGAGCGCGGCATAGCGCCGTCATTAATGGCGCAGACAATGGGGAGAGTTGTCAGATTGCCGAAGACTGTCAGAGTCACCGTGGGGGGTGTCAAATCGTCGTGGGGCTATCAAATCACTAGGGTTGACCCCTGTCTAGGGTAGGACGACGTCCCAGGGCAGCTATGCCGCACGCCTCTGTCAGGACGGATGGCCTTCAGCAGTCGTACGGTGTTTGGAGGAGCCGACCGACCATACGCCGGCACTTGGTCGTAGGATGTTGGGTGAGGACCTAGGGACCCTCCGACGGTCAGCCGGGCGCATTGTGGGAGTCGAATATCGGGCTCCGCAGTTCGGCCAGTCATCGATCGGTGCGATCGGTAGAGTCGGGCGCCGGTCAGGCGGGCCCGACAGTGAGTCGGCATGAGAGGGACCGGTCGGTATATCCCAACAGTTGCCCCCCCCCACTCCTGAATCGGATGACGTGCTGGCCAGCATACTTGCGTGGGCGGTGGCGTCGGGCGAAAGGAGTGGATTCCCGTCGCATTATGCTCTGACTCTGACGATCGTACCAATGTTCGGTCCGACGCCAGACGTCTCACGGGCTCAAGCGACTCGTCGGTGTCAGACATTCCGTCGGTGTTAGGCGTTCCGTCGGTGTCAGACATCCTATCGGGAATGAAAATCGCCGTTTCTGCCGTCTCTTCGGGAACACGAACCGCCATGGCTTTTCCGCCGTGTGGCAGGGGGCCATTGGGCCGGATCCACTCAAGCAGATGGCGGTGACGTGGCCCGATCTGAGAGCAGGTGCGTCGAACCGTCGGACCGAAGGAGGGCCCAGATGTCGCCACGCGTCACGATCCAGGAGACCCTCACTAGGTGTGCTCTCATCACGGCCGTCGAGGGGCACTATATATATAGGGTCACCTGCATTCCGGATTTTTACTTTTCAAACTTGCTGTCGAGACTCTGGTTGAGCGGTCTCTTGCCTCAGGTAATCGTTCCCGTTTCCTCCCTCAGTGAGCCTTCATCATTGTCCTTTGTCTTCTTCCTCGCTTCCTCGTAGTCCTCTTCCTTCTTCCTCTTATTCTTTGACTTCTGTTCCAGCGTAATGGCTAGAACATCTCCACGAGGAAGTCGGTCGGGGAACCTGACTGACGATTCTCGATCGACCCCGGAGGTGGAGGTCTCTTCACTTTCGGAGCCGAACGTTGATCGGCTCCGGGAGCAGTACTGCATCCCGGAGCAGTTTCAGCTGTTCGCCCCTGGAGCCAATGGTCGGGTTAACAACCCGCCTGCGGGCCAGGTGGCCTTCTACGTAGAGGACCTCCGGACCGGTCTTCATTTTTCGATTTCGGAGTTCGTCCGGAACGTACTGGACTACTACGGGTTGTGTCTGGCGCAGCTTGCATCGAACTCGGTTCGGCTGATAGTCACCTTTGCTCTGTTGTGTCGGCTTTTGCCGACCAACCCTCGCCTTTCACTCTTCCGAGCTTTTTTTGTTCTCCGACCCCACCCTAAAGCCCGAGGGTGGTGGTATTTCAACCCTTGGAAGGGTCTCTCTTTTATTACTGGTCTTCCATCGTCGATTCATGGATGGAAGAACCAGTTCTTCTTCGTCTCTTCTTCCGTTCCTTGGGGGTTCCCTACCCGCTGGGGGGACTAACCTAATTTGGATTCAGATGAGATAAGTCTAGAAATAATCAAAATCCACAAACCTAATTTCCGTGCTCTACTGGGATTCTTTTTCGGTAGAGGTGAAGGGTAATCACCCAATTTGCATCCCTATTGTCTTCTCGTTCTTGCCTCCTCTCCTGCCCCTTATTCGCTTGAAAAATTATTGCCCAGAACCATTCTAACACATATATTTTGGATCATTCAATAAAAAATTATCATATTACTCATTGTTAAAAAAATATTCAATGTTATTCAAACTTGATGGATGAAAAAAAAAGTTCATTTTAACAACTAGCTAGTAATTTTTGCTGGTATGAATAAAAAAAAATTAATTTTTTTGAATGATATGATAATTTTTTATTAGATTGTTCAAAATACACGTGATAGAATGATTCTAAATAATAATTTCTCTGTTTGCCTAATCTGGCATTTATGTGAACCAAAAAAAGAGCAAGTACCTCCTTGAATCTATTGATATTTAAATCCAGCTTTGCTTGGTCGCATTGGAAACCAAAAGAACAAGAGAAGCTTCTCTCTTGGATTTGGTAGGTCTTCAGGTTTTAGCACCATAAATTCTCCTTGCACTATCCTCTGCTTTAATGTCTTGGTGATCCTTTTTTATTAATGTTGACATCAATTTGAAAATTTTTGAGTTACAGATTTTATTTTACTTGACAAAACATGGAACACTTCTCCGTTAGCCTCCCTATTTAATACTGAAATGATGAGTGCCATTATTGCGATACCCCTTGTGCCAGCTGTTGTAGCCAATCCTCTCATCATCTGATCGTCGGAAACGAGCACCTGCAAAAGAAATCCGCACTGACTGGAGGTGACTCCGACGGAGACCTTCTGACGGTCAAGTCAGAGAGGAGACTAGGCAATAGTAGAAAAGAATCAAGGAGCTCAACGGGAGAGAGAGAGGGAGAGTAAACCCAAGAGTTTCGAAGGGACCTCCTCCAGTACTGTTGCCTTCTCCGTTTTATAGTAGAGCGCGGCATAGCGCCGTCATTAATGGCGCAGACAATGGGGAGAGTTGTCAGATTGCCGAAGACTGTCAGAGTCACCGTGGGGGGTGTCAAATCGTCGTGGGGCTATCAAATCACTAGGGTTGACCCCTGTCTAGGGTAGGACGACGTCCCAGGGCAGCTATGCCGCACGCCTCTGTCAGGACGGATGGCCTTCAGCAGTCGTACGGTGTTTGGAGGAGCCGACCGACCATACGCCGGCACTTGGTCGTAGGATGTTGGGTGAGGACCTAGGGACCCTCCGACGGTCAGCCGGGCGCATTGTGGGAGTCGAATATCGGGCTCCGCAGTTCGGCCAGTCATCGATCGGTGCGATCGGTAGAGTCGGGCGCCGGTCAGGCGGGCCCGACAGTGAGTCGGCATGAGAGGGACCGGTCGGTATATCCCAACAGTTGCCCCCCCCCACTCCTGAATCGGATGACGTGCTGGCCAGCATACTTGCGTGGGCGGTGGCGTCGGGCGAAAGGAGTGGATTCCCGTCGCATTATGCTCTGACTCTGACGATCGTACCAATGTTCGGTCCGACGCCAGACGTCTCACGGGCTCAAGCGACTCGTCGGTGTCAGACATTCCGTCGGTGTTAGGCGTTCCGTCGGTGTCAGACATCCTATCGGGAATGAAAATCGCCGTTTCTGCCGTCTCTTCGGGAACACGAACCGCCATGGCTTTTCCGCCGTGTGGCAGGGGGCCATTGGGCCGGATCCACTCAAGCAGATGGCGGTGACGTGGCCCGATCTGAGAGCAGGTGCGTCGAACCGTCGGACCGAAGGAGGGCCCAGATGTCGCCACGCGTCACGATCCAGGAGACCCTCACTAGGTGTGCTCTCATCACGGCCGTCGAGGGGCACTATATATATAGGGTCACCTGCATTCCGGATTTTTACTTTTCAAACTTGCTGTCGAGACTCTGGTTGAGCGGTCTCTTGCCTCAGGTAATCGTTCCCGTTTCCTCCCTCAGTGAGCCTTCATCATTGTCCTTTGTCTTCTTCCTCGCTTCCTCGTAGTCCTCTTCCTTCTTCCTCTTATTCTTTGACTTCTGTTCCAGCGTAATGGCTAGAACATCTCCACGAGGAAGTCGGTCGGGGAACCTGACTGACGATTCTCGATCGACCCCGGAGGTGGAGGTCTCTTCACTTTCGGAGCCGAACGTTGATCGGCTCCGGGAGCAGTACTGCATCCCGGAGCAGTTTCAGCTGTTCGCCCCTGGAGCCAATGGTCGGGTTAACAACCCGCCTGCGGGCCAGGTGGCCTTCTACGTAGAGGACCTCCGGGCCGGTCTTCATTTTTCGATTTCGGAGTTCGTCCGGAACGTACTGGACTACTACGGGTTGTGTCTGGCGCAGCTTGCATCGAACTCGGTTCGGCTGATAGTCACCTTTGCTCTGTTGTGTCGGCTTTTGCCGACCAACCCTCGCCTTTCACTCTTCCGAGCTTTTTTTGTTCTCCGACCCCACCCTAAAGCCCGAGGGTGGTGGTATTTCAACCCTTGGAAGGGTCTCTCTTTTATTACTGGTCTTCCATCGTCGATTCATGGATGGAAGAACCAGTTCTTCTTCGTCTCTTCTTCCGTTCCTTGGGGGTTCCCTACCCGCTGGGGGGACCCCCGAACCCAACCAAACGAGAACAGTCGGATGGAGGTCGGGGACCGAGAAGACTTCCACCGTCTGAAGGACATCTCGATGCTGAAGCAGAAGGAGCTCGTCACCGAGCAGGCCCTGTATGACGTCGGTCTCAGCTCGATTCCTCGCCTAGGTCTGTGTTTTTGTTATTTTTTTTTTTTGATGCTGATCCTCTGTCGTCATTGCAGATATGCCACCGAGGATGAGATTGACGGCGGTCGATGTTCGACAATACGCGACACGAAAGAGGCCGGCGCAAGGGGCCGAACCATCGCGGCCTCCCAAGAGGCCTCAGGTAGCTCCGCCGAGCGAGCCGGCGGGGGCGACGGCAGAGCCCGGCTCCGAACGGGTGTCGGATCGGGAGTCGGTCATTGCACTGTCGATGCCGACAGTGCCCATTGAAGTCCCGTCTGAGGAACCATCGGCTGAGGGAGCAGCCTCGCCCGAGGTACGGGCGGCCGAGGAATCGGTCGAGGGTGTGCCGGCTGCTCAGCTGGCAAAAGAGGTTCGGGAAGAGGCACGCGAGCCCGAACAACCTGCGTCGGCGGCTGCCGCGCCTTTGGAAGGGACCCAATCGGGCTCGAGCATGCCCTCCCTTTCCGACGTCAGGACCTGGGTGTCCGCACGAGGGAAGGCCCCGATGGCACCCGACGACGACAGGAGGTCGGCCGGCGGTGGAGCGTCGACCGACTCCCCACTTCCCGAAGGAGCGTCGGCCCTAGCCAACCACGACTTGGCCAGGAGGCTATGCCAGGCGGTCATTCTCCCGACCGATGTTGAGGTCATGAAGAATTAGCGGATATCTGACATGCTGTCCTCCTTCTACCCGATTATGATCCGGGTAAGTCTTCCTCCTTTTCGTTATCATTTTTCATAAGTTCGGTCTTCTGATGGTCGGCTTTGTTTTTTGCAGTTGATTTATAACATATCTGAGCTGGAGGCCAGATATCGGAGATTCGGCGATCTGCACACAGCCTGGAAAGATAAGGCCATGGCTGTCGAGGCCGATAAGGTGATACTGGTCGACCAGCTACAGCAGTCGGTCGACCGGGAGGCCCGGCTTGAGGGGGAGATCTCCTGCCTCACTGAGGAGGTCTCCCGACTCACCGGCACCCTGGCCGCTTCAGGGATCGAGCTGCAGTCGGCTCGTGAAGATGCCAAGCGAAAGTCCCGCACCATTCGTCGGCTGCGATGCGAGCGGGACGACTTCGGCAAAGAACTCAAGGCCGAATGCGAGCAGCTCCGAATAAGTCTAGAAAATCTCGCCAAGGCCGAAGAGAGCCTGTCCACCGCTCAAGCTGATGCGGACATAGCAAGGGTGGAGGCGGAGTCGGCAAAAGAAGCCATGGGTCGAGCCGTGGAGGACTTCTGCGACTCCGAGGAATATTGGGAAGAGCTTCTGGAGAGCGGCTTCCTCTCGTACCGAGTGGGGTACGAGGACACTTGGGAGGCCGTCCGGAGCCTGTATCCGGAGCTCAACCTCGGTAGTATCGTCCCCCCAGAGTCGGAGGCCCAAGCTGTGGAGGAGATGGCCGACCCATCGTCGGGAGATCGCACTGCCATAGTGGAGGCCGATGCGGACCAGGCTGCCGAAGGCAGGCGGCTCCGACTTCGAAAGCGGCCTCGACCCCTGAAGCCCGAGTGGATGCGTCGATCGCCCCCGATCTTCGCCTGGTGGAGGAAGCCGACTCCGGAGATTAGTCGATCTTTTGTTTTTACTTTTGTTTGGTATACTTGTAATCGAGCTTCGGCCTAATTTTGTAAACTTAGCTCGAGCCTCAATGAAATCAAAATCTTTTTAACTTCAACTTTTTCTTTATCTCTATGTATCCTGGGATGTGTTTTGTGTGACTTGCCGGAATGCTTTCGAACGCATAAGTCGTAAGCCCAACATACTAGTTAGGACGTTCGGTAGGATCCCAGGTAACGATCCAGAATAGTCGGTAGCGCACGCCATGGCAAAGGCAGAGCGAACTCCGACTTTAGATCAGCCTCCCGACTGTCGTATGACCCGTCAGTCGAGAGCTTAAGTCGAACGTCCGTCGCCCAGACGTGAGTTGGGTGTGTTCGTCGAGTCGAAGGTCGACCGACCTCCGGACATAGCTCGACAGCCCGATCATTCCATAGGATCCGATAGCCGAATGTCGTCTGATGCATTCAGTCAGATGGCGTTCGACACGTTCAGTCGGATGGCGTTCAATGCATTCAGTCAGAAAAATGATGACAAGTCGAGTTTCCGTTATCCAGACCTTGGTCGGGACCTGGTCGGTAAGTCACGAACGCGACATTGGTCGTGTTGGCGCTTTGCCTTTCTTGACCGGGGCCAAGTCGGCAAGTTAGCCGATCATTTTGCCCGAGAGTTTGACTGTAGAAGGAGTGTGACTCCCGTCGTTGTGGATATATCGGTCCTCGTAAGCGTCCGATGTGTCGTTGGCGATTGGGCCATTGATTCCCAATGAAACATTGGGCCCAAGTCGAGGCGTCGGGGCTCATACTTCTGGCGAGCACCGACCCACAGTCGAAGAGTCGAGATTCCAGACTCCGAGATTTTGAAACTAAATTTGTATTCCAGATGAGGGGATACAAAGTTTACTGGTAGTACCACCTCAGGTTGTCGGCATTCCAAGTTTGGGGGATGGCCATTCCTTCCAGGGTCTCGAGTCGGTAAGCTCTCGGCCCGTAGGTGTCTGTTATCTTGTAGGGTCCTTCCCAGTTCGGGGATAACTTCCCCCGGTCTAGGGGCTTCGAGACTTCCGCCTTCCTTAAGACCAGGTCTCCGGATCGAAAAAGCTTTGGCTTAACCCTAGCATTGTAGTATCGGGCAACCTTTTGTCGATAGGAAGCCATACGGAGCTGTGCCTCACGTCGGAGTTCGGACAAGAGGTCCAAGTCAGCTCTCCGACACTCAGAGTTGCCCGACTCACGATACTACTCGACTCTGGTCGACGGTAGCCCGATCTCCAGCGGGATCATTGCTTCCGTTTCGTAGGCCAAGTTAAAGGGAGATTCTCCAGTTGAGACACGAGACGTCGTTCGGTACACCCACAGGACAGAGGGCAGTTCCTCAATCCAGAGGCCCCTGGCTTCATTCAGTCTGGTCTTTAGTCCATGTAGAATGGTTCGGTTGGTTACTTTCACTTCGCCGTTGGACTGTGGATGTCCGACTGAGGTCAGTCTGTGCGCGATATGAAATCTCGCACAGAAGTCTCTGAAGTCCTGGTTGTCGAATTGTCGTCCATTGTCGGTGATAATGGTGTGCGGCAATCCGAACCTGAAGATGATGGACTTCTGGACGAAGTCTTCCATCTTTCGCTCGGTGATTTGCGCCAGAGATTCGGGTTCCACCCACTTAGTGAAGTAGTCGATTACGACGACTATAAACTTCCTTTGGTCAGATGCCGGAGGGAAAAGATCGAGTATGTCGATCCCCCACTGGGCGAAGGGCCATGGGGTGACAATAGGAGTGATTTGGCTGGCTGGTTGGTGCTGTATGTTGGCATCCCTCTGGCATGGCTCACACCTCCGAACCAGCTCAGCTGCGTCCTTTCTCATAGTGGGCCAGTAGTAACCCTGCCGTAGGACTTTGTAGATCAAGGATTTGCCCCCCAAGTAATTTCTGCAGATCCTTTTATGCACTTCTCTGAGCGCGTAGTCCGCGTCGATCGATCCCAAGCATCTGAGCAAGGGGAGAGAGAATGACCTTTTGTAGAGTCGGTCATCTATTATTACGTATTGAGAGGCCGCCCATCGGAGCCGTTTGGCTTCCGTGGGATCTTCAGGGCTGATTCCGTCAGTCAGATACCAGATGATCGGATCCATCCAGCTTGGTTCGGCTGCTAATTACAGCACCTCCTCGGCCCTGTCAATGCTCGGCTGCTCGAGGCTCTCCATAAATATCTGACCCAAGACGTCGTAGGCTGATGTTGCAAGCCTGGAGAGTGCATCGGCCCGAGCGTTCTCCATCTTGGAAATGTGGGAGATCTCAAAATACTTGAGGTGTGTCACGAGATCTCTCACCTTCTGGAGATATTTTGCCATGATCGGATCTCGCACCTTAAAGTCACCTTTAACTTGCCCCACGATCAGCTGGGAGTCGGAGAAGACTCTGAGGCTGTCGATCCCAAGCTCCTTCACTACACTCAAGCCAGCGAGGAGCGCTTCGTACTCGGCTTGATTATTGGAGGTTTTAAAGTCGAATCGGAGGGCGTACTCGGTGACCACTCCCTCCGAGTTGGTGAGCAGGAACCCGGCCCCGCTCCCTCGAGCATTGGAAGCTCCATCGATGTGCAACACCCAGGTAGACCCTGGGTCAGGTTCGGAGGTTGCAACTTCTCCAGGGCTCCCGCCTTCCGATCCTTGGTCGGTTGTCGGGCACTCCGCAATAAAGTCGACCAGGACCTGGGCTTTCAGAGTAGATCGCGGTCGGTACTGAATGTCAAACTCACTAAGCCTCATTGCCCATTTCGTCAGTCATCCCGATGTGTCAGGATGGCGCAATATCACCCTCAGGGGCTGGTCGGTGAGGACCAAGATGGCGTGCGCTTGAAAATACGGATGGAGTCGTTGTGCAGACACGATCAGGACGAATATCATTTTTTCCATCTTTGAGTATCGAGCTTCAGCACCGTGGAGCACTTTGCTGGTGTAGTATATGGGTTGATGGATTCGGCTCTCATTCTCCTGGACGAGCACCGAGCTAACCGCCTCAGGAGAAGTGGCCAAATAGAGGTACAATGTCTCTCCGACTTCCGGCTTCACAAGCAGTGGCAGGGAGGCCAGGTACCTTTTCAGGTCCTCAAAGGTCCGTCGGCACTCATCCGACCAAGAGAAGTCCTTCACCTGTCTCAGGGTCTTGAAGAACGGGAGGCATCTTTCAGCCGACCGAGAGATGAATCGGCTGAGTGCGATGATTCTTCCGTTCAGCTGCTGGATCTCCTTCTTGATATTCGGATGCCGCATGTCGATGATTGCCTTTATTTTCTCAGGGTTAGCCTTAATTTCTCATTGAGAAATGAGGAACCCGAGGAACTTCCCCGAAGTCACCCCGAAGGTGCACTTATTCGGATTCAGCTTCATCTGGTGTTGTCGCAGAGTGTGAAAAATTTCTTCGAGATCTCAAACATGATCTGTAGTCTGCGCGCTCTTTACCAGCATGTCGTCCACATACACCTCCATGTTACGTCCGATTTGATCTTTGAAGACCTTATTGACGAGTCGCTGGTAAGTGGCTCCGGCGTTCTTCAGTCCGAAGGGCATTACTCTGTAGCAGTAAAGGCCCTTGGCGGTCACAAAGGCTGTGTGCTCCTCGTCTTCGGGCGCCATTCGGATCTGATTGTATCCGACAAAAGCATCCATGAAGCTGAGCAGTCAATGGCCGGACGTCGCGTCTACTAGCTGATCGATTTTCGAGAGTGGGAAGCTGTCCTTCAGGCAGGCGCGGTTTAGGTCGGTATAGTCGCTGCAGATCCTCCAGCTCCCATTAGCTTTTTTCACCATGACAATATTGGCGATCCAATTGGGGTATGTAATTTCTCTGATGAAGCCTGTCTCGAGTAGCTTGTCCACTTCCTCGTCAATGGCCTTCTGTCTTTCGAAAGCAAAAGACCGCTTCTTCTGCCTCACCGGTCTCATTGCTGGGTCGATGTTGAGTCGGTGAGTCATCGTCTCCGGGGAGATGCCAGACATATCTGCTGCCGACCAAGCGAATACATCGGCATTGGCCTTCAGCAGTTCCACTAGCTGCCGTTGCTCGGGGTCAGATAATTGAGACCCGACCCAGACCACTCGTTCGGGATTCTCCGTTATCAGGATGGGAACAAGCTGCTCGGCCGGTTCACCCCGTTCTTCCTCTTTCCGTTGGTCCAACTTGTCGACCGTCAGGGAGCCCTTCAATTCATTGCTTTGAGCAGAGATCTGGAAGCATCGTCAAGCGAGCTGTTGATCCCCGCGCATCTCTCCGACTCCATTTTTGGTCAGAAACAGAACCAGCAGATGATACATCGAGACTATCGCCCGGAGGGCGTTTAGTCCGGGCCTTCCAAGTATGGCGTTATAGGCCGAAGGTACTTGGACGACCGTAAAGGTCAAGTGGACTATGCTTTGTCGTGGTTCGGTTCCAGCCGTCACGGGCAAAGTAACTTCCCCTTCCACCGTGACAACATCTCCAGCAAAACCTATCAGGGGTGTAGAGACTCTCTTGAGCCGGTCAGCCGACAATCGCATTCGGAAGAAGGTCGAGTAAAACAAAATATTCGTCGAACTTTCATTATCAACAAAGATCCTTCTTACATCATAATTTGCTATTGTTGCCGAGACAACAACAGCGTCATCATGGGGAGTTTGGATACCCCGAACATCTTCATCTGTAAAAGTAATTACATCATCTTGGTGCAGCTTTTTCGTCAGCTCCCCTCCAGCAGTCATCCCCGGGCCCAGTCGTTTGGAGATCATGTTGATGATCCCGATCGTGGGCTGGTTATTCGTTGCTTCTTCAGTCGGCTGGGATCGTCGGTCGGTGACGGATCGAGTCGGCGGGTTCCTCTGAAATTTGCCGAGATACCCTCGGCGTATGAGGGCCTCGATCTCATCCTTGAGTTGGATGCACTGCTCGGTGTTGTGGCCATGGCCCCGATGAAATCGGTAGTACTTTCGTCGGTCGAGGCCCTTTGCCTTCAAAGGCGGAGGTCATCGCAGATATTCTTCCCCTTCGATCTCCATCAAAATCTGTGCACGAGGAGTAGAGAGAGGAGTATAGGAGTCATACCTGGGATGCGTCGGCCTCAGACTTCACCGTCGAGGCGACCTCGGACTCCGTCGCTGTGGTGAGACCTGTTTGTCGGTCGGGGGCCTGCTAGGCTCGGTAGGGGCCCGATGCTTTCTTCGCTTCTCCTTCGGACCCTTGGCCTCAGTCAGGCACCGATCGGAAGCTCCTTCGTCCGTGCGCATGTATTTGTACGCGCGCTCTAGCAGTTCGGCGTATGTCCGGGGGAGGATCTTGTCCAAGGAGTATGTAAATCGGGATCCCCTTAGCCCCCTCTTCATGGTTGAGATAGCCATGTCTTCATTGAGGTCCCGAACCTCGAGCGTGATCGTATTGAATCGCGTCACGAAGTGTCGGAGCATCTCATTTTTTCCCTGTTTAAGGAAAAAAAGGCTGTCCAAGGTTCGTGACGGCTTCCGGCTGGTGCTGAAGTGGGCCACGAAAGAGTGCTCAAGCTGTCCAAAGGAGTGAATACTTTTTGAGCGGAGGCCGAAGTACCAGGCCCTAGCGGCCTTGCGAAGTGTAGCGGGGAAGCCGATGCAGAGAAGAGCATCGATCGTCCCTTGGATCATCATGAGAGCCTTGTAGCTCTCTAGGTGGTCGACTGGATCGGTGGAGCCGTCATAGGGCTCCACATGGGGCATTTTGAACCGACTAGGGATTGGCTCATCGAGGATGAGTCGGGAGAGAGGTTGGGCGGTCTGAAAGTCGACATCATTCGAGGACTTCTGTCCGTCTACCTGTAGCTGGGCTGGCCGACGGTCGATTTTCTCGAACCTGCGTTCGTAGTCGTCGGCCCGTCGGTGCTGAGAGACCCCAGGGGTGGAGTCTCCCGACGAATCTGAGAGGGAGACAAACGGTGTTCGCGGCCGCTTCTCCTTCCTTGCTCATTCCAGCTGGGAAGGAGATGGCCGTCGAGACCGATGGGTATCAAGCCATGGCCGCCTCTCCTCCTCTCGGTGGGAGTGCTGTGACAGCTGCTCCCGAGGAGGGGATGGAGACCGACGCGGGCGTCGGCGGCTGCTCCTGGAGGGCATCGGGTGTGCCGCCGGTTGCCCCGTCGGTGAGTGCGGCAACCGGGTTGGTTGTTGTTGAAGGCTCTTGACCGCGTCCGTCAGCACGGTCATTTGTCGCACAATCGCCGCGATCAGCGTCTCTGTGGTCACCACAGGATGCGTAGAGCTAGGTTCCGCCGTGGAGGGTGGAGGAGAGGCCTCTTCCCGATGGGAAGAGTGCCTCACCGATCCGGTGGCCCTCGATCGCTGAGCCCTGGTTCTTATCATTTCGAAAGGATGTTTTGAGTTTTGTGGGGGTCGTGATCCCTGTCGATCGCCCCCTTCCTGACGTGCCAAAACCTGTTGCGGCCAATCCCCTCGTCGCCTGATCGTCGGGAACGAGCACCTGCAAAAGAAGTCCGCACTGACCGGAGGTGACTCCGACGGGGACCCTCCGACAGTCAAATCAGAGAGGAGACTAGGTAACAGTAGAAAAGAATCAAGGAGCTCAGCGGGAGAGAGAGAGAGGGAGAGTAAGCCCAAGGGTTTCGAAGGGACCTCCTCCAGCACTGTTACCTTCTCCATTTTATAGTAGAGCGCGGCATAGCACCGTCATTAATGGCACAGACAATGGGAGAGTTGTCAGATCATCGAAGACTGTCAGAGTCACCGTGGGGGGGTGTCAAATCGTCGTGGGGCTGTCAAATCACTAGGGTTGACCCCTGTCTAGGGTAGGATGACGTCCCAGGGCGGCTATGCCGCAGCCTCTGTCAGGACGGACGGCCTTCAGCAATCGTATGGCGTTTGGAGGAGCCGACCGACCATACGCCGGCACTTGGTTGTAGGATGTTGGGTGAGGACCTAGGGATCCTCCGGCGGTCAGTCGGGCGCATTGTGGGAGTCGGATATCGGGCTCCGCAGTTCGGCCAGTCGTCGGTCGGTGCGGTCGGTAGAGTCGGATGCCGATCAGGTGGGCCCGACGGTGAGTCGGCGTGAGAGGAACTGGTCGGTATATCCCAACACCAACTAAATGGTCTGATCAGTTGGATTGGGCTAACTCTCGATCCATTTCCGTTTCTGCTCGTGACATTATTGTTGTTCTAGTTCCTCCCAGCTCTCTCTCTCTTTCAACTTTCATATTAAGTGGATTTGGGAATTATCTGTACCTAAACGAGCAAAATATTTTTGCTGGAAACTATTTTGGCAACGTTTACCCACCAAGGAATTCTTGTTATATAGAAATATCCTACGTTCTGGGCCTCCTGGGTGTGATCTTTGTGAGTATGGTGTTGAGGATTGCCAGCATGAAATTATCACCTGTTCTTTTGCTCAAGTATGCTGGAGCCGCCACCAATTTAGCTGTCCTATTCCATCTTCTTTGCTGGATTTGCTGGCTTATTTAGCTAATTCAAGGACAGGTAAGAGAGGTAAAGCACTTGCAGCTTTCATGGCATCTCTTTTTTGGTACGCTAGAAATCAGTGGATTTTTCCAGACCAAAATATATTTCACCTGCTCATCTCTTTCGACTGTGTGTCTGTTTTTACAAAGATCAGGTTTTCTCTTCAATTTCACTTTCTCATAGTGAGTCCACTCAGTCAAAGACTTGGGATTATCCTAAGCTGTATCAGCAGCTTCTGTTGGTAAATTTTATCTCATGGAAACCCCCACCCCTTGGAGTGCTTACTATAAATTTTGATGGAGCAGTTACTAAAGAGAGAGCTGCTGGAGGTTTTATAATTAGGGACCATGATGGGGCTATGTTGGCGATTGGTGGTAAGCTTCTTTCTTATGTTGTTGTGCCTTTTGCTTGAACTTATAGGAGTTTGGTTGGGAACTTATAGGATTCAGGGAGATTCATCAGTTGTTATCTCATGGCTTAAGAATATCCAAAATAATAGGATGAGTCTCACGCCCTGGATGCAAGATATTAGATTATGGCTTGACTCCTTCAACTCTATAACAATCTCTCATATCCGTCAGGAAGACATTCAAGTAGCTGATTGGGCAGCCACCAATGCTTTATCAGGAGATTTTTCATTTAATTCCAATCTCTTGCACTTATACCCTACTTTGGTCCGTATTTTAAGAGCTGATGCTTATATTATTGCATTTCCTCGACATGGATTGTCGGAGTCTACTGGTTTTGATAAATACCAGTTTTTTCTCTTGCTCTTCACAATCTATACCTTGGCTGTTAATATGCTTCTTCTTCTTTGGTGTTTCTTCAAATCCTTGTTATATTTGTGAGAACTCTTCTTTCCCATCTAGAGGCTCAGGGAGTCATTGGAATGCTAGAGGCTTGCTTTCTTGTTGGCTATTTATCCCGAATCTCTGCACCTTTTATCTGATCTACTAGATGGAGGAGCTTTGGCATAATATGTGCTACGGGGTTGCTCCTACATTGATCATTATGTTGACCCTGGAATTGATTTTGATAATAACAAAAGCATTTGAGTATAAATTGTTAAATTACTAACATTGTTTTTGAGGATGTGTAGCTTTAAATTCAATATGCTCATTTGTTCCAAGTATTTCTCGAAATTCAAATGAAGAACCATCACTCAAGATATTTGTAAAGACATTCTAGACTAGACATACCTTGGAATAATTTTAATGATGAATAAAATCAAGTAAACAAGGCAAATCTAGTCTAGAAAGAAAATTGAAGAAGAAAGGCTGTCAAAGGATCAATGGCATGCTTGGCATGCAAACTGAGCCAATCCAATTTTAACTGAGCCAACCCAGTGACAAAGAACAATCAAAAGATAGAAAGGTTGAAGTTTCATAGAACAGTTTAGTTAGCTGATCCAATTCAAAGTTAGCCGACTCAGTTCAACTGAGCCGACCCAGTTCTAGACTGAGCCGACCAACTGAGTAGCGGAGCAACAAGATAAAAAGCTTAATTTTTAGTCTTGTGAAACTGAGCTGGCAAAGTTTAAAAGTGAGCTGATCCAGTTCAACTGAGCCGACCAACTGAGCAGCAAAGCAAAAAGACAGAAAGCTTAATTTTCAGCCTATTGTAACTTGCCAATCAAGTGAAGAACTGAGCTGACCCACTAATGGACTGAGCTGACTTAGAGAAAAATTGAGTTAATCCAGTGTCTGTAACAGCTAGTTTTTGGAATGTGCAGCTTTTTGTCCCATGTGACCTTCAACGGCTATTTTCGTATCTCAAAAGGTTAGAGCATTTTTCAGAGGATCTCCGGATGATTTTAAGTGGTGAAAAATATCAACATTATATAAAAAAATCTTTGGAGCATTGAAAAATATCTTTTGAAATCCTAATGAAGATCTTTTAAGAGTTTTTCTATTTTGAGCTGAATAGTGAAAGGGTGGAGTATTCTACTGATCTTTTGTTGTCCTTCCACCATCCTCAAGTTGAGACAAGTTAGGGAATAATCATGGAAGATCTTTACTCATATCTTTCAAGATTCAAGAAGAAGAAGTCTAGTAACCAGTAAGCAACTTCAATTTTCTTCTCTTGGGTTTATTATGCTTATTTTTTTATACTTTAATTTGGTATTAACCGTGTTGTATTTCAAGTTTCTTGGGATGAGAAACTTAGGTTGGTCCAGACCTAAAGTTTGATATTATATTTGATTTGATTGATAAGCTAAGTATAAAATCAATTAGGATTGATTGTTAGCCTGTGTAAAATAATCATTATACGGTGGTGGTTGGTGAGCCTAGGATGAAATTAATCGAATTGGATTGTGACCCCAAAGAAAATAATCGGATTGTAATTCTTATAGTGAATTATAGTTGAATTTCAAAGTAGTTTACTGGAGGAGTGGACTAGGTGCCGAGTTTGATATCGAACTACTATAAAACTTTGAGCTTTTGATTGTATGCTTGTTTACTTATTATTCTTATTTATTGCATATAGTTCATTTATCTTATAAAGCATTTTGTTACTAAATTTCTACACACAAATAGTCTAAAATTTTTAAATACCGAACTCACCCCTTCTCTTAGGTAGCCATCCTTGGACAACAAGTAGTATCAAAGCAAGTGCTCTAATATTAGTTATTGATCTAACAGTTAAAGAGCTAAAGATTAAATGGCAAATCTAATTGGGACTTTATTGATTGAGAAGCAATCAACCAATAGACCTCTGCTCTTCAATAGGACTAACTACACCTATTGAAAAGCAAGAATAAGAATATTCATCCAAACACAAGATTATGACATGTGGAATATCATAGTTAATGATCCACACACATCCAAAATCATTGTTGATGGAGTGTCCACCTCCAAATATAAAAAAGATTGGGATGAACATGATAAGAGACTAGCTCAACTTAATGCCAAAGTAATGAATGTTCTATATTATGCTTTGGATGCAAATAAACTCAATAGGATATCAACATGTTGATCTGTCAAAGAAATTTGGGATAGATTTGAAGTCATCCAGGAGAGTACTAATCAAGTTAAAGAAATAAAAATAAATATATTAGTACATAAATATAAGCTATTTAAAATGAAACCATATGAAACAATCACCGAAATATTCACAAGATTTACTGATATTTTGAATGGTTTAAAGAGTCTCAAAAGAGACTATACTAATAGTGATGTTGTGCGTAAAATTCTTAGATCGATTTTTGCCAAAGAATTGGGAGCCAAAGATGACTGCCATTCAAGAAGCAAAGGACATGAATAATCTTGCATTGGAGGAGCTGATTGGTTCACTCATGACCCATGAGTTGAACATGAACCAAGAAAAAAAAGAAGAGGTGAAGAAAAAGAAGTCTATTGTCCTTAAAGCTGCTGCCCTTCGTGAAGAAAAAAGTAACTCTGAAGAAGATTCAAAAAATGATGAGGAGATGACCATGATAGCAAGAAGGTTCAAGAAGTTCATGAGAAGAAAAAAAATTGAACTAAAAAGAAGGTACAGCAAGGGAGATGATAGCAAAGAGAAAGAGAAAGAAAAAGAAAAGGAATAACCTCTCTGTTATGAATATAAGAAACCCAGATATTTTCGGATGGATTGCCCATTTTTAAAGAAAAGCTCTAAAAAGTCAAAAAAGAAGGCACTTAAAGCAATATAGAGCAATGATGAGGATTCCTCTTCAAGTGAAGAAGAGTGTCAAAGGAAAGAAGAGGCAAATCTTTGCCTTATGGCATTGGAGGATGAGGTAAACAACGATGATTTAATTTCTGAATTTATATTTAAAGAATTATATGATGCTTTCAATAATTTAGTTTATGATTTTAAGAAGTTATCTCGTAAGAGCAAAGAACTAAAGAAAGAGAATCAAATCTTAAGTAAGGATAAAGCTAAAATGGAAGAAGATATAAAGAAATTACAAAGTAAGCTAGATGAATCAAATGAAAAGAATGAATCCTTACAAGATAAAGTGACTAGAATAAGATCTATAGCAGATAGATTCATGCTAAGTTTTGAAAAGTTGCAAATATTGATTAATAATCAAAAGATAATTTTTGACAAAGCCAGTATAGGATATAATCCATTAAGAAAGCAAAAATTTTTAAAGAATGTATATACAAAATCTCAAAATCATGATAGAAATATTACTTGTTATAAATATAATAAAATTAGACATAAATTTGTAGAATGTAAAATATTTAATTCAAATAAATCTAAGATAAAACAAATTTGGATTTCAAAAGAAACTAGTTATGCTAATCTCGAAGGATTCAAGTTAGTTTGGATATCTAAGTTTACTTGAATGCTTGTGTAGGTATGCCTGGCATCCGTGAGAGCTAAAAGAAGATGGTATCTTGATAGTAGATGCTCAAAGCACATGATGGGAGATAAGTCATAATTTATCTTTTTTAAAGCTAAAGATGGAGGTGTAGTAATTTTTGAAGATAATGGTAAAGATAAAATAATTGATCTCGATAATATCTTGATATCACCCTCCACTTGTATTGAAATATTTTACTAGTAGAAGGTTTAATGTATAACTTACTTAGCATTAGTCAATTATATGATAAAGGTTTCAATATTTCATTCAAATCATCTCATTGCATTATAACTAGTTCATTTGATGAAAGTATTAAATTCATAGAAAAGAGACATGGTAATGCTTATATTATTGATATTGATAAACTTAAAAATAATAATATTAAATATCTTGTTGCTATGAATGCTAAAGTAAATGAATCTAGTTGGATTTGACATAATAGACTAGGTCATGCAAGCATGGATTCATTGGCAAGATTAATTAAACTTGATTTAGTAAAAGATTTATCTAAGATAAATTTTGAAAAGGATAAAATATGCAAAGCATGTCAATTTGGTAGATAAATAAAATTTTCTTTCAAATTTAAGAATATTATTTCAATTATTAGACCACTAGAATTACTTCATATGGATTTGTTTGGATCTATTTCAACTACTAGTTTTAGAGGAAAAAGATTTGATTTTGTTATGATTGATGATTTTTCAAGATTCACTTGAATTTTATTGTTATTACATAAAGATGAAGCTTTTGATGTTTTTATTGATTTATTTAATAAAATAATAAAAAAAAAGATTGTAGTATTTTGTATATAAGAAGTGATCATGGCAATGAATTTAAAAATAATAAGTTTAAAAATTTTTGTTCTAAAATAGAATTAATCATAATTTTTTCACACCTAGGACATCTCAATAAAATAGGATGGTAGAAAAAAAATAGAATATTAATTAAAATGGCACGGACTATGCTTTGTGAAAGTAATCTTCCAAAATATTTTTAGGTGGAAACTATTAACACCGCATGTTATGTGCTAAATAGAGCATTAATTAGATCGATTTTAAAAAAAAACTTCATATGAACTCTATAAAAAAAAGAAATCTAATGTTTCAAATTTTAAAATTTTTGGATGTAGATATTTTATTCTAATAAATAGTAAAGATAAATTAAAAAAATTTGATGCTAAATCTGATGAAGATATTTTCTTAGGTTATTCATCCCATAATAGAGTATGTAGAGTATTTAACAAAAAAATATTAATTGTAGAAGAATCGATGCATGTCATTTTTGATAAAATTAACTCTCTTAAAATAAGAGAAGAAGAACTTGATGTGAATGCAGAAAATCTTGAGAAAAATTTGAAGGACATGAATATTGGAGACGTTCCTTCTCAAAAAAAGGAAGATGAAGAGCAAGATGTTGAAGAAGAAGTATCACAATCTTAAGATGAGCAAGGTACATCCAATTTACCAAAAGAATAGAGGTATGACCCCAAACCCCCTAAGGAACTAATAATAGGTGTTCCATCTCATGGCATTAAAACTAGAGCATCACTTAGGAAAGTTATGAATCACTTTGCTTTTGTATCACATTTAGAATCTAAAAACATAATAAAAGTTGAAAAAGATCCTAACTAAATATTAGCAATGCAAGAAGAATTAAACCAATTCGAAAGAAAAAAAGTTTGGGAATTAGTTAAAAGGCCTAAAAATTTTTAAGTAATTAGAACTAAATGGGTCTTTAGAAATAAACTTGATGAGAAGGATAATATAATTAGAAATAAGATTAGACTGGTTGCACAAAGATACAATCAAGAAGAGAAAATTGATTTTGATGAATCCTTTGTATCCGCAGCTAGACTTAAGGCTATTAGATTGCTCTTAACATTTGCTTGCTTTATGAATTTTAAATTTTTTCAAATGGATGTAAAGAGTGTATTCTTGAATGGATTAATTGAGGAGGAAGTTTATGTAGAACAATCTTTGGGTTTTGAAAATCAAGAACTGCCTAATCATGTATACAAACTAAAGAAAGCTTTATGTGGATTAAAACAAGCACCTAGGGTTTGGTATGATAGATTGAGTAAGTTTTTACTAAATAATGATTTTAAAAGAGGCAATGTAGATAAAATATTATTCATAAAAAGAAAATCAAATGATTTATTGATTGTGTAATTATATATTGATGATATTGTATTCGATGCTACTAATGAAGTTTTGTGTTAAGAATTTGCTAGTATTATACAGGATGAGTTCAAGATGAGTATGATGGAAGAACTGAACTTCTTTTTTGGACTCTAAATCAAGCAATCAAATAAAGAGATCTTCATCAACCAAAGCAAATACATCAAGAAAATGTTAAAAAAATTTGGGATGGAGAATGTCAAAGAAAGTGACACCCCTATGAGCACAAATTGCAAGCTTGATCAAGATCCAAAGAAAAAATAGTAGATTTCAAGATATATCGAGGTATGATTGGATCTTTACTTTATTTAACTACAAGTAGGATGGATATAATGTTTAATGTATGCATGTGTGCACGATATCAATCAAATCCTAAGAAATCTCATGTAACTGCAGTTAAAAGAATCTTTAAGTATTTGATAAATACTAATGATATAGGATTATAGTACTCAAAACAATCTTCATTAAACTTAATTGGATATAGTGATTCTGATTTTGCCGGTTGTTGCTTAGATAGGATTAGTGCAAGTGATACTTGTTAAATTCTAGGAGTTAATTTGGTCTCATGATTTAGCAAGAAATAAAATTCAGTAGCCATGTCTACGATGAAAGTCGAATACATTGTTGCTGAGAGTTGTTATGCTCAACTATTGTGGATCAAATAATAACTAGAGGATTATGGTATTACTGTAATAATATTCTTATTCAATGTGACAATATTAATGTCATAAATTTAATAAAAAATCCAGTATTACATTCAAGAATAAAATAAATAGAAGTTAGACATCATTTTATTAGGGATCATGTATAAAATAATGATATAATTCTTAAATTTATATCAACTGAAAATCAAATTGCAAATATATTTACTAAACTTTTAAATGAAGAAAGATTTTGTGCAATTAGAAAATAATTAGATTTATTTGATCCAAATTATTGATTTGATTAAATGTGCCAAAATGAATAATTGATTTGTTGTACATACTGAATTAAATGCTTTTAAAAGTATTGAATTTTCTTGAATTATTCTTGATTTAATTTCATTTGAAAAGGCATGCCTAGGTTGCATCATGTTTAGCATTGAAATATCGAAAAGTTTAGGACTGTGCCAAATTGAGTCGACTAAGCTTATATTTAAGTCAACTAAGTTGTTAGTTGACCCAAAATTTTAGTCGACCCAGCACTGAGCCGACTCAAAATTAAACTTAGTTTACCCAGTTTGTCGAGACCTTATTTTTTAACAAAACTTTCGAAAGTCCTATTTCATTTTGTTTTTGATTTATTTTGAGCTGTCTCACTGTGAAGAACCCTAGAAATCCAAAAAAAACCCTCCGTAGAACCCTAATCCATTGCATTTTTGGGAGATTTTTTTTGGATCTATGATGCCCAAGAAACAAGTTGCTTCACGGTTGAAGTGCCACTGCCCCTTCCCGCTGCCAAGAAGAGTATTCATGGACAAGAACGGCAAACAAAGCATCATCAAGACCATCCCTCTAAGCCATCTCAGTCTTCTCCACCTCCTTCTCCTCCGACAGCTACTGCTACTCCGATATCTTCACCCTCTCTTGTGTAGGGTCAAAAAACTAGATTCTCTTCTAGGGCAGTGACTGAGGGAAGAAATATTGACTTTGATTTTCTGGAGACTGAAGATTTTGAGATTGGGGAGCTTCTGAAATTTCAAGAATGGGAGTATCTTTATTCCTTGAACTTGCCCACTTACCTAAATTTAGTGAGAAAATTTTATGCAAATGCAAGGGTTAGTCCAAGATATTTTTGTGTTTGAAGTAAAAGGTATTAAAATTGACTTGATTGAAGAAAGATTGGGATCATTGCTTAGGGCACCCACTGAGGGAGCTATAGGACTATTTATAAGGCTAGTGGGTTGCAATTGCTATTTGAGAGAGAGGATGCGATGCACTTTGAGGAGATACATGCAAGGGATTTTTCAGTAGAGAATCGTCTTCTTCACCATATGGTTGCGAGGATTCTCCTCCCTAGGATCGGTAGATTTGACTTTGTGACTATAAAGCACATTGCTATTCTATATCATTGATTAAGAAAGAGAAGTTTAATCTACCTGCTATAATTTTGAGGACAATGCAAGAAAATGTTTCAAGAATAAAGACTGCTTTACCTTATGGAATGTTTCTAATTTTGATCTTTAAAGATTTTGGTGTGGAGTTAGAAGGAGAATCGTGCAACTTGTTGCAGCATTTTGACAGTTACGATGCCAAATCACTAAAGAGAATGAAGTACAAGAAGGTGGCTAACGATACTTGGATAAAGATGGATGAGGTAGAAAGAAGAAGAGTGCCAAAGTATGTGCCGCATCCAGCACGATCGGTGCATCAAGTGTCGGCTGCATATTCATCTACTGTTCATCTCGCTGAGGATCAAATTGAGGATATTGTGCAGCTGGTTGTTTATCGAGTATCTGGGGACATCGTGCAGCGAGTTGTTGATCAGATTGTTGGTAGTGTTTCTACTTTAGTAAAAGTTGCTGTGCCTGAGGTGCTGGCTGAGCAGCATTCTTCTGTGCCCATAGATCCATCTTCCTCCGTCTCACCTGAGCCTACATTAGATTAGGATGCATGTAGTGACATGTTCATTTTGAGCCTTTTATATATCCGCATCCTATATTTTGATCATGCTTATGTTGTATTTTGTATGACATTTATATTGAATGAATGAAAATTTGGAGTTTGTTTTATGTGCGCAATGTTCCTATTTGGGTGATTTTTTGATTATGTGCAATGTTTACTTTTATTTTTTTGATAATGACAAAAAGGAGGAGAAGATATATGAATTTGAGTATTTTTTGAAGTTTGAGCATTTCTTAAATTAGAAATTTTTAATTGCCAAGTTATAATAGAACTAATGGCATATAGTGAAACCATTTGAAACAATTTGAAACTATTGGAAACAAAGCAATGTAAAACAATTTGAATTTGATTTGAAGATGAAACAAAGTAAAATTTGAGTTTTGAAACCTTAAAGAACAATTGGCACATAGTAAGGGGAGCAATATAGATTTTTTAAGTCAAATTGTACTTATGTATCATACTCAGAAGGAGTTTATAATAAAGTAAAATTGAATATATATGATGTGATTAAAGTGAAGTGAATTTGAAATTTGAGAAAAAGGTATACTCAAAAGATTTTATCATCATTAAACATAGAGAGATTGTTGTTCCTGAGATTGATTTTGATGATAACAAAAGTATTTGGTATAAATTATTAAATTACTAACATTATTTTTGAGGATGTGTAGCTTTAAATTCAATATGCTCACTTGTTCTAAGTGTTTCTCGGAATTCAAATGAAGAACCACCACTCAAGAGATTTGTAAAGGCACTCTAGACTAGACACACCTTGGAAAAATTTTAATGAGAAATAAAATCAAGTAAATAAGACAAGTCTAGCCTAGCAAGAAAATTGAAGAAGAAAGGCTGTCAAAGGACCAATAGCATGCTTGGCACGCAAACTAAGTTGATCTAGTTTTAACTGAGCCGATCCAGTTATAGAGAATAGTCAAAAGATAGAAAGGCAGAAGTTTCATGGAACAGTTCAATTATCCGATCCAGTTCAAAGTTAGCTGACCCAAATCCAGACTGAGCCAACCAACTGAGCAGTGGAGCAAAAAGGCAGAAAGCTTAATTTTCAGCCTCATGACACTGAGCTGATAAAATTTAAAAGTGAGCTGATCCAGTTCAACTGAGCTAACACAGTTCCATATTGAGCCGACCAACTAAGCAGCGGAATAAAAAGATAGAAAGCTTGATTTTCAGTATGTTGCAATTTAATCGATCCAGTGAAGAACTGAGCCAACCCAGTAATGGACTGAGCCAACTTAGAGAAAAACTAAGCCGACCTAGTGCATGTAACAGCTAGTTTTTGGAATATACAGCTTCCTATTTCATGTGACCTCCAATGGCTATTTTCGTATCTCAAAAGGTTAAAGTACTTTTTAGAGGATCTCTAGATGATTTTAAGTGGTAGAAAATATCAGCATTATATAAGAAAATCTTTGGAGCATTGAAAAATATCTTTTGGAACCGTAGTGAAGAGCTTTCAAGAGTATTTCTGTTTTGAGCTGAATAATGAAATAAAGGAGTGTTTTACTGATCTTTTATTATCCTTCCACCATCATCAAGCTGAGAGAAGTCAGGGAATAATCATTGAAAATCTTCACTCACATCTCTCAAGCATTCAAAGAGAAGAAGTCTAGTGACCAGCAAGCAACTCTGATTTTCTTCTCTTGGATTTATTGTGTTTATTTTTCTGTACTTTAATCTGGTATTAATTATGTTGTATTTCAAGTTTTTTGGGATGAGAAACTTGGATTGGTCCAAGCCTAGAGATGGACATTATATTTAGTTTGATTGGTAAGCCAAGTATAAAATCAATCAGGGTTGATTGTTAGCCCATGTAAAACAATCATTATACAGTTGTGGTTGGTGAGTCTAGGATAAAACCAACCGGTTTAGATTATGACCTCAAAAAAAATAATCGACTGTAATTTTTATAGTGTATTATAGTTAAATTTCTAAATGATTTATTTGGAAAGTGGATGTAGGTGTCGAGTTTGGTGCCGAACGACTATAAAACTTTGAGTTTGTGATTGTGTGTTTATTTACTTATTGTTCTTATTTATTGCATATAATTCACTTGTCTTATAAAGTACTTAGTTACTAAATTTCTACACATAAGTAGCATAAAATTTTTAAATACCTAATTCACCCCCCCTCTTGGGTAGCCATCCTTGGGCAACACATTATTTGTAGCATATTACTATGTTTTGCTGTGCTCTGGGATTGCCTTTATGTCTCTAGGTGGTTTTACGATTTGGCATCTACTATTGTATCTCCAAACATCCATTTACAGGGAGTATCTTATGCCTGTCATTCACCGGTTGCTGGGGGGGTGCTCTTTGCTCTATCCTTCGATATATGAAAGCACTTAACTTTTTTATCTAAATACAAAGTCTCTTTCAGGAATCTTGCACTATATGAGCATGGATATCATCCGAAGTAGGAGACAGCTTTCCAAGAAGGTATTGTATGCATTTATTCCTTTGCCAAGCAACATGACCTTGTCGTGTCCTTTATAGGTTGCTGGGAGATGTTCTTTACTCTATTCCTTGATATATGTCCAGATCGGCAAGCATCTTCAACAACTTCTATATATTATCATGTAATTCCTTACAGCTTGTGGCTATAGTAAGTTGCATCCTTCTTTATGCAATCCCAGGTGGAGCAGCTACTATGTTGTTATTTTACATCTCTTATTCTAAGTTCTTCGGCACAGTAGGATGTCTCTTATTTATTACTTTCAGAAGAAAGCAAGGTTGACAGGAACCTGGCATCCTCTCATTGTATTATGTAAATGCCAACCTAGAGGGAGAGCTAACTCTATAGCAAAATCTTTTATTATTTTTGAGAAACTTTTCCTATTTAGGCTCTATCATAGGAACTTTTGGATACTTTGTTCCATACAATCTGCTATAACAATCTTCTTTGTAATACATGGGCTTTTTGGAAGTCTGTATTTACACTATTTTTGCATAAATGAAGTCATGCATATCCTTCAAAAAAAAAAAAAAAAAACAATTGCTGCCTTCAGCAGTGTATGACACATGATATCAAAGTAGGTCTAACTAATGGTCCATCCATACATTTTTGGAGATACTGCATTAAGGATTTTTTTAGAGATGATGACATATTCATCATCATGTTTATGATTAGATTTGATGGGATGTATATTCTTAGACCGATGAGGATACCAGGATCTAAACAAAGAGAGTATTTGAAAGCATATATAGCGTGTATTTAATTTCATATCGATTGTGCAATTGATAAGGTCTTGAATACTTATACCAAGCTAATGGACCTCGTTAAGTAAAACTTGATATAAATCTGATTTTTTTTAGACTTACCTTTGAAAATCCATGAGAATTGAAACTCTAAGGATCTATAGGGTTGAATTGTGTGTTTTTAACTTTTAAAGACTCTTCAGATCGTATGTACGATCACGATGGAAAGCACACATAAAAAAAAAAACATTGTTCAAGTATCTTAATGCAAGAATAAGATGAAAGAGTGTTCTTTTGGTGTCTCTCTCATCTTTTTGAGAAATTTCTAATGTTTTCTCTCATCAGAGTCTTTTTTTGGTGTGACAATATTTTTGAAAGAAAAATTTTGACAATATGAAGGAGGGAGAAGAAAAAACTATCCGATATTTTTTTCTCTTCTCTAAGTAATCCCTCTAATTTTAGCTCATCATAATGGCCCAACTAAATCCAAAATTCAACATCTCCCATTTCTACATGATGGTCTTAATAAGATACGGAAACAGCTATAAAAAAATAACTCTCAACTTTTATATAAATTTCATACCATTCATATTCAGCAAATGAATCATGTGACCTGCTAGCACATCTATATTTGGGAGCTCAATGCTATGTATCTCTTGGGGAAAAATCAAATAGCTACTATCTAAAAGAAAAATGACATTTAGAATAATTATATCTCACTGAACCACAGATATATTTTGTTATATTAGTTAAAGCAATTCTAATCTTTCTAAGACTATGGTTAACTTTCTTTTCCTCACCATATATCTACAATTATATTTAAGTCATATCAAGGCAATATAATTGGTTGATCAGTGAACACATGTGGTAGATGTAACCAACAATGATCTTCCTCTTACACTTATGCATATAAGTTTCATACCAACTGCTTTCCTAAATTTATCCTATAAGGCTAAATTATTTTATCACCACTAGAAACATGCTAAAGTACTAAATGTTAGCCCATCACTTTGAAAAGATTGTTGAAAGTCACATAGGGCATTAATTAAGGTTAATGCTGAATGTTATGCCTCAAAAAAGAACTCAAACAATAAGGACATAGGGATTATTATTTTTAATCACTCACTTCCCATATGAGTCAAACCAAGCACATATAATATGAGTTACATGCTATGATGGTTTCTCTGAAAGAGCACATATCCATCTCCTAATTATTACCACCATATAGATCATGACCTAATTGCAACTTCATATTATACATTCATATACAACTAGTCTAAATTCTTTATTAATTTATTATTAGCAGTGCCTAATAAAGTACTAACATCTAATTTTTGCCCAGACTGACATGATCGTGGGACTATCATGTTTGATTCATGAGCTACATATACATATATTAAATGTGGATCTCATCTTGACTTAGGTCAAGGGGACACTCATGTTCCAAAAGGTAATTTTGTATATTTTAACTTACTCTTTCAACATCAAACATATGTAGTGTTAATGCACATTTACAATGTTTAATAACATAATATTTCACCTTAACTTGCTCTTCCAATGCTTGAGATAGTCACTTGTGTTAGAAAGCTGATCTATGCCTGGTGATCTACTTTTTATGTATGGTTTTTATGCTAATTTTATAAGAAATTTATTCCATTCAAATATAAAATAAAAAACTAATATTGAACAAATATCAATTCATTGATAATAGAATGTTGTGCATTAAAGTCATAGTGAATTGTAATTACACAATTTTCACTAAACTTTATGTAATCCTAGAGACTCAATATGAGATAAGAAATAAGTTTAGTAAAAGGATCCACAATCATCAAATATGTAGAAATAGATTTTAGGATCACTTTAGTGCTATTATGTCTTTAACAAAATTATTTTTAATATTAATATGCTTCGTCTTACTGTGATACTTAGGATCTTTCATATATGCAATAGTAGGACTATCACAATGAACTATCATGGATTTTGTAATACTGGCTATAATACTCCAGCTTTGTAAAAATCTTCTAAATAAAATTACCTCTTCACTGTGACTGAACAAGCAATAGACTCAACCTCTGTCATAGACAAAGTTGTACATATTTATTTCTTATTGCTCTAAGAGATAGCACCATTAATTATTAAGTAAGAATACATATCTTGAAGTCGATTTACATTCATCCAAATCTCCTACCCAATTAGTATTATAATCACTCAAGTGCAAATCATTTTCTGATAGCATAAGAAGTAATCTATAGTGCCTTTGAGATATCTTAGGATCTTTTTAACTGCCTTCCAATGCTACTTCCTGAGATTAACTTGATAGCAACTCACCAATACAACAACATAGCAAATATCGGATTGTAAGGAATATTAGTTATTTCTTTCTTTTCTTCTGGAGTTTGAGGATATATTTTAAGATTTAGACTTTTGCCTCTTACCATAGAAGTGTCTATGGAGTTGCAGTCTTTTATGTTAAATTGTTCCAAGATCTTTTTAACATAAGATTTTTATGTTAATGAAATAAGTTTTCTTAAATAATTTTTATAAATTTTAACACCATGCACATAAGCTGCTTCCCCCATATCCTTCATTTCAAAATATGAAAATAGCAATTCTTTTATGGCAACAACAAACTCTTTATTATTTTCAACTAACATAATATTATCCACATATAATAATAGAATCAAAAATTTATCTTCAAATTATTTGCCAAGTATGTATTGGTCTTCATCAATCATCGTAAACTCATAAAATTATAGCTCAATGAATATTTTGATCTTTTGACTTTTTTGAGTCCATGCAATATTCCATCCCATTTTAAATTAGCCCAACAAATCCACACCAATAATCCAACTTAAAATAATTTACCACGTAGGCACTATTGCCGAGCTTTTGCCAAATTAAGCCGTTGGTGGAGAACATTGCAATAAATAAAAAAATACAAAATTGACATTATAACAATTAAAGATGTAGAAAATATTTATAAATCAAGCTAAAATATAAGATGTTATTTATTTTTTATCTTAAATATATAAATAAACATCCAATATATTTTTTAAACAAGTTCTATATAGGTTAAATAAAATAATAATATTTAATCATTCAAAATAACTATCACTAGCACATAAAATACCACAACAAGATATTCAGAAAATAAAACTGTTAAAATATTACTAGCATATAAAAGTCGATAAATCTATCATTATAATTGAGATTTTTTTACTAGCACTTTTCAATACTATAAATTAATCTTCGACAATATTTTGTACCACTACTATTTATTTTATTTCTTTTTATCTTATCATTGTGTTGTAGTTTTTAGTGCCGCTATATGATTTAATAGTATTTTAAAAATATTGATAAATATTTAAAAATTTTAGCAAAATAAATCTTTAGCAGCATTCATAAAATTATCATGGATTAACAATATTTCACCAACATTTATGGATGCTATTAATTAACGTTTACCAACATTTCGATTTGCTACTATTAGTTATATGCTTTTTTATTTTTAATGCATGATATTTTTTTATGCAACTAATTAAATTTGTGGCAATGCTAAAATATTGGTAAATACTAAAAAATACTGTTATAAATAGTCTTTTAGCGAGATGATGAAAGTGTTACTGATTTATGCTTATGAACCAGTGATATGATTATTGGCAATATTAACTTGACATTTGATATAAGTACTACTTAAGGTATTAGCGGCATTATTTCTTACTTTTAGCGATACTTTTTTATATTGGTGAAGATCTATTTTTTTTATAGTTTTTCTTCCTTTTCTCTTTATCCTGCTCCCTTGATTGTTCTTTTTTAAACTTCTTACACTCTTTTTATGTTTTTTGACTGATCAGAATAAAAAATATTTTATTTTTTTAAAAAAATTTGGATATTCTTCTTGATTTATCATGGTTATTAAAATTTTGTGAGTTTCTCATTTTACTCCTTTTCTGCTCTTTTGTAACCAAAGCCTCCGATAGTGTAGTTATATCTTATTTTCTTCTTTTGATCTCATCATTAAGTATACTATCCTTTACCATTCTCAATGTTAGCATACTATTAGGAGTTGAATTACTAAGTGATTCAATCAAAGTTTTCCAATTGTTAGGCAAAGAACTGAGCAACAACAAAATTTGCAACTCATCATTTAATATTATTTTCATAGCAACCAACTGATTTATTACATCTTGAAGTCTCTTAGATGCTCAGCAATTGAATTTCTCTACTTATACTTCATATTCATAAGCTTATTGCTAATCATGAATACTTTGTTCTATACAGTCTTCTATTCATAGAGGCTCTTCAATCTTTTTCATAAACTATATGTATTAGTTTTCATGGCAATATCATGAAAATACTATCATCTAACCATTGCTTAATTAATCCAACTATCTTCTTATTTATTTTTTTTTTCACTTTTGTTGAGTTTTGTCATTTGGTTTGGCACAATCTCCTTCAATGGGATGATAGAAATATTTGCAAAATAATAAATCTGTCATATGGGATTTCTAAATTGAATAATTAAAAGATATAAATTTAACCATACTTTCCTTCGTATGTTCTTCCATTTAATCAATATAAAAAAAATTCAACTAGTAACAACATTGGTCTAACACCTTTTTATTAGAAAAAATTATAATCATGAACAATAATACTGTAAACTTCTTTTTTCTCTTTGTACAATTGAATAAGATATCATAAAGCAGCAATAATCTCTATGATCCATTCAAACAAAATTAATAAATAAAAATAATCAAGCAATCCATAAAAAGAGACACCATAATTTTAATATAGAATTCTTTTGATGTGAATCTTTTACTATTTAGAATAACAGGATTACTACAGGTCTTCTCTAGATCAACTAGTGGCTATATAAATATATCATCAAGAATAAATCTTGGCTTCTACGATAAAAACAATCATCACCAATAAATTAAATTTTAATAAGAAAACAATAAAGGGAAAATCTTATCAAACATATGAATGCTTGAAATAATCAATGAAAAAGGCTTTTCAAATATCAAAACTGTTCAACATGTAGCTCTTAATGTTAGGAATAACATATTGTAATCTTATCAAAATTGGAGATAAAATCAGTTATTCGATTATCTGACAAAGTTATACCCTTTTTCTCTTCTCCATTTATTTTTTTTAATTTTTATTTTAAAATATATATTGTCCCATATGAGGGACCACACCATAGAGAGAGATTTTTTTAAAGTAATATTTGTAAAAAAATTATTTTCTAAAATATGATAAATGAATCGATTAGTAATGCGATGATACCACTCCATATAAGCCATAATTCATGATATTGTTAATCGATGGACCATCCATAACATCATCTTGTCGACTCTCTCAGAGCTCAATGAAATGCTGATGAGTGATGCTCCAATAATGATCTGATCGTCCTCTAAGGTCGACATGATGCAGTCTAAAATCTGTGTCATAATTGAATGGAATAGTGTGTCAAACTTCAAACTGGCATATCACTCTATCTACATAGTGCCACTCTATGATATGAAAACATAAAAGTGGCACCTGACTTTACCATATATCCTGTCCATTGAAGTAGTAATCTGGTAGCTCGACAAGGATCTCAGAAGTATACGACTGTGAATAACCTTTTAACAAATACGATAAAATGTAAGTACTCGGAATAAAATCATTGCAAACATAATTATAATATGTATAAATCAATTATAACTATATCTTGCTCAGCTCTGAGATGATCGAGATGGTATCGATACATCATCAGAATATGGATGAAAACTTATATCATCGAAAAAGTATCTCTCCACTTGCGCAACCAAAATGAAAAGTTAGTTACATATGATTCAAAATAGCTTGGATATAAAAATTATGATTTAGCTTTCATTACTTATCTCATGGCTAGCGGACCTCATTGCAATGCACCTCTATCAGCCAAATCCATAATAGGATCTACAATAGGATAACCTAATTTATGAAGAGCTATAAATGAAAACCTATCACATGCCTACATCTAAAGTAAAATCAAGGGTCCTGCGATATCATGTGCATCTATCTTACTTATCCTGTAAAGTTCTTTGTACAACCAAACTAGACCTACACTACCTTAATTATAGTGTCCTGCGGAGTCAAAATCCTAAGGAATGGTAAAAACATGATATGCATCAGGTTATTTGATTTACCTATGAATAAATACTCTTCTATCAACTGCAAAATATATACTCTAGCATAACACTGTATGGCTATATCATCTGCATTAGCGAATAGCCCACGAAACTGCTCTCCCAGCCATACCATATTTAATTGTGAATCCTTGAGTTTACTAAGAGGTGGGACAATATTTAACAAATCTAAGCATATATACTGCCAATCATGGCATGTACTACCTATAACTGGAAGATTGCCAATCGATAAATCTAACTAGATGCTGACATCCTCCAACATGATGGTGCACTCTCTATGCAGCAGGTGAAATGTATGTCTTTGAATACCACGACTCTATGAATGTGGTGATCAAATGCCAATCTAGCTGGATGAAACCAACATGGCTTAGGCGATAAAATCTGACTTGCTGCAAATATGGCACTATATATATATCGAGCGATGTCGATTGATGCATGCCAGCTCCATCCATTGACAAGAAGAAAGCTGGACTTCTGTCAATACCAAAAAAAAAGAAAAATCAACACATCAATATTAAATCAATGCAAATAACTTATTGACATGATTTTAATAATATAAATGCATATCTGACCATCCTAGATGGCCGATGATCGATGAGTAGCATATTCATATAGTATGAAATGATCTATTGGACCTGGCTCTATGAATATAATATGCTGTTGACATTAAAAGTAAAAAAAAAAATATTATTTATTTATAAGTAAATCTGTAGCAACTTTTAAAACTTGCATAGACTTAATGATGTACTATATAGATGGAATAATTGACAATATACTAATACTGAATCAAAGAAACCAAACAATATATCATAAATAAAATGGAACAAAGGTTCATTATATTTTAACAAATACAATATTAAATACAAAGCTTCATATATTCATTCATCAAAGGTTCATTCTCTATTTCTTGGATGTGTCCTTCTTCACCATAAATTTAACACCTAGGTCTGTTACCGACTTTGGTCCAATCTATTTCATTCCTAAGTCTCAAGGATCATGATCTTTCTTTCTGTTACAACCATTCTTTTTGTGGTACTATCAACATATCATTTATTAGTTGCAACCAATACTTTACATATAGGATTGGTTGAAATTGATGACTATAACTATGATGATATGCCTCTAAAGTATAGCACTGATGAACACATTATCAAAAATCAATTGAGATATGAACACAAGCAACCATCACATGTGAACATGACAATTGATAGTATTGTCATTTCTAGTATGTACACATACGCTCCGATAATCACACTATCTACATCCTTTATTATTAAAATTAAATTTATTTATTTATTATAAATAATAATATTATCATAAAAAAAGATTTTGTATTATTGTTCACCTGAGTGTTGTTGCCCTTATTCATATAAGGCTCACGGAACACCATTTTTACTTGAAACATCCCACTTGTCCTATCAAATTTTGTAACATTATGGGATATAGCTTTGGATTGGTTGGCGATCACATAAGTTATAGCAAAAAAAAAAATCTTTCATTTTTATTTAATGCATCCTCTATCTGAGCATGTTGACTATCAAAATATGATACAAGCTGAAAGAATGTCTGTTGCACCAATAAAATTATCGATAAAAAATAAGCATTTTTGAATACTCCATTGAAATATTCATACAAATTAGTAGTCATCATTCTAAATCTTCAATCATCATCACATGTAAAGGACCATTTGTCTATAGAGATTTCATTCAATCACCGAATTCACATTTTCAATCTTTCTCATGTACTTATTGAATTTCGTAACTTGTATTTTTATATCAATTTTTTTTATCAAAATCTCTCCATCTTGAATCTCAGAACCTTGTATTGAAGTTGCTCACGTAATACATGATATGCATTAGGTGGTTGCCCACCAAGATATTCATTTTGTATAGCGGATAGTATACCTATATGCTAATTTGAAATTAGACAAATATTCTAACATGATGTAACAAAATATTTTAGGCAAGTTAAGAACTAATCTCATGTATCAATAGGCTCTTCATCTACTATAGCAAATGTAAGTAAAAAATTTTGATTATTTCCATCCACAATAGTTGCAATCATCAACTTCTTTCAGTACTTACCATACAAGAATATAGCATCAATATTGATTATTGGTCTACAATATTGAAAACCTTCAATTGATGGTGCAAAGGCCCAAAAAATATGATCAAATGCAGCATATACTGGATGACAGATAGGAGTGCTAATCAATTTTATCCAAGAACCAGTGTTAAATTTCTCTACAATATGTAACCACTTCGGCAACAAGTCATATAACTAATCCCAATCTCTATATATTAAGGCCACTACTTTTTACTTCACCTTCCATAGCTTTCTATAATTGAATATGTAGTTGAATCTATTCTTTATGACTACACCAATGTCGATGACAAAAATTATGAATACTTCTTTTACAAGATTCTATATTTCATTAGCAATAAAGTTTGAATCAAACTTAGAATGATCTTAAGAAAGTAAAGCTGAAACATATATATACAGACCAACATATCATGTGATTTCAAAATAATCATACTGCTTAATTACTCAAAACATCTAATTGTATCCTAACTTTCTTTTTTTACATTTAACCATCCAAAGCTTTGGTTTCGACTCAGCTATCTTAAATACATGATGTATGTCAATGAAATATTATTTTACTGGAGTTTGCAATTCCACCTTAGCCCTTTACATAACTCATCATCTTTTTTTTGATACTATACTGTGCCTGCAATTCAGAAAAAATTAATATATTAGTAGCCGCCCAATCAATGCTTCTGAATATTCTAGAAGGAGCTTCAAATATTGAAAAATTTGGATGCTCTATAATAAGAGTGGGCACTCCACATCATGTGATGTATTAGCTTACTGAGCATCATCGTCTATGTCATCTTTATTTGATACATCATCTTCTTTAATAGTTGATTATCTATATGAACCTTATCATTGACAATTGTATAAATTAAAGCTTGTCTGATAATAGTATTTGGCACATCACCAACCATTGTAGGGAACTGATCCTCTGTATATCTTGAAGCGATATCCACTAATACATTATCAACTATGTAGGGACTAGAGGCTCTAGTTTGTTTGCTCCCCTGAGTTGTCATTCCTACGTCCCGAATAGCTACTTCATAATCATCCTGATCAAGAATAGGTTCGGTGTCTTCAATGGGTTGCATATCTAGATATAACTCTATACCGGACAAATAAAAATATAAACTTACAATTGAAAAGATAATCTCGATATCTTCACCTTCGGTAATCGAAACAGGTTCATACTTCAATACTGTTGGCTGCACAATTGTATAATATCTATATATTATCATTATTCTTTTTTTCTTCCATCTGTATGGAAGACTCTATATAACTTATCCTCTAATTTTTCAAATTTTATTCTATATTTAATTCTAATAGCTTTTTATGGTCGCCCAATGTACTCTATTCTATATGGTCCGTTAACCATAGAACCATTAATATAGCATAAGATCATGACTGTTTCTCCTATATTTCACTACATATATAATAAAGTGAGTAAGTGCAACATGCATAGAAGAAAATCACCATGCGTACGTTAAATAAATCAACTACTATAAAATTTAAGAAAATCCAAATAAAAGTCGGGATGCTTAACTATATTGAATAAAAAGCTTCCATTATCTTGTCATTAAATAAATAAGTTGAATAAAAGGAATTTGAACTTATGATTTCTAACAACTAGAATAAATAATCTACATAGAAAAATTTGAACTCATGATCTTCAATAACCTAAACTTTGATGTCATGTCAACTAACAACTAACCCAAAATTAAATCTGTTGATGTATGCTTGCTAGCATGAATCATATTCTCATCAAATTCTAGATGTAACTAGAAGTAAGACATTTGTAGTGTTAACAACTAACTTGAATTTCATGTATAGTACAAGATCGTTGTTAGTTTGCCATTACATCTCGACTTCCAATAGGAAGTTGGCTTCAATTAAAACTAGATATGCAACTTGTTTGGGCTCAACATGAACTTATCCACCTCCTCCACAGATTTTTATGAATATGGGTGATTCAAAAATTAATCCCAACTTCACCTCAAGTAAAATTGAGTTAGGTTTGACCTTCAACCTAAAGTAAATCCGACCCTAACCAAACTCAAACCAATTGGGATTAACACAACCCAACCTATTGTATACATAATAAATAGTTAATATTTATATTTTATATAGATTACTCATCTATTATATGATTTTATATCTTGAACCTTTTTAATTTATATTTTAGTGTACTATTAGAATTAATGAATAATCAACGCATTACTCCAATATATTTTAAAACAATATAAATGTTTAAATTTTCTTAGGATGTTTATTCAATCAAATTTAATCCAATTAACGTAGCACAACTTAAGGCTAGATTATCTTGGATTAAAGTTGCAAGATTTAGATATTTGATGTTAGATTTTATCCTTAACCTAACCTAATCTACCTAATCAGCAGAATCTAAACTCAATAACTCAATCGGGAATCATAATTACCTCCTCATGTTTAACCAAGTTTAGATATTGTACCAATTTTATTCGTGCCATTTAAGTTCCAAAATCAATACAAACTCAAGTTATTTTTTGAGCCTAAATTGAAAAGTTAAAGTAGGGGAAGACTTATCGTGGGGAAGAAGGGGGCTGATCGGAGAGGGGGGAGTGGGGGCCCAATCAGAGGATCGGGGAACATCGGGGTTGGTTGGAGGAGTGGATGGGGAGTAGGGTGGGGCCGAATGGAGGATGGGGAGCATGCCGGAGGAGGGGGGACGACGACCACAGGTGGCGGTTAGAGTGGTGGGGATCAGGAGGTCGGTATTCAAGAGAGGGACAATCGGTTGGCGGTCAGAGTGGTAGGGAGCAGGAGGGTCGAGATTCAAGAAAGGAACCACCGGATGGCGATCGGAATGGTGGGGAGCATGGGGACCAGGATTCAAGAGAGGAACCATTGGACGACGATCAGAATAGTGGGAAGCAGGGGGCCAGGATTCAAGAGAGAGACCATCAGGTGCCAGGGGGTCGGGATTCAAGAGAGGAAGCATGAGTGGCGGTCAGCGTGGTGGGGAGAAAGAGAGACTGCGGTTGGGGGAAAAGTGAGATGAAATCATGGCTACCAAATCAAGTCAGCAGTCCGAGTTCCCATGATTTCACCACCGGCAACCCACGATTTCACCGTTGGCATCAAAACCACCATAGATCTACAAATAAGTTTGTGTTTTGGTATATTTTGAGAAATAAATTTTAAAAAAATAATATTTAAAAAAAATACCAACAAAGAGATGGGGTCATCGGGGGCACGGGAATGTGGATAAAAAATAGGGCGATCGTTTCGCGCACGCATCCTGGCTGATCTTTCAAATTCATTCAAGTACGACTCCAATGCAGTCATTCTTGCCGGGCTGAAGTCCATCTAAAGAGTAAAGTCATCGTTCATTGTATCCCCGATAGGACGTTGAGAAGTCGTTCGTTGACAACACTCTTTCACCTCCGCTATAATATAATCCCAGGGGGGGAGACTGACTTCCTCCAAACTTCTCACACAAAAAGAAAAAAAAATAAGAAAAAGAAGAAAAAGAAAAAAAAAAAGCCATTTCACCTCAGCGCATCTCTTTCCTCTCTCTGTCTGCAAGACCCCCGCGTACCATTATTTCTCTGAGCATTTTCTTAGAAACAAAAAGATCAAGAAATATTCACATCAAAATGGTTTTTGCAAAACTCCATCAGGTCTGGGTCCAACCTGATTTGATTAAGTTGGTCCCATTAGTGGGAGGGACAGAGAGAAAACACGACCTATGAATTAGAATTCCAGATTTTATGATTTTCCACTTCTTCCCTCTTAACCTTTATTTTAAATTTAAATATATAGCATATAGTTTATAAGATGTACATATACATGTACGTGTAATTATACATCAAACATTGTCAGGCTAAACTTATCAAGCAAAGTCCAAACTCATTTTTATTGAGGCCTGTAAACCTGGCCTGATCCACCGAGCGACAAAAGTCTTACCTAAGCCCTTCCAACGCCGGCCAACCCGAGAAACCAACCGAGCTATAAAGTCTTTACCCAAGCTCCTCCAACATCGACTGACCCAAGATAGTTTTGCATATGTCTGCGAGAAACCTTACCAAAAGAGAATGAAGCAGGGATGAAATGACCATGGTCGGTAAAGATGTGTTATTCATTTTAATTTATCCATGCTTGCATGCAAACCCCTATGATGAGTTATTCTTTTTCTCGTGCATGCATGTGTATGGCATCAATGCTCCTCTTGTTAGGATTTGACGCCTCGAGATTCAGCCCACATTGAGTCTACAGCGAGGTTCGCGGCGAAAAACGAAATCCAACAAGACCAAGATCACCTGAAACGGAGATCGGATGGAGGAGATACGAGCTTTTGAAGTCGGCATGAGAATCGAGACGGCAGAAGACCGCCGGCAACCGGCGGCGGCATGCGGGACGCTCGACCTAGGCCCGCGACACAGGCTCGCGGCCCAGGCGGGCGCACGGCCCAGCCAGGTGTGCGGCCCAGGCGCGCGCAAGCCCGCGCGTGGGAGCGGGCCGGCTCAGCCCAGCCGGCCCTGCTGGCCCCTTTGCCCCAGTCCACCGTGGACCGGGCGGTCCACGGCGGGGCCTGTGGATCGCGTGGGCATTTTCCACACGTTTTTCGCGGTTCACAGTACTATTCCGTGGATCGAAGCATGATCGGAGGGCCCAGATGATTTTCGGTGACGATCCGACGGTTCAGGAGGTTGATTTGGCTTGTTTATGACTCTTAAACCTAATCTAATTAGGTTTAAACCCTGTTTAACCCTTTAAAAAGGTCCTATGACGAACAGAGGAAGAGGTGGTTCGGATTTGCACCGTACGAAGCCCATACGAACCTGAGAAGAGAGAGAGAGACGAGAGTGCTGAGAGAGAAAGAGCAGGAGGCTCCTGGACAGCGGTCGCCAGGCACTTCAGGGGTTCAGGGGGGGTCTTCAAAAGAGAGCTTTTGTAAGGGGAATTTCTAGTGAGAGAGAATTGGGTGTACAAGGGTTGAGGGTGAGGTCTCCTCTTGTAAAATTTCTTTTTCATAGTGAAGTTTGCATGTCCCGTAGAGGCGAGTCCTTTTGTGGCTGATCCACGTATTTTGATTGTTTTTTTTTATTTTGTTTCTTCTTTCTTCCTGCTGCATCGCGTGGTACTGAAAAGGTCTTGGGAGGTGGTGTGCTGGCCAGACATCCAACCAACAAGTGGTATCAGAGCAAGGCGGTACAAGGACGCAGATTGCAGTGGTGGTGAGCAAGACTGAAGATGGAGAAGACATGAACAATCAAGATGGAGATCAACAAGTTCGATGGTATCAGGCAAGGGTAAGAGCCCTTTTATGGCTGATCCACGTATTTTGATTATTTTTTTTATTTTGTTTCTTCTTTCTTCCTGCTGCATCGCGTGGTACTGAAAAGGTCTTGGAAGGTGGTGTCCTGGCCAGACATCCACCCAACAAGTGGTATCAGAGCAAGGCGATACAAGTACGCAGATTGCAGTGGTGGTGAGCAAAACTGAAGATGGAGAAGACAGGAACAATCAAGATGGAGATCAACAAGTTCGATGGTAAGAGCAATTTCTCCTTGTGGCAGGCAAGGGTGAAGGACGTGTTCATCCAACAGGAGTTGATCGATGCTCTCTTGTGTGATGAGAAGCCGACCACCATGGAGGTGCGGGATTGGAAACAGCTACAGATGCAGGCGGTGAGTACCATCCGCATGTACCTGGCAGATGAGGTGGTGATCTATATGCTAAGCGAGACTTCTCCGATGGTGCTGTGGTCGAAGCTCGAGGAGTTATACATGGCGAAGTCTCTCACCAACACATTTTTCCTCTGGAGGCAGTTTTACCAACTGCGGATGACTGAGGGACAGAGCGTGCAGGAGCATTTGAGCCATTTTCAGAAGATCCTCACCGACCTTCTCAGCGTTGGCGAGAACGTTGAGGAGAAGACCAGGGCACTGGTTTTGCTGGCGTCGCTTCCCCCTTCGTACGAGTCCTTGGTGACTGCTCTTCTAGTGGGGAAGAGCACTATCAAGATGGATGAGGTCACCGTGGAGATACTCCAAAATGAGGTTCTCAGGAGGGAGAACCCAGCTTCGAGCTCAGGTGGCAGTAGCTCAGCTTTGGTGGCTTCTGGAAGAGCAGGAGGCAATAGATGAAGCGACAGGAGATCACAACGAGAGCGGTCTAAGTTCAGGAGGGACTTGAGCAAAATCAGGTGTTACCGGTGTGAGGAGTTGGGGCATCTAGCCAGAGATTGCCCTCAACTTAAAAATCGGATGGTGGCTGCTGTAGCGACGGCCAGCAGTGATTTAGATGGAGATGTCCTCGAGATATCTGACGAGGTATCTACTTCTTCCCAGCAGTGGATATTAGATTCTGCATGCCCCTATCATGTATGTTGCAGAGAGGACCAGTTTGACTCCCTGGAGAATAGTGAGGACACTGTATATTTGCCGGATGGATCGAGCTGTGCGATCAGAGGCATTGGGACGGTCAGCTGGAGGACACATGACGGTGCAGTGAGGAGATTGGGGGAGGTCCGATACATACCCGATTTCAGGCAGAATCTTATCTCACTTAGCAGACTGGATTCAAGAGGCTACAGGACGGTAGCTGGTGGAGGAATCCTGAGGGTGCTATGCGGCGATAAAATTGTACTGGAGGGGAAGAAGAGGAGCAGAGGACATTATTACCTGGCAGGGAGCCCAATGCGAGGTGGAGCTTCGGGAGCCAGGTGGAGTCCAGAGAGAGGTGGAGCTCCAGGAGGTGGATCGGGCACGAGACAGGAGACTCGGGAGGACAAGAGGCAACGTCGCAAGGTGAGATTCCTATTGCCGCAGGATGATGCCCCGAGTAGGTCTCAGGTCAGGAGGAGTATAGCATACGACGGAGATGGGATCGAGTAGCCTGGCTCGACTCCCATGTTTGCCCATCCATGATCAGCAGGCGATTGCCCCATGGCATGGGGGCGAGGAGATCCAGAAGCTCTCAGAGTTTGGAGGTGGCCGAATATCGAGTCGAGGTGGAGATTGTTAGAATTTGATGCCTCAAGATTCAGCCCACATTAAGCCACAGTGAGGTTCGCGGTGAAAAATGGAGTCCAACGAGACCAAGATCACCTGAAACGGAGCTCGGATAGAGGAGATACGAGCTTTTGAAGTCGGCACGAGAATCAAGACGGCGGAGGACCGCCGGCGACCGGCGGCGGGCGGCAGTGGCGCGGCCGCAGGCGGCGGCGCGCGGGACGCGCGACCCAGGCCTGCACAGGACGCGCGACCCAGGCGGGCACGAGGCCCAGCCACTCGCAGGCCCGCGCGCGGGAGCGGGCCGGCCCAGCCCAGCCGGCCCTGCTGGCCCCTTTGGCCCGGTCCACCGTGGATCGGGCGGTCCACGGTGGGGCCTGTAGACCGTGTGGGCGTTTCTCACGCGTTTCTCGTGGTCCACTGCACTATTCCGTGGATCGGAGTGCGATCGGAGGGCCCAGGTGATTTTCGGTGACGATCCGATGGTTCTAGAGGTTGATTTGACTTGTTTAGGACTCTTAAACCTAATCTAATTAGGTTTAAACCCTGTTTAACCCTTTAAAAGGATCCTGTGACGAACAGAGGAAGAGGTGGTTCGGATTTGCACCGTACGAAGCCCGTACGAACCCGAGAAGAGAGAGAGAGGCGAGAGTGCTGAGAGAGAAGGAGCAGGAGGCTCCTGGACAGCGGTCGCCAGGTACTTCAGGGGTTCAGGGGGGTCTTTAAGAGAGAGAGAGCTTTTGTGAGAGGAACTTCTAGTGAGAGAGAATTGGGTGTACAAGGGTTGAGGGTGAGATCTCCTTTTGTAAAATTTCTTTTTTATAGTGAAGTTTGCATGCCCCGTGGAGGCGAGTCTTTTTGTGGCTGATCCAAGTATTTTGATTGTTTTTTTTTGTTTTGTTTCTTCTTTCTTCCTACTGCATCGCATGGTACTGAAAAGGTCTTGGGAGATGGTGTCCTGGCCAGACATCCACCCAACACCTCTAAATAGAGTAAAGCGTTGGTTATAATGGTTTTGGTGAGGAAAGAGAGGTATTTGGTATTTATTAATCCATGCTTGCATGAAGGACATTAAAATCAATGTTGAAAGAAGATGTCTGTTGTTAATAGGACAGAATATAAACTAATTACTTTGAATTGCCAAAATTTTCGAAACGTTACGTAGCATAGAGATTGAAATTCCCCTGGTCAAAGGTCGTCTTCAGATGAAAATACTGGTCCCTTAACTTTTGAAATGTATAATTCAAGCTCTTGGAAACAACCTCCATCATCTTTTTTTTGTTTTGCAAGGAAAACTAACTCTGTAATCTTATATCTTAAAGATGTCCTTGTCCATTAGGTAGGCCATCAGACTAACCAGTTTGACCGGCTTTCAAGACGTAACAATCACTCTAAAGGAGATCACTTTCTACCGTCATCTCTTCCATCATCAATCGGTAATAAAGTATTATACTAATATATGATTTTAAAATCACAATTTAATTCTGTGACGATGCCGGCGCCGCATTGAAGTTCAGATGGTAGTGCATGCAAGTTTTAGTTACTTTGTAATTTCCTCGAGAAGATTATTTGAATGGGACCATGCCGGCTCATCACCAAGACTTCTTGTTGTCGGCCAGAGGTTGAAGGGCAAAACCTAGCTTCGTTTCATTTTAGACTAAAGAATTTAGTGAAATGGCTTTATGTTTGTTGGATTAGCCTGTAAAGTGTCAAAGTTAGATAATTAATTTCAAAGTAAGTATGATTATTGAGGAAGTTCGCATGGTGACCAATCTCTTTGGGCCACTTTTTTAAAATCTATGAGAAGGGCATGAGATAGGATGTAATTTTGATACGTCGAAACTTAACACATCATGCAAAAGTTATCAAGATCACGACTTATTTCATTGATCCAGAAAGAGAATAAAAAAAATAAAAAATAAAAATTTTCTTATTACTTATTAAGGTGAGCTTGTTTTCAAATTTTTAGTTGGTAATTTTGTCAATTTCTTTATTGAATTGGTAAAAAATGCCTTTGTCCTTAGATCACCTCTGAGCTAGCAAAATAACATGAGGATTGTCCACTCTCCTATTGTTTATAAAGCAGGTTGGGGTCCAACATTTTACTGATTGGGTTAAATGAAAGGGTAAAATAGAAGATAAAGCCAAAGGTTAGGGGCCATTGCATAAAAGGCTCAGCAGCTGCTCTCAATTATGAATACCACAAGGCCCGCCCAACGGCCGGTATCAGCCATGATAAAATAAGAGCGCCAATGGAGGTCACAACCCAAGGTCCCTTTCATGGCTGCCGTCACCCAGGTTACCCAAATTCCACCACCCCGCCATTTTTTAGACTATTTTGCATACAAATTTTTAAGTGAAAGAACTCAGATTTAATCTATCGTATTCGAATCTACTCGTTTATTCCAATATTTTGTATCTCTTTATTTTTGATCCATCAAGGGTCAAGTTTACTCCCAATAGTCCAACATCAACACAAGACCTAGTTTCTGTAAATTTCTCTGTCTATTCGAAGAAAAGACAATGCACCGTTTCGGAATCTAAGAATAGGCCTGTTCGAAGATTCCGTTCTCTGCACTATATTTTAATCCAATTCAGTGCAATAATATATTAAGGTGTTCACACCATAAGATCATTCCAGATTTCATTTTTCTCCCACTCAAGTTTTGTGTCCGGGGCTTTTGATTATTCTGCAGGGGCTTTCTTTGCGACGAATCCGAGAGAAATCTTGGGTGTTCTCCTTTTGGGTATGCTAGGTTCGCTGATATAAGTTTGATTTCGAATACTGATTCCTTGTTTTCAGTTTATTGACGGGGAGTCAAGCTGAGATCTTTTGTTATCCAGTAACAAGCGATAGGATGTCTTGATTTGAACTAATTCTCCATTTCGGTGTTGAAGTTTAGTGATAGAAGAAAAATCTTATAGTGTTTGGTGAGTGGGCTTAAATTTCCAGTTTGAGTGTGAAACTCCGTGATATACCTTTGTTTTGAACACATTCAATTTTTTGATTAAATTATCAAGTATATATTTTTGGGGCGCACAGTCCATTGGGTTTCTCTGTATTGGATTTAATTTTGGTGCTTTCAGAGGGTTCTGCATTGTAGTTGCTAAAGAAAATTGCAAAGAAATGGATGGGAGGGGGATATGAACGGGGATTGAAGTGAGAAGAGGTTATTGAGTAATTCTTTGCAAGGTCAGACATCTCAGAGTGGTGACACAGTGAAGGGATTATTGGAGATGGAGGGGAGGGGGTTCTCAGACTTGTTTAGAAATTCTAGTGAGGAGATCTTTCTGAAGTCTATGATGGAGAATCCAATTGAAGTCTCAGCACCGAGTATGGAGATGCTGGGGTTTAAGAACATCTCACAGCCCTTTCGAGGAGACAGCGAAGAGCTTTTCAACAGTTGGCTGATGAATGGAGAGGCAAGAACTGCTAACCTTTTCTTTCTTTCCGCTTCTGGTCCTCTCCTACAACAAAAGCCAGAATAGAAGTTTAAAGCATAAGAATGTTATGCTCATAATAGAAAGTTCCCTCCTTTTCTATTTTACCCGCGATAAACTTTTTCTGAGTTGCTCATCCAGGATGGAAATGAAAATAAATTCTTGTGATCAAAGTGAGAGTTAAAAGTTCTCTCTCCATCTCAAAAACTGTAGAGAAAAAAAATAAGCAAGAGTTATTGGTAATTGATTGGCCTGACAAATTAGTATGTAAAGAATACGTGATGTAGCAGCTAGAAATTTCTTTAAATGCCCTCTTTATGGGAACTCTGCACTTCTGAGAAAATACAGCTCAAAACCATTGAAAGGAATGTATAACGTGAGAAATAATGCCAAAAAAACAAAATTCATTCTTTGAGAGGTCTCTATGCAGGATAAAACAAATTCCTGATTAAAGCATTTAAATCGTTATTTGTTTTCTTTGGTTATTTTTTGAGAATTACCTTCATCTGAACTCGTGCAACTACAGCTGCTTGCAGTCTGTCTCTATCTTATAGATGTAATTCTGATGTTTTGTCTGTTTTTTACATTATTATTTAAAAACCATTTTGCTATCATATATGTTCTGAAATTGATGCATCTTGGTTGAGGGATGGATATTGCATTTGTAATTTGCTGTATAATTCTCCTAGTGGTGATCGTTCATGAAGTTGGTTGTAAACCAGACTGGTTTTTGAGGAGCCATACGTCAAAGAATGAGCCAAGTAAATGAAATTCATATGATAATTATCTTGCAATATTAATATATTGTTGATCGTGCTTCAAGGTTGTGAACGAGTTAGTGTTTGCAGTTATCAACCTAAGAAATTTTTCATCAAGGAGTATGGTGCAGAGAGTAAATCTGTTTGCCAGCAATATGCTTGTTCTTAGTCAATTTTCCGCAATGTTCATTTCTCCACTTATAGAACTAGCAGACATGGCTTGTTGATTTTGGTAGAAGATTAATCAAAACATCTTTTTCATTTTGTTCTAGTCATTAGTAGCAAAAATATGGTGGGGTGGGGAAAGGGCCAAGCCCAGACTGTAGAGGGGTCAATGTAGGTGCATAGAACTGCCATTGTGAGAGCTGTTTGCCCTAGAATCTGGTCGCATGTGTTTGGAGCAGTTATGGATCACAACTTATCAGTAGAAGTATATGATATAATCAGAAGTGGGAGAATAAAATAGGATTCCAAAAGAAAATGAAAAAAGTGTTCTACTGTGTCCATACGTCTGCTTACATACTCCATGCATGCATGCAGAGGTATGTATGTTTCTAAATTTCATCATGATTCTATGGACACAAGGTTTTCTTATAATGTATACAATATAAAAGGTGAGAAAATGACTAAAAAATGCATGGATACAAGAGACGTCAGAAGCACCATTGGTTGTTTTGTATGTAAAATTCTTGACAGATTATTAAGGAAGTTACATGATCATGTTTAATAGATTGGAGATTGTTAAACTTAGAAGATCAAAAAGTACTTATGCTATGCCATGGCATTAAGCTTCTAATAGTGCTATCTGAAACTCTGATCATTAGTTTGTTGTGTGATGTAGTACTACCATGAGCACATGTTTACTTGATCTTTGCAGATCCCTGGCTACAACTCCACAAGCATAGCTCATCGTACTCGGCAAGCTTCTCGGAGGTGAGTCAGTAGTATGTGGTTTTGTTCCCAATATGGTTAATGTCCCTTAATTATACCCTTCAATGATAGTGTGGTGTATGTTAGACAAGTTTAGTAACTGGAATCGAGTTTTTCTTCTCTAAAGGAAAGTATGCATGCTAATTAACAAGCTTATCATCGCACATAACTTAAGTAAACTCTTCCAGATATTTTCTAGCTTGGCTGGAAAAGACTCATGAATTGGATAAAACGATCCTACTTAATCTTATAACGTGAAGTAGGTACTGTAGTAGTATGGACACAGAAACGAGAATCGAATTTGGACATGCTTCCATGTGTCTAACTCAGCAAGAGGAAGGAGATACAGGGATATGTAAAAAATGATTTTTAAGTTTTTAGATAATATATATTTAAATTAAATATTGTAGTAGAAAGATATTATTTGTTAAGGTCTTCCCATATATATGTTTCTCACTAGAACTTCCAGTTAGCTTAATGATCTAAAAAAAAATAAATTAGTAGAGTTATTCTAATACCTACATTCTTGACCGATCTCTATAGACAACGAAAAGTCATTGTTATCATTATTATAGTGGGTTGAATTCACTGTTGGACTCCAACTCTACCAATGTTTAGAAGCAGGAATCAGAAAAAAAAGGTAAGTATGTCTAACACTTGTCCAGTTCGACTATGCATCCAACATGGATTGTAGGAGCTGGAAATGAATGTCCATGTAACACAGGAAATAGCATGAAAGGATATTACTTTGCATCTGATGTAACCACAAGCTTTCGATGAGTTTAGTTTCTAGCACTTGAAACAGAATATGTGAGGAAATACATAAGGATAAGAAGTATGTGAACAATATCATCTGTAATATTTCCAGATTGATGGCAATGATATTGATCGCTATATGTAGATGTCAGGGAAAAGTTTGCAAGTCATTTTCAGTATGGAATGTAACAATTTAATTATATTACTTTACTGACACCTCTAAACAATAAAAAGTTGCATGTAATGTCTCCAGAAATGAGTAAAAAATTGCTAGGTGTTGTCAATTGTCATCCAATATAGTTAATGTCTATATTCAGTTAAATGTAACTGTTTGGTCATCCTTTGCTATTTGTGGCGAAGTATCATGAATTACATACACAGATACCAGTTTAGTTTTTTTATTCATCTGTATTTCTTAATGACTCTTTAGAATCTGGTTTTTTGTTTTCCTAATAATTAGATCTGTGAATTCTGATGCTTTTAGGTGTCATATATTTACAAAGCTATCTGTGAGATATTTTACTAGCAAGTGGTAATAACTAGTCATAGAATGCAACCCGTCCTTTCACAAAAAGATGATGTTATCATGTGGAAAAATTATAAGGAAAATACAAGCAAGATCCTTTTCACTAGTATTTTTTTTTCCCTGCTACACACGCATTTTTTGTTATAGCAATCATGCTCTCTTTCAAATTTCATATGTATTTGAGTCATGAACCACATTAGCAGCCAAATCCTTGCATTGAAAAGTTTTGCCCTCCAACAGTACATCTTTACATTATTTTCGAACAGCCTGTATGTGAAAAACTTATGCCATGAAATGTCAACACCTACCAAAACTGGATAGCTTGTACCAAACTTTAATGATTCTGTCCAGTGCCAAAAAAAATGCATCATCTTCAGCAGGAGGGCATGACTTTAATCCCCTTCATCACCCAAGCCTCTTCAAATCTTCCCTTTGCCTCTTTTTTAGAAGGTTAAATCTAGACTGCCTCCTATTTAGGAGATCTGGATTCCACTGAACTTTGTTTTTGTCAATGGTACTGTTAGGCTTTCTTGGTCCTCAATTTAACTTCATCTTTTGTTTATCTAAATGTCATCATCTTTTGGATTGTCATCTGCGGTGCATTCAACTTTTGGATCTCTATATTGCTGACACTAATTTCTGTAACTTAGCTGGTCTTATTATACTTTTAAACATGCCCTCGGTAACTCTCAGTTGTATGTAACAATTGAATACTACTCAAGTAGCAAATCTCCAACTAACTCTCCTCATATAAAATCTATATAAACTTTGTTGTAACCTGATTGTTCTTTAACTGAAGTACAATATTGTTAATTTCCCTGCTGTAGGGACTCATTTTTGGTGTGCCACTGTGCCATGTTGGCTGCTGTTCTTTTAGGTGTTAAAACACACTCACTTATTTTTATCCATCTGAAACTAGCCATTATATGCTGTGCCTGTTGAAAGTTTTACCATTGGATATCTCAATGGTCACTACCATTGACTGAATGGTCGCTGCCATTGACCAATTGACCAGACTAGTCATAAAGGATTCCTCTATAAATACATGACTTCCCTTCACATCAAAACATATAGATCTATTAGTTTCTCTTCCCTTTTCTGAAAAGGACCTTTCTGTTTCTCTCTTCTTTGAAAAACACCCCTCTAGTTTTGAGGCAACGGGCAACCAGAAGCAATTCAACCAAACATTCATAGTTGGGAGCTCATCTTTACAAAGGTGCTGCTATATATGAATCCTAGAGGGTAGATGCATTGGGACCCTTCGAGTCAAGTCATTAACTCTAGGGAATGCGAAATCTACCTTTAAGAATAATGCCATCAACATGCCTCTATAGCTTAGTTTTTCTTACTCAATTTATTCTTGTTTATTTATTTATTTTTGATTATTTGTGTTTGTTATGTGAATTTGCATCCATAGCTTTAATTTCCAACATGTCATACCTCTTAATATCTCTGCTGAATAATCATTTCATCCCCCTTCAATGAAAATCTTATGCTGTTATTATATTCTTTGAAATTCTCCTTGACTTCAGCTTCTGATTCATGCAAGTTGCAGGATATCAACAGAACTTGGTGTTCTTTCAAGCCAACAAAATGGAGTTGCAGTTCAAAAGAAAACTAGCAATGACAACTCATCTCAGCAAAATTTAAGCAAGCCTGATGAACTTTTAAATGACCTTTCACAACATTCTTTCAGGTGGTTATTTCACTTCTATAAAGATAGTTTGTGGGTGGTCTTTGACAAACCAACTTAATATTATAAATTGTAGTTAACCAATCAATGAAACAATAGCTACTCTTACTCAGTTTAGATAAACAATATGTGAAGTTTTTTATTGGAGAAGGAATTCTATCTTCAGATAGTAATTGAATATTTGATCCAATATTTTGAGAACTAATATTTGATGTAATGTTGCAATTGTTCATTTCACTATTGTTATCAAAACCTTTTATTTACCAGCTTGGCATGAAATTGGTAGCAGGAAGTAAGTCCTGCATGACTCAAAACCTTGACTTCTATAATATTATCAGTGCATCATTGGGTGTTGCACTTTCAACTGTAACTTGTGTGTCTGTCAAGTGCTTCTTCTTCTTCTTCTTCTTTTCTTGGTTATTACTTAAATCGAGTCCCATATGGTTGGACTCAAAACTTAAACTGTCATACTGTTCTGGACTTCTGACCACAGAAATTTTTCATGCTTAGAGCTGGTGCTTAGTATTGTCACTCGATACATAATATCATAGCTTTTCAAAGTGTTGACTTTGCAGAACTTTCTGTTGATTCTGCAAATGACTTTGAAAATGATTAAACTTACATGCCTCTTATAAATGGCTCATTCTATTTCCTTTTTCATTGCTTATTGTGGTTACATTTGCATAAACTAGAATTAACAATATGCAAATGCATCTGATCATTTAATTTAGCATGAATGGCTTAGTTTTACAATTGGTTATTGCATCAAGGGCTCATATTAACTTTTGATGGTGATTGGCAGCCTGGACATGTGCCACATATATATGCAACCTTGGGATGTGGGCTTGGTATACTAGAGAGAAGAAAGTACTACCAAACTATTTAAATTTGAAATAAGTGGGGTGATCATTGGGACTGGAGAGATAATAGAAGAGAGAGTAAACTGGGGAGAAAGTTGCAGGATGTGGGCTTGGTAGATTGGGTAGTGCGTACTCCTGAACCATTCAGGTTTGAAACTAGCTCAGAGGATTGATAGGGTTGAGACATCAGAATTGGTATGGTTAGTAAACAGGGAACATAATGATGTAGAGAACACTAGGCTTAGAGCTGCTTATGTGAAATGGTAGTCCAAAAGTGATAAAGTTTCTTATGATTTCGAAGGTTTAGGCATTTGCTGTCCTGGTCAGAGAAAAAGGGCAGATTTGAACTCAAGCTTAATTAAAGCAGAATGAGAGAGTTCGTCTTGCTTCCCTTGGGGTTTCAGGATGTTTTGCCCAAATCCCAATGACTTCTAGGGCTATGAGGCTGTCCAACTAGGTGACTTAGTACTGAAATTGGTATTCAGTTTCAAGAAGAATAAAAGAAAGTATTTTGCATCGGATCAAGCTTTGATTTTGGCACAAAATTGATTCAGCTATAAAGGAATTTAGTGATTATGAAGAATAACAACAGTAAATTAGTAAACGAAATTAAGAAGGATGAGCGATCCGATTTTAATATCATACAGAACCGATTCTATACTGCAGATAAACCAGCAAATAAGATGGAAAATAAGGGATAAACTAGTAGGAGTAGAATAAGAACTAAGAGAAGAACACTAAAAGGAGGGAAAGAAGAAAAGCTTCCCGGGCCTTTCTTGAATCTCGATGATATCTCATACATAATGTTTTGGACACCTAATGAAGTCCACTTACAAAGCCAACTGACTACTATTCCTACCTAGTTTGGAGTCTTGGATTCCTTCAATCTTGATTGTATAGGACTTCACAAATAAGAAAAAGAAAGCAAGGAAAAGAATTGCTTTAATCGGGTATCTCTATTCACAGTATTGTAGCATGGACAATGCCAAACAGTAACCCCTTGACCATAGGTGTAGGTGGTAATTAATATAGTTTTGGAAGGATGATAATTTTATCATCATTTTTCCTCCATCTAATGTGTTTATATAGGTGTCTCAATGACTAAAATTCTCAATTCCAAGTTAGAGCTATGCTACTCTTCTTTATGTGGTGACTAAAACCTTTTTTCATTTGATCAGGAATGCAGCAGAGCAACAAACGCAAGCTGATAACTTGTATTTGGCAAAGGTTAGGTTTTTCTACAAATTTAGATCAAGGACATAGTGATATTGAAAAAAAACTACATTGAAAAGTTGGATGCATTTGATGCAGGCATGGTTTCACAGTTCTCAACCAATGACTAGAAGTCGCTCTTCTGAGCTACGGTATGTGTTTTGGATCAATCCAAAAAAAATTAATGTTCAATCCAAAAAAAATTCATTGAGATTCTTATTGGATTTTCTCTGTTTGCTTTTTGCTGACAAAAGTATTTGTAGTTTCAGTGCATGACTTTCTGTTGAACTGCACGTCTCTTCTACCTAACTGGTATGCTCATGTTGTGTATGCTTACAACAAAGGGCCATTAATTAAATAATTAAGTGTATTATGAAATGAGCTAATCGATAATCATAATCAACACTTCTTATTTGTTTTAAGTTCTCTTCAAAGCTTATACCAGGCAAATAAGCTTAATAAGAGAACCCTCTATGTTAAAATATCTATTGGGATAGTCAGCCTTAGCCTAAGGATTCTAATTTGCTTGTTTTGACATATGTTTGGGCACATACAAAAGTCTAGATAAATGTCCAAAGAAGGCATGTATTTCTCATTTTAGAAAGCTCGAACTGTCCCAGCAATAGGCAGCCTATCGGATTTCTGTGATAGACAAATTTGCACCGAGGAGCTTATATTCAATTTAAAGCAAGGGAGCAAAAACTTTGTTATTTTTTAGGTGCCCTCTGCAGAGTATTTAAACTGTTTCTGGTACACTCTCAATATTGTTACATTTGAGCTTAATTTAAAATTATAACAAGGGGTACCTTTTGAATTTTCATAGCAATGTTTCTTACATGTCTTATTTTACGGGCAACATGTTCTAAAGGAAAATGTGGAAATCTCTCTCAGGAGGAGATATGCTGCTATGCAAAATATGCAGATGCCAACAGTTGCAGAAACTCCAAATAATGCTGCAGGACAAGGTACCGACAGAATGAAACAAGAATTTACAAGCACCAGTAATTTCTGTGGCATCTCGGTGGATGAGATGTCCAATCAACTGCTGAATTTCATGTCTCCATCCAATTCATCCACATCTCCCCTTGACACCCCTCCAAAGGCAACTGTAGATACAGTTTCTTCTGTTGTCAGTATGCTTAAGGGCACGCTGGAACGCAAAAAACTTGGCAACCCAGCCAACAAAGAAAACTTAGAAGGAAGTTCTTTTGGCTTTTATAGTGCTCAACAAGTTCCTGCCAATTTGAGCTCTAATCAAGATGCAGCAAATCAGGTTCTTGGACAATCCAGCACTTTTCAACTGGTATCCTCTGTTCAAATGCAAGGTTCAGGGAACTTGCCAATAGCTGAGAGGTCAATAGAACTAAGCATGGAAGGATTTATTACTCAACCAAACCAGATTCAGATGGGGACAATGTCTCAAGAACCTTCACAAAGTGGATCATCTGCTGCTGCACCTACACTTTCAACTGGTTTTGATGTATGTGATGGCCCTGCCCATTCAGGACAAACTATATCAGTTTGTGAGAGTTCCAGAAAACATGTTGGTAATGGAACTCCAGACCATGGGATTAAGGCCAAAGGTTTGTTCCTTTTTTCTTGAAATGTGGACTTCTGAGTTCCCAATTTTTCCTCGATTGATCACTTTTCAAACAGAAGAATATTATGTAATCATTTCAACTGTTTATGTATTGTTCAAAGGTAAAATAGTGACTTTTACTTTCAGCATACTATCTGTTAGCTTCCCCAAAAGAAGTTTATTGCCCCGAATATATTAATGTTATTTGTCAAATCCATACTTGCTTCTGTTGTCTTCCTTTTAAGTTTGATGATTTATGCCCAGACCCGATACATAAATACACCATCCAATACAAGCTAGGATGGGCTTGTCTTCTAACCTTAGAAAATACTTGTATTTATAGTTAATGATAGTTTTGTTATACTACAATCATTTAATTCATCTCTGAGCATGTTGTGTTTCATCACAAATAGGACTGCCATAAAATATAAATAGGTGCTAACACCTTTGGAATTCCGAGCTGCATGGCAGTGTGGTAGCTGCCTATATGTTCCAATAATCATCTAACCTGTTGCCATTTCCTGGAAGACAGATATTCAGCTAGCTGCAAGGGGTTCACTTTTGGAATTCATAAAGAAATTACTGCAGAACTATTAAGCTTTGGTTTTCTAGCAAAGTAATGGACAAACAAGTTCAATGCTGGAATCATTTTCTTAGACATTTCAGAAACACCAGATATTAGGTTTAGCTTTCCATAGCTAGCTACATTTGTTATAATGTGATCTTAGAATCTGGTTTTCTCACTGCAAAATTGGCTGATAGTTAATGATCCCTTGCTAGGGTATCTTACATTGGCAGTGAAGAATGAAAGCAAATTCCAGTAATATACTAGGACCATATTCTTGCCATAATATATCAAAATAGATAGAATATGAACTGCTGATATAGTAATATGGTCCTGATCTGATGCTTGAATATCTGTAGTGCAATGGGAGTTTAAAAAGCAAAACTTATCTGTTAAACTTGTTCCTGTTCTTCCTATGTCATTTTTCATTATCAAAGGGCCGCAAAAAGTAAACTGTGATGGTCATGTCAGTGGTTATAATTTCATAAAACCATGTTCTATGCATAAAAAGCATCAGTTGCATGTGTATTGGTGAACTAAAAGAGGTATATTGATTTTGCGAATCTTCTGCTGGATGTATGAGATTGTAATTCCTTTCACCTCTCGAGAGAATAAAATTGATGTATCAGTTTCTTATATGTTTGAATGGTTTAAACATGAATTGGAAAATCACCTGCAGATATAGTCAGTAATGAATGTTTCTTTCTGTGTGCAGAAAATGGGGAAAGGATCTTTGACAATAATATAAAAGATGAAAGGAAGGTATGCTATTAGTTAACTTTAAGATCTGTAATTTTGAATGCCATTTTATTTTCTAAAAAGGATGGTTTTGAAGAGTTTTCCTGCTCTACCGCTTTGCTTTCTGGCAGAGAGGGAGTCTAGTTCAGATGGGATCTGTATCATCAGTGGGTTCAGGTAAACTTATCAAATGCTCAGTTATGCAAACTTATAGATCCATATTTCACATCTGTAACATAATAAAATGACTTTGCACAATGTTGACCCCTCATTTCCTTGCTGTTTGATTGGATTCATGTTTATCTTCATTCTTATATCATCCTTTCTATGAAACCCTTAATCTGAATCTTGTCCTTTGGAAACATAGTCAATGAGATTTTTATTCTGCATCATCTTCAAATATTTTGAAGTTAATGAACATATATATGCAATTAAATTCTGCATACAAAATTTCTTATGCTTAGAGGAACAGTTAATTTGTTTCTAGTGCGATATCATATTCCTAACTTTCAGAAGTTATGCAGTGGACAAGGGGGACCCCACAAAGAGACGCAGGGTCGAGCGCTCACGCAAGTATGTAATATATAGCTTGAATGTCTACTCTGATGAATCTTAAATATATTTTCTTTCTTATGTACAAGAAGCTTCTAGAAATCGACTTAGGTATTAGTACACAATTACTTATGTATCATGGATTCTAGTCTCTATATGTTACTTTGTCTCTCTAAATGTTTATGATCTTTTAAGCACAGAAACAATATAACCAGATTTTAAGTCCTTTTGCCATGAATAGCTTGACATACTACTAGTTCATGTGCACAAACATCACCCAGTCCCCTTTGGTGTCTTACATGATAAATGATTATAGCAGAAGAACGAAAAACTAATCTCATTTTACTTTCTGGTAGCCAGTATTATGTACAATTAGTTATACATGATAGCCTGTATGGTTGTCTCAGATCTAAATTTACCAGGATAAAATTGTAGATTTTTTGCCATTGTGTACTAGCATAGCATTTATATCCTCTCGAGTGATGCATGACTTTTGTCATAGACATTTTTCCCTAAAAAATAAATAAAAATAAGTGTTGTTGCCCTATATTTGGGGAAAAAAATAACCTTAAGAGTTAAGACATTCAATTAGTTTGTTTCCCTTCTGCTAACTGGAGTCTGCATAAGGAATGGAAGTCTTTAAACCTTGTTCTGGCTTAGTGATTTGCCCAAGAAGTTTGTATGTGCAGATCCTTCAAATTTGGTACTTTCTCCTAATCAAAAGAAAGGGGATGGGTTTTTAGGAGTCGAGATGTTCCAGTCCTGATTCTGAAGTTCATCAGACAAGTGGTGTAAGACTCCTAATTTATTTTTTTCTTCTCATCTCTGTTTTGTGGACAGTGAACAAGGGACAGACAAGGTTGAAGTTATCTTTCTTAGCTAATTTTTGATCCATAGGAATAGAAATTATGTGAGAGACATCTCCATTTTGGGGGTCAAAGACAGTAAGATAGTGCTTTTGTTATTTTGAACAAAAGCTTCCCAAGGCATTATCTAGATCCAGAACAAATAAGACATAGCATATGTTTGTCCCTGGGGACACATCTACGTTTCAACTCTAGGCATTGCCATCAAGTTGATATCTGGGATTGCATGCATAGTACCCAACCTACTACTGCATGTTTCCCAATTGGAAACAGTTCCAAATCTTCAAAAATGCAATTGTGCAACAAGTAGTTAAGAATAATTCTGAAATTATCTCTTTCCCCGCATAATATGTCAATCCAAAATGGTGAGTGGTTCATTTTAGATCATGAACCTTGATTTCTAAACTCAAGTCCCCTACATATGCCTCTGCATTTATGTACAATGTCAATTACAGATTCTATTATTATTGATGTTTATGGGTATTTAGATGAGCTGGAATCTTGATTGTTTGCTCTCTTGGTTGTTTAGAATGGCAGAAGCAAAGGAAAGAAACTCGGCTCCAACATTACCATCAGATATGCAGGCAGTTCTTAAGCGCTGTGAAAATCTTGAGAAGGAAGTGCGATCACTCAAACTTAACTTGTCTTTTATGAATAGGTAAGCTCCATTATATAGGAATCATTTGTCTATTTTCTTCACTAAAGTTGATCCTCGTGTTGTGTCTGGCATTTGCTAAGTTTGTAAGTGACCCTATGTCCAGCATACATTTGGAAATTATCTCCATAAAAGGTGTGGATTCATAGGGTGCAAGCTGTTGATGGGAGATAGAAATGAATAAGAATCAAACTTACATTGTTGACATTGAAATTCTTATGAAAATCTTAGGAAGAATTACAATATCATGTTATAAATGCACAACCATCAAGTTTTATGACTACTATTTGGGATTGGTTTTTATGGATCCTTATTTACCAATAATTTGTACTTGGGGCCGCTACTTTTGTAAGTTCAAGCTTTCAATATCTTTCTCATGAACTCCAATCATGTCAAAACCGATATCATGTTACTTGGAACAAGAAAATAATGCAAATAAGTATTGCACCCATGAATTAACGCACTGGTGCAATGTCATAAAACATGTTGTGTAAAGTTGCCACATCACAATGAAAAAAATTCTCTCTTTTCATTTCAAAAAAAAAAAAAAAAACCCTGACCATAACACTATCATGTACATCTAAATTTCTTGGATTTCTTCATAGTGTTTCTTTAAATCCATGCTCAAACTAAGATCCTTTTGTTTTATTGATTGGGTAATATTTGGTCCAATTTTTAGGAAGGATTCTGAGCAGACCAAACAAATTGAAGAGCTTCAGAAGCAAAACGAGGACCTGACGGAAGAAAAGGAGCGCCTCTTAGAAGAGATTGAGAGGATTGCTGGAAGGATCTGATTGATGAGAAGGAATGCTAGCCTTGGCAACTGATGATCTGTCTAACTAATTCCTTGTAACTAATATTGTTCTCAGAATGTTCACTCGAGAGGGGTGGAGGGAGGGGAGTGGGGTTGGCGGGTGTTTAGATTTCCATAGGATGGTTACTGTTTTCTTGGCAATGTCTGAAACAGTGTATGCTCCAATTTTTCTTTTGCTTTAGAGTTGGCAGTGAGCAACAAAACATAAACAGGCTCATTTCATTCCTACAGAAATATTTCTCTGATATATTGAATGATAACTCGCTGAGATTTATTAAATGATCACATTGAATAAAAGAGATGGATGGCTATTACACAGGAGTTTGGATGCCATGTTATCCCATCAAAGAGATGAATGGCTATTAAACAGGAGTTGAGATACCATGTTATGCGATAACAAAGACGGACGGCTATCAAATTGGGGGCACGGTGTGTTTTGCATGCCGTATATTATGCTATTTGATAGCCATCCATTTCTATGATCGGATGATGGCAGTCATCTAGAGCTGTATCACTATCTATAGTACACAACGTGCATCAAAGAGGATTCTAGATCTTTTGAAAGGTCATTGAGGTGTAAAAGGATCATAATTAATTTCTAAATCGATTGATCTACTCCAAAAAGTCATATGGTTTTGTAGAGAAGCATGCTTTAAGAGCAAAAAATTTTCAGTGCCTTAACAAGAACAGGAAAGAAAATTAGTAGAGGAGATAAACGTGAATTTTGTAAGTTTTATTCAAGTTTTTTTTTTTTTTTTTTTGCTTTTTTTCCCAAATTTGGCACCTAGAGTTTTACTCTTTTCCATCACATTATCAAATGATGAGCTCTACAATATCCAACTTGCACCTAGCGTGTAAAATACATCGTTCTGAAAATTCCTCAACAAACTAATAATCCAAACAATCCATTTCTGTTATCTATTTTCTTGTCTGGTCACTTGTACCATTGGATTGGTGATTTTGGATTTAGGCTGAACTGACCCTCATCAAGTTTGTCCTCTCTATTATTTTTCATCATAAAAAATGTCAAACATGTAAGCTGCATTTGATTTCATTGACAAGTATCAAAAATTGCTCTCTTTTTCTTTTCTTTCTTTTTTTTTGGTTGTTTGTTCTTGTGAGAAAGACTCTTGCTGCTTATATACTTATGAGAAGTCTTTCTTGGAACCTCCTTCTTCCTCCTCCTTTCTGCATTCCCTTTCCCAGCCACATTAGGCTCTTCACTGAGCTCCACTTCCTCCACCCACCCATGGTTGCCGAGAAAGAAAGAGAGATGAGAGAGAGAGATAGAGAGTAGCAGAAGGGTAGGGAAGAGCATGGGGTGATGGGGGGCTCTTTGTTGATGAGAAGGTTGGGGATTAGCAAAGTGATTGGCGCTAGAGTTTAGGTGGTAAAGCATAAGAGATTTGGCATGGCCGCAAGACGCCGCTCAAAACTTTGAGAGGTTAAATATATATTGGGTTCCACCGTGTTTTAGCCCAAGTGCCAAAGCCGGATCATTTTGGGCTGGACTTTTAGTTAGGTCCAGCCCATTAACACCTTTACATATTTTGGATGTGTGACCGCAAATTTTACTTATCAGGATTTAACTCAAATATATTAGTAGTTAAGCTAAACTGGCCTTGATTAAGGCCATGACATACTATTATAGGTCATTTTCGTGAACTAGTGTGGCCTATTGAGGTAGTTTGGTGGATACAGCTTGTTAGAGTTTGATAGAACTCACAGCTAGCCAAGATGATGCGACATAAGCAAGTTGACCTGCCAACCACCAACATGAAAATTATAATTTAAAAAATAAAAGGAGACATTTTGGTGAGATTAAGTTATACTTGGGTCAGTATTATTGTATATAGTGTATATTATATGCATGCAGCCTTAGGTGGTAAATTCTCCTCATGGTTATTTTAATCACTATGTATAAATGATTTTGTTTCAATGCAATGCAATGAGATAGAAGAAGGAGAGTCCTTTTCTTGTTTTTTTGGTAATACAAGAAGGAGAATTCTTTACAATCCAATTCTTTTGGCTCAATCCTAACATGGTATTAGAGCCAAGAACTTTGTTCTTGATGCTCTCTATTCCCCCTTCTTATGGCAATTTACAAGTGTTTGGTTGTATTTGCTTTGTCCTCTTACCTCCCTTTTAACATTCCAAACTCTCTCCTTAATCCATTTGGTGAATCTTCACAGGATATAGTCTTAAGCATAGAGTATATTGGGTGTTTGGGTTTGGGGACATCTCCACTTATTTTTATAATAGTGTCCCAGTATTTGGTGAAACGACTTTTCTTCTCTCTTTTCTCTATATTCCCACCTTAAACTTGTATTGTAAAGTTGCCTGTTAATTGGTATTGATAAAACCATTTCGAGTTGGACATCAATATCTTTGGATTCGAATCCCATGCTGGGCCCAATTTTGAGCAGGGTTTAAAATAGATAGACTCTCTTTCCTAACAAATTGGATTCCTTTAACTACATAGTTTGCAATTCATTTTGCATATTCAATATTATTTTTATTTTTTTATAGATTCAATATAATTTTTAATACAACTAAAAAGTTGGCCCTTGATCCTTCCGTACTATCTCTCTAACTCATGCCATGTTGGCTTAGAGATGATTGGCTTAGAGACGATAGGCATATCTTTTTCTATCGAAATAGGATCTTCTACGTACGATGCAACTTTGTATTAGAAAATGCAGTACCGTTATATATAGCCATTATTTATCCATCTTAGAGATAAATAGCTCTTCTTTATCATCCAGCACTTCTGGATAATAATAAGATATTGTTAGTTCAATATATCGCATATCTTGATGATAAAAAAAAGTCATCTATCTAAGATAAATGATATGGTAGTTATCTGTGATTGTGCTATATTCTACGATGTAAAAGTTGCATCTTAGAGAATCTAAATTCTTTTCTATCACATGTTTCCCTCTTCTCTTCCTTTTGCCTCTCCTCCTTCCTTTATTCAAAAGGGATAGGGGTTGTATCTTTAGCGCAAAAGAATGATACACCTTTTTTCATGTGCATCCACTTTTTAAGTTGAAAAGTTTAAAAAAAAAAATATGCCCCACCTATTTTGTAGATTCAACATTACTTTTATTTTTTATAGATTCGATATAATTTTTAATATGAGTATAAAATAGCCTCGATCCTTCCATGCTAGCTCAGTAGTTCATGCCATATTGACTTAGGGATAATGGCCATATCTTGCTCTACTGAAATGGGATCCTTTTGTGATGCAACTTTTGTATTAGAGAATATAATACTATCATGGATAGCTACTACATTATCTATCTTAGACATAAATAGATCACAGCTCTCCTAAAATATGAAGAGATACCGTTAATGTAATACATGATGTGTAATGAGAATAAAAAAGAGTTGTCTATCTCTGAGATAAATGATATAATAGCTATCTATAATTGTACTATATTCTGTAGTATAAAAGTTGCACTGTAGAGGATCCATCTTCTTTTCTATCACCTTCTTCCTTCTTCTCTTCTTTCATTTCTTCTCTTTTCTTTATCCAAAAGGGATAGGGGCCGTATCTTTCAAGTGAAAGAATGATGCACTTTTTTTTGCACGCATCCACCTTTTAAGTAAAGAGTTTGCAAAAAAAATATATCTCTTTTATTTTGTAGATTCAATATTATTTTTATTTTTTATAGATTTAAATTTTGAATATAGATACAACAAGACCATCAATCCTTCTATACTAGCTCACTAGCTCATGCCGCATTGGCTTAGAGATGATAGGCATATCTTTTTTAATCGAAATGGGATCTTTTGTGTTTGCATTAGATATGTGGTACTATCATGGATAGTTGTTGCATCATCCATCTTGGAGACAAACGACTCTCCTTTATCACTGGATGGCTCTCCTTTATCATCGGACGGCTCTTCTAGAATATGATAAGGTATCATTAGTGTAATATACAACATGTCATGGTGATAAAAAAAAGTTATCTCCGAGATAAATGATGTGATAGCTATATATTATTGTATCGCACTCTACAATATAAAAATTGTACCATAGATGATCCAAACACTTTTCTATCACTTTCTTCATTCTTCTTATTCTTTTGTTCGGTCTCTGTCCTCTATCCAAAAAGGATAGGGGTTGTATCTTCCACATGAAAAAATAATACACTTTTTTTCACATGCATCCATCTTTTAAATAAAGAGTTTACAAGAAAATTTTCTTCATTTACTTTGCAGATTCGACTTATTTTTATTTTTTATAAATTTAATATAATTTTTATGGCTACAAAATGGCCCTTGATCCACCCTTGATCCTTCCATACTAGCTCAATAGCTAATGCTATGTTGGCTTAGACATGATAGGTATAACTTTTTTTATCTAATTGATATCCTCTGCAATATGACTTTTGTATTAGATAATATGGTACCATCATAGATAGCCGCTACATCATCCATTGTGGAAACAAATGGCTTTTCTTTATCATCGGATAGCCCTCTTAGAATAAGATATGGTACCATAAGTGATGATGAGAAAGAGCTATCCATCTCTGAGATGAATGATGTGGCAGCTATTTATGATTGTATTGTACTCTACAGTATAAAAATAGCAACATAGAGGATCCAAACTCTTTTTAATCACCTCTCATTTTCATCTTTCTCTCCTTTTTTTTGTTCCTCCTTCCTCTATCCAAAAAGGATAGGGGTTGCATCTTTTGTGCAAAAAAATGATACATTTTTTTCACACATATCCATTCTTTAAGTAAAGAGTTTGTAAGAAAAATATGCCCCTTCTATTTTATAGATTCAACATTATTTTTATTTTTCATAGGTTCGGTATATATTTTTTCATATGACTGTAAAATAACTCTCAATCCTTTCACACTAGCTCATCAGCTTATGCCACATTGACTTAGAGATGATAGGTATATCTTTTTCTATCGAAATGAGATCCTTTGTGATACAACTTTTGCATTATTGAATATGGCACTATCATGGATAGCCGCTACATCATTCGTTTTGAAGACAAATAGCTCATTTTTATCACCAGATGGTTCTCCTAAAATATGAAGAGGCACCATTAGTACAATACATGGTATATCATGGTGATAAAAAAGAGCCACCATCTCCAAAATGAATGATATGGTATTTATATGTGATTGTATTACACTTTGTAATGTAAAAGTTATGCCATAGAGGATTTAAACTCTTTACTATTATCTTTTTTCTTTTATTTCTCCTCTCTCCTATATCCAAAAAGAATAGAGGTTGTATCTTTCGTGTAAAAGAATGATGCATTTTTCATATGCATCCACCTTTTATGTAAAGAATTTGTAGGACAAATATGCCCTTTTTAGTTTACATTTTCAATTTTATTTTTATTTTTTATAGATTTCATATATTTTTGAATATAATTACAAAATAGCCCGCGATCATTCCATACTAGCTCACCAGCTCATACCATGTTAGCTTAGAGATGATGGGTATATATATATATATATATATATATATATATATATATATATATATATATATATATATATATATATATATATATATATATATATATATATATATATATATATATATATATATAATTTTTTTTTTTATCAAAATTGGATCATTTACGATACAATTTTTGCATTACAAAATATTATCATGGATAGTTGCTACATTATCTATCTTGAAGATAAATGGTTCTCTTTTATCACCAGGCGACTCTCTTGGAATATGATGATGTATTGTTAGTGTAATACGCAGTGTGTCATGATGATGAAAAAAGAACCATTTATCTTTGAGATGAATTATGTGACAGCTATTTCTATTTGTAACTGTGCTATAGTCTGTGGTGCAAAAATTGCTCCGTAGAGGATCCAAACACTTTTCTATCACCTTCTTTCTTTTTCTATTTCTCATCTCTCCTCTATCTAAAAGGGACAAGGGGTGAAAGGATGATGCATTTTTTTTTTCTGTTGCATGCAACCATTATTGGATTGTGTAATGGTTACTTCGAGATCTATGCCAGTGAATGATTCAAAGAGTTAGGAGTGCTTTGAGAGTTATGTGGAGTCTCATCCAATGGTTCACATTGCAAAAAAAAAAAAAAAAGATCCATCATTCTTTCACCTGAAAGATACAACCCGAACCTATCCAAATGTAGCTCGTTCTCATTCTCATCCTTGGTTTCCTCTTCCTCAACCACCATCTCTAAGTGGTTCTTCTCTTTCTCATCCTTTTTCATGTCTTTCTTTCACACTAGCTTGATGCCATCTTTCTCTCACAACAACTTGATGAAAGGAATCCCACTTAGCCACCTACCTAAAATTGACTTCTCCTCCTCTTTCTTATCATCATGCTTCTCGTTCTATCCTTGATGCACCATCCTCTTCCTTTTTCTTCCTCCAATGATGTCCCCATCTCGTTGTTGAAAATTAAAATTGATTAATGCTGCATGAAAATTATCAAAGTCATTGGTAGATTGAAAGTCATGATAGATGAAGAGTCATGTATCTTTATATTTTTTCAATGCATGAGAATGAAATATTATGTAATGTGAAGAGTCATTATAATAATGTTTGATAGAAAAAAGGTCACTATAGGGTATTTGAAGGATTGTCATGAAGCTTATATAAAGGATTGAACTCATGCTCATTTGACACAAGCCAATCCAAAGAAACTAATACAATATGTTCTTTTCATTTTCTTTCTTACTTCAATTCTTGGCCTACCACATTTCTAAACAACCAACACATTTGGTATTAGAGCCCCATTGTCCTCCATCATGGCCTCCACAAATATGCTTCAACCCCCAAGTCCTTAGCTTGACTAAAGATATCTATGATAATTGGTGCATACAAATAAAGGCTTTACTTAGTTCTCAAGATATGTGGGAGGAAGTTATCGAAGGCTACAATGAACAGGTAACACAAGAAGAGGCGAATCTTTCAAAGGAGTTGAAGGATCAACTCAAGGGTTTGAGAAGAAATGACAAAAAGATATTGTTTACTATCTACCAAAATATGGATGAAGCCACTTTTGAGATAATTGCCATTACTACGACATCAAAAAAAACTTGGAAACTACTCTAAAAGCCTATAAAGGAGTAGGAAAGATAAAAAAATTCACCTTCAAAATCTAAGGGCTGAATTTGAATCTTTATAAATGAAAATTTCAGAATCTATTTCTGAATATTTTTTAAGAGTTATGATTATTGTTAATCAACTTAGAAGAAATGGAGAAATACTAACTGATATTTAAGTGATAGAAAGATATTACAGTCATTAGACCCAAAATTTAATTATATGGTTGTAGCCATTGAAGAATCAAAAGATTTGGAGAAAATGATTGTAGAACAACTCATAGGTTTTCTATAAGCCCATGAGCAAAAATTTATCAAAAGAGGAGAAGAAAAGCCACTCGAGCAAGCATTACAAGTGAAAGCCATAATATAAGAAAAGAAGGAGAATTCAAGAGGTCAAAGAGATCGAGGCTATAGACAAAGAGGTAGAGGATGATGATTTTCTCATTGAGCTCCACTTGGGCAAGTAAGAGGACAATCAAGTGAAAGAGCAAAGGATACAACTTAGCAACCAACATAAAGAGAGTGAGGAAGAAGAAGATATAACAATAGATCAAAGTTTGAAAAATCTGATATTCAATGTTATATATGTAAAAAGTTTGGCTATTATAGCTTAGAATGTTGGTATAAAAATGTTAATAATGAAGGAGAAAAAGCTAATTTCGTTAAAAAGGAAGATAGAAAAGAAGAAGAAATAGTATTATTAGCCAACAATAAAGTTGAAGCAAATTAAGAAAGTATATGGTACTTTGACACAAGAACTAGCAATCATATGTGTGGCAGGAAGAAATTATTCATCGAGCTTGATAAAAGTTACAAAGATAATATTATATTTAGAGATTCAACAAAAAGGCTCATTGAAGAAAAAGTTAAAAATCTTTATTAAACACAAAAATGGAGCATAAGATATTATTTCTGATGTCTATTATATTTTTGATATGAAAAGCAATATATTAAGTTTGGACCAGTTGCTTGAAAAAGGATATGATATTCATATGAAAGAATTGGGTTTCTCTATTTATGATAAGAATAACATCTTGATCACATATGTGCATATGTCAAAAAATAAAATATTTTCAGTGAATCTCCAAATTCAGCAACCTAAATATTTTAAAGTTGAAATAAAAGAAAGTTTCACCTTATGGCATCTTAGATATGGCCATCTAAATTTTCAAAGCTTAAATCTTTTGTCAACAAAGAAGATGGTGACAGAGATTCCATTTATTGGTTAACCAACTCAAATGTGTGAAACATACAGAAAATATTTCAAAGGAGGGAGATCTAAAGGAGCAAACAAAATTCTAGAGTTAATTTATTTAGATATTTGTGGATCCATTAACCTCACATCTGTTGGCGGTAAGAAGTATTATCTTATATTTACTAATGATTATAGTGAAAAAATATGGGTTTTTTTTGTGAAAGTTTTTCAAAAATTTTTGGAATTTAAACAAATGGTAGAAAACCAAAGTGATCTTCACATCAAAGCATTGAGATCAGATTATGGTGGAGAATACAATTCACATGAATTTGAGAATTATGGCAAAGAACTAAAAATTAATCATTAATTTACTATGCCATATTCACCATAACAAAATGATGTTTCGAAAAAAAGTAAAACTATTTTGAACATGATACATTGCATGTTCAAAGAAAGATCTATACTTAAAAAATATTGGGCAAAAGCTATTTCTTGTGCTGTGTACTTGTTAAGCAAGTTTTCACTTAAAAGGCTTTGGAATATGACACCAGAAAAAGCTTGGAGCAAATACAAGCCAAGGGTGGATCCACTTATGAATTTTTGGAATGTAGCCTATGTCAAAGTACCAGATCAAAAAAGGTCAAAGTTGGAAGATAAAGGAAAAAAATGCATCTTGTTAGGCTATGGTGAGAATTCTAATGGCTATGAACTTTATAATCATCTAATAAGAAAAATTATATTTTCTAGATATGTTGAATTTATTGAAGAATAAATTTGAAATTGGATAAATAAAAAGAAAAAAAAGAAAAATAGAAGTATCATTGATGAACAGGAGGAATCAATAAATGAAGAACCAATTTCAGCTCAAGAAGAAAGGCAAACATCACCGAGAGGGTCAACTGTAAGTATTGCAAGTAGAACCACCCCAAAAATAAGAAACATTCAAGATCTCTACAATATTATGAGAAGACTTGATGATGCTAATAAATAATAATTTTACTATATTTGATCTCTTTGCAGGATATGATCTTATCAAATTTGAAGAAATAAATATTGAAGAGAAATGGAGAAGAGCAATAGATGAAGAAATGCAAGCTATAATTAAGAATAATACTTGGGAGCTCATCAATCTTCTACAAGAACATAAGGCGATTGGCATAAAATGGATGTATAAAACTAAGAGAAATGCAGAAGACAAAGTGGAGAAGTATAAAGCAAGCTTAGTTGCAAAAGATTATAAACAAAAATAAGACATTGACTACGATGAAGTTTTTGCTTCATTTGTACGTCTAGAGACAATAAGCCTTATTATCTCCTTGGCAATTCAAAATAAACGAAAATTTTTTCAAATGGATATAAAGTCAGCCTTTTTAAATGATTATCTTAATAAAAAAATATATATAGAGCAACCTTTGAGCTATGCAAAAGAAGGTGAAGAAAGTAAAATATATAAATTGAAAAGAGCTCTATATGGACTAAAGCAAACTCCTAGATCTTGGAATGCTAGAATTGATGACTAAATTATTAAGAGTGGATTTTCAAAATGCCCTTATGATCATACTTTGTATATGAAGATGAACAACAATAGAAAAATTCTACTTGTTTGTCTGTATGTTGATGATTTGATTTTTACAGGGAACACTCTCTCAATAATCAAAGGGTTTAAAGCCTCCATGATTAGAGAGTTTGGGATGACCGACATCAAGCTTATGGTTCACTTCTTAGGACTGGAAGTGAAGCAAAAGAAACAAGGCACTTTTGTCTCACAAACTCACCATGCTAAGAAAATTTTGGGCAAGTTTGCTGTGAAAAATTGCCATCCCATTGATATTCCGATAGAAGTTGGAATAAAGCTATCAAAAAGAGAAGGAAAAGATATTAATCCAACATATTTTAAGAGCCTGGTTAGAAGTCTTTGCTACCTTATGTGCACAAGATTGGATATTCTCTATGGAGTTGGACTTGTTAGTTACTATAAGATAGAATGAAAGATGTCTCATTTGAAGGCCGCAAGTGTATTCTATGCTACATCAAAGGTGCTCTTAATCATGGATTATTTTATTCATCTAACAATCTTTTGAAGTTGGTTAGCTATTCAGATAGTAATTGGATTGAAGATATTGATGACTGAAAAAGTATTACTAGATTATTTTCTTCTTTAGAGGCACCGTATTTACCTGATCTTTGAAAAAGTAATCAATCATCACTCTTTCTACTTATGAAGCCAAATATGTTGCTGTTACATTTTGTGTTTGCCATGCTATATAGGTACGAAACCTATTGATGAAGATTCAAGTATCACAAAAGGAGGCTACAAAGATATACATCGATAATAAATCAGCAATAGAGTTAGCAAAGAATCCTATCTATCATGATCGAAGCAAGCATATTGATACAAGATATTATTTTATCTGAGATTGTGTCAAAGAGAAAATGGTACAATTTATGTACATAAAGACCAAAGATCAAGTTGCATACGTCTTCACTAAACCACTGCAAGTAAAAGCCTTTCAAAGAATAAGAAAAATTTTTAGGATTATCTCTTTGGAAGAATCAAGTTTAAGGAGCGATGTTGGAAATTAAACTTGATTAATGTTGCATGAAAATTATCAAAATCATGGGTAGATTGAAAGTCATGATAGATGAAGAGTCGTGTGTCTTTGCATTTTTTTAATACATGAGAATATGAAATGTTATATAATGTAAAAAGTTATTATAATAATGTTTGACAGAAGAAAGGTCATTATAGAATATAGGAACAAAAATGGAGCCATTCAAGGACCGAGGGGGCCATGCCCCCCCCACCAAAAAGTTTAAATAAAATATTATTAATATATATAATATAATGAATACATACATACATATACATACATACATATATATATATACATATACATACATACATACATACATATATATATATATACATATACATACATACATATATACATATATATATATATATACATATACATACATATATATATACATATATATATATATACATATACATACATATATATATATATATATATATATATATATATATATATATATATATATATATATATATATACATATACATACATATACATACATATATATATATACATACATACATATATATATATATATATATATATATATATATATATATATATATATATATATATATATATATATATATATATATATATACACATGTGTGTGTGTGTCATTGGCCCCCCAAAATTTATATTTATCTTTTTTATTAGTAGTTATTAATATTTTATTTATATATAGGAATTAATGAAAGATTTATAAAAAATAATTGAAAGTACAATAAAGTTAAAAAGTAAAAATTAAAAAAGTATAATAAATGATGTACAGCCTACGTTCGCAGCTTTTTTTTGAATAGAAAGGTACAATTCAACATTCACACTTCCCTCATTTACTTTTCATCTTTAATATAATATATTATATTGACAAAAATGGCAATTGATGTATGACGTTGAGAGACTGTAGGAATAGAAAGTAAGCCTTGCCTTTTCATATGCCAAATGCCACAAGCGAAAACTTTACTATTCTAATTCATCACCTCACTCAAGCAGAAAAGAATAGTAAAGACGATCGAGACAAAAAAAAATATATGATTGGCCGGAGACCGGAGAAAAAGAGATCTGGAGAATGAAAAAAATTTACAGTATTTGGACTCTAGAAGATTGGAGCTCTGATTCTTATAAGGCAAATCTTTTTACTGTAAGTTTATCTTTATTGGTTTAATAATTTCAAAGTAATTACTTGTTTAGAAATTGTGTAAGTTGTTAAATTAATTTTTTTTTTGTTGCAGTACCTGCATAGTTTATCTCAAATTTAAATTTTGCTGGAAGTTTTATTGGATTTGATCACTTGAAATTTTGAAATGTGAATTCATGGGTAAACAAAAAAAGTTAGATTCTTTTTTTAAAAGAAAAGAAGCTTCTGAATTGATGAATATTGAGGAACAACATACTTCAAAATCTCTTAGGACTGAGAATGATGAACAACATCCTATGCACTTAGAGTTGAAGTTGAGAATGAAGGATGTCATCTAAATTCTAATGCTAATAATGCCGACAAAATTAATATTGCTTCTTTAGGGCATGATTCAGGACTATGTCTGCAAATTGGAGAATATCCATTAAATTAGTGTGATGAAATATGTAGAGCCTATTTAAGGGCTGGTCCATATCAAATTTGCTTATCCATTTTCGCTTGTCCAATTATCTATTTTTTGGATAAAAAAATGCCCTCGTCATTTTCAAGCTTCATGGTTTACACAATTCTCTTCTTGGCTTGAGTATTCTCCTTCGAAAGATGCTGCATATTGTTTGCCATGTTATCTTTTTAATACAAAAGCATATGGAAGGCCTGGTTGGGATGTGTTTACTATCCAAGGTTTTAGAAACTGAAAAAAAAATGATGATAGAAAAAATTATGCTTTTCTGAATTATATTGGGGATGATCCATGCTAACCACAGAATAATACAGTGAGATCTTATTTAGATTTAATGAATCGGTCAAAGCATATTGATAAAATCATACACATGCAAACTGCTACTCAAATTGAAAATAATAGGTTACGAGTAAAGACTTCTATTGATGTTGTTCGTTGGCTTATACTTCAAGGGTGTGCTTTCAGAGGCATGATGAATCCATAAGTTTCAAAAATCAAGGTAACTTTATTGAGATATTAAACTTTTAGCTTTATATAATGATAAAGTTGCTAATATTGTTCTTGAGAATACTTTATCTACTGTTAAGTATATTTCTCTTATGATCCAAAAGGAGATTTTGCGTATTCTTACTAGTAAAGTTAGAAACAAGATCGTGATGATATTGAAAATTCTAAATTTTGTATCTTTATTGATGAGACACGTGATGAATCTAAAAGAGAACAAATGGCTCTTGTTATGAGATTTGTTGATAAAGAGCAGTTTATAAAGGAGCATTTTTTTGATCTTGCTCATGTCAAAAATACAACAGCTATTATAGTTAAGCATAAAATATCAATGATTTTATCTCATCATAGTCTTGATATTTGTAGTCAAGGATATGATGGTGCTAGCAGCATATGTGGTAAGTGGAAAGGTTTATAAGCGCCATTTCTTAATGATCGTCTTTGTGCATATTACGTTCACTATTTTGCTCATCAACTCTAATTAGCTTTAGTGGCTGCATCTAGAGAGGTCCATTCAGTGTGTGAGTTCTTTTCAAATTTATCTTTTATCATCAATATTGTAACTTTTTCAAGTAAATGTCATGATGAATTACAAGCCACGCAAGCTACTGAAATTGCCCGATTAATAGATTCTGATGAACTTAAAACTGAAAGAGGTGCTAATCAAATTGACACATTAAAGCGTCCTGATGATACTCGATGGAGTTCTCATTTTAATTCTATATACAGTCTTATAAAGAGTTTTATTGTTACTTGTTGTATTCTTGAAGATATCATAAAGGATGGATCCACTTTCTCTCAGTGAGGAGATGTCAGTGCTGTTTATTAAATGATCACATCTTTTGAATTAGTTTTTATTTTGCATCTCATAAAAGAAATTATGGAGATCACTCCTTTGTCAAACTCTACAGTAGAAGTCCCAAGATATTCTGAATACTTTGAATTTGATTTTAAGTACAAAAGTACTCATTCAAAATTTGAGAGATGATAGATGGAATAACTTTTTACAAGAAGTTATATCATTCTCGACATATATATATTCGAGGCCGTGGTCGTTGCCAACATGATAAAATCACTATAGAGCATCACTATTATTTTGATATATTCAATGCTTCTATAGATGTTCAATTATTGGAGTTATCTAGCTTCAGTAAACAGACAATTGAGCTTTTAAGATTAAGTGCTGCTATAGATTCAAAAAATAGTTATAAATCTTTTAATATTGATGACATTTGCACTCTTACAGAGAAGTACTATCCCATAGATTTTATTCAGCAAGAGATAATAAATTTGAGATTTCAATTGCAGCATTTTAGAATTGAAACTAGTAGCCATCCGCAACTTCAAAATTTATCTTCTATTTCATAGCTATGCAAGAAATTAGTAGAAACTAGAAAGTCTAAGACCTTTTATCTTGTTGATAGATTGATTCGTCTCATCTTAACTCTTCGAGTATCAACTGCAACTAGTGAACAGATATTTTCAGCAATAAAGATTGTCAAAACAAGGCTCTGTAATAAAATAAAAGATGAATTTCTTGCAGATAGTATGGTTATCTATATTGGTAGAGAGATTGCTGACACTATCAACTTAGATTAAATATTTGATGATTTTATTTCTCTAAAAGAGCGTCGGTCGTAATTCTAGGTATATTTTCACTTCACATCTTATATTTTTTTACTTATTAAACCATGATCTTGTGCTTCCTTGTTGCATATAATTTAGATATTTATATTGAATTAAAAAGTATGTTTATTATTGGTTTTGGCCCCCTAATATAAATATCTTGGTTCTGCCACCGTATGCGAAGGGTTGTCATGAAGTCTATATAAAGGATCGTATTCATGCTCATGTGACACAAACTAATCTAAAAAAAACTAATATAAAGTTCTTTTCATTTCCTTTCTTACTTCATTTCTTGACCTACCTCACTTCTAAACAACCGACACTCGTTTCATAGCCCTCCATTACATCATCGTCCAACATCGAGAGCACAGGCAAGCCCAACTCAGCAACTCCAAAGAAAAATAAAATGCTCCTGACGAATCCTATAATCATTGACCCACCACACTGCCTTCTCTGCCTACCTGCCCACATCGCTTGCTCTTTCGGCCACAAAAGCTTTGGTAATATGATATATATTATAATTATATACTATAAGTATAATTATAATATGTAATAAATAATATATTATATATTATATGCTATATATATTATAATATAATATATATCATGATACATCTTATAATGTTATGTAATATATATACAATATAATATTATATTATATAATACATATGTTTATCTTATTTTTAAATTTTTTTGATAAATTGACTATATTACAAAGATTTTTGTATAAAGACATCCATGAGAGTCGGTGTACAAAATATTCTTCAATCGGGAGAGATCCACAAAAGCAACTCTCATATCTTTTAATTTCTTTTTAATTTTTATATATTAGTTGATTAGTTTTTTATTCTATACTTTCTAATTTTATATGGTTTATTTAATTATACTTCTAGTTTGTTACTTGTTCTATTTTAATTTTTCCCATATGATCAATCTGTCTTTTAGTAAGCTTACTCTCATATATTTTTCTCTTGTTTATTTATTTTATATCTCTTTTTTATGATATTTGATCTATTTTAGTTGCTTATTCAACTCTCACTTTGTACGGTATATTTATTATCTTTAAACATGTATTGCTTGTGCGCATTTGCTGGTTCTCAAAAACAAAAAAGAATATTTCAAACATATCCGAAATTAGCATCTTTTGGGCAGTAAATATGCAAGCTATATTTGAAAATGAATTTTACCATATTATGAATGTAAAATAATATAATTCTATTACTTATCTAGGCACACCAGTGGCTTGTCACCAAAATATAAAATTTATAATCGGTCATTATAAATCTTCACAATATTTTCAAAAGGTCACAAAGAAAAAAAAACAAAGTAAATTGCCGCATATTCATTTTTTTCTGGTCATATAATCAATTAAGTTTTTCTAGACTGCCCAATGACAATAACTCTTATCCGTTGACCAGGATTTGCATCAATCCAAAAGAACCAAAAAATCAAAGATTTCACTTCTTACTCTTAGTGATGGATATTCAGACTTCTCAAATTAAGTAGGTCACTACAACATGTCATGACCAATCAATTCAGCTCTGCTCCCCTAAAAGAATCTGATTCCATAAGATAATCTGTTTATAAAAATACTGATGATATTTTTCCTAAAACGAAAGAGATAAAAACTTATTTATCAAATTGTTTCGTTCACGCATCTCTATGCATCAAACATTATGCATCCTTTTTCCCTTTACATGTTTTGGTAGATAGTTGCACCAAGTTGCACGAGCTGGAGCTACACACCAACAATATAAGTCTTTTTAGCCTTCTTAGCTATCGATTAGCAGAATTTTAAGCACCTTCTTTTCTACCCAAAATTCTCTTGGTTATACATCTGGTAAAATGAACTATGATCCGACTATTAAACATGTTCAAACTTTGATAAATCATGTTATGAAACCAACCCCAAATAAACCACATGGTTTTGTGGCAAAGGTTTTAAGTCTTAATAACAACTTGGATCAACAGATACTGTAAGTAAAAGGATAACGTACAATCAATATAGTGAGAATATAAAATGAAGACTTTTTGGCAAGGGTTTGTTCCACCCATCTTTGTGGGACTCTTTGGTTCACACACTCTCATCAACTTCTTTTACTCTTAGAGGGTGGCTGGTGTGACTTTATTTGTTAAGACTTGGTCCACCACCACAAAATAAAGCAGTGAACAGAATCAAGTCAAGACACCACCCACCAACTCCACAAGGGCCAATCAGTCACAACTGTCTACCTTTACTCCATAATGCAGCCAAAGGCCAAAGGATAAGCATCTTTGAATGCATTGTTCCATACATCACACTACAGCCCGAGATCCAGTAATATCTAGAATATAATATCACGCAATTCTAGTTTACAGCATCAGCTGCAAACAATTCCAACTGCTCTTTATTCTTATTCTCACCTCCTTTCTCTGAGGATTTCTCAAATATACTGATGCAAGCATCCATGTTGTCTTTTATAGCACGAATAACAACAACGATAGTTTTAATGGTCATAAACAAATATTGTTTACCATTATCAGCCGCACACACTTGCAGTCGGTGCAGTAGCTGAAGATGAGCCGGAACCTGCCACCTTGAGCGGAAGTGGATCCCAGACTCTTCCCTCACCCTCACTGCACTGCCCACTCTTTTTCAGACTAAAAGCTTCCTTGCTAGTAGGACTTCCAGAGACCCTTGCCGCAGCCACTGCCTTCAGCCGGTAACGTTCAGCCCTTGAACCAATGGTCTGACCTAAAATAGAGGCTGCTATAGTGAATGCCATTGCAGTCTTTGGCATAAGCACGGACTTCCTCAGCATTGCAATGAATGGAACAGCAGCATGGATAGCTGCAAACCATTGTGGGGAGAATTTTAATGTGTGCTCTCGCCATATCCCAAGGGGAACATTGGCTGCCATGCCTAGCAAGGCAATCGCTAGCATCTTAGCAGGCAAGGGCTGGGGGCGGAGGTTCTTCACGAGGGCTGTTCGGGCTAGTGCTGCTCGAGCAGCCACCACAGCAGGTGGACACCTTAGTTTCACACCTGGTGGTGGCTGTAGGGCCTTTGCAACAAGAGGTAGGACACGGCTCACTGCCCTGTAGGACTTTGCAATAGGGCACTGCCCAGTTTCCAGCCACTCATTGCTGAGTGCTTCATGTGAGGAATCTCCTCCTTTCTGAAACAAGAGCATAATAAGCAGAAGTAAGAAGTTGGGCAAACAAATCATCTTCCTCACTTAACAGATAATTCAGACTGCCTTTTCCAACCTTGCTGGAATAAAAAAAATGCTACAGTTTTCCACCATGATTACGATTATTCTTATTAAAGGCATCTACGGCTTTAGAGGTCTAAATAGAAGAAAAACCGGTTGTTGAACCCCAAGGAAAAGCTCCAACTAACATGTCTTTCAGTAATGGGAAGAGGGTGTGGCATGCCAGCCATTTTAAGCATAGGCTAGCAGTACATGATAATAACTGAGTCCTACCTAATTGATAGATAGGTATCTGAAAATGTATAGCAAGCGAGAGCCCTGACCAGATAAAGTTTAAAGTGATGCAATGCTAACCTGTGAAGGATCATTCTTGGAGGATCTGTTCTTCTGTTTCTTCCACTTGTTTGAGAAGAAATCAAAGCCAAAGGGTCCTCCAAGTCCAAAAGCTGAGAGGCTGATAGTAGCTGCCTTGGCCGCTAATGGGTTAAACTGTGGTGCAGGCTCAGGTTCCACATTTTCATCATGCATGTATGATTTTCCTGAAAGTGGGACAACTCCATCACGTCCATGGAAAAGCCTGAATGCCATATCAAAGTTGGGTCCATCTTCAAAGATTGGACCCTTGGCTCCTCTTACCTAAAAGAAGCACAAAAAGCATGAGTAAGGATCAACATCCACATGTAAAGATAAACTCACTTACAATCAAGGATAGGATAATAAATTACAGGAGCAGGAAAATTGACAGATGAAGAGAATGAAAACTTGGTGGGTGCATTGATGTTTCTCAAAAATGGGCACTTTTGGATGTCCGGATGGGCAAACAAATTCTCAGATGCTGACGATTCACTGGTAAAACCACTGAAGAAGAGTTCCATTTCGACAATGAGCAGCCTGAAAAATCAAAAAACCACGCTTGTTCATATCTATAACTATCAGATGATCATAAAAAAGGAAAGAAAACATTAGCCCACAAAGAACAGATCTATGGAAGGAGTTCGACAATTACGTGCAGTGATGAAAAGCTAAAAGAAATAGACTTGATATATAAACAGCATTGCCCCAAAAAAAAAAAAAAGAAAAGGAAAAAAAAAAGAAAAGAAAAAATGCCTATACAAGAATAAGGAAATAAATAACCTCTTGCCAAATTGGAGGTATGTGCAATTTATTTCCCAGCTTACATATTAAATAATTTCTATGAACCTGAAGAATGCAAGTATGCAACTAAAACTAAAAGAAAATTGTGAAAAAAAAAAGTGTCCTGGATAGCTAGGTCATACCATGCACTTCACTGATATTGAAAAGAGAGAGAGCATATCCACAGGAACATGGATCCAACCCTAGGACTAAAATCTAGTGAAGCTGAATGAAGCATTACTTTGTCATGCAGTGGCCTATGGAGATTGGGGCGCTACAACAGTTGAGAGTATGTAGAGAATTATCTGATTGGAGAAATCATTGGCAAGCATAACATATATAAATTAGGTGAAGAAAAAGAAAAAAGATAAAGTGATCAAAACCCATGTTAATCAAAATCCTATAAGACTAGCAAACTGGTAATAAACTGAAATAATTTATATCACCAAGGCATCAAAGTGATTAAAAGAAAAAGAAAAGGAAGGCTGGCAGAAAAGGAGAATAAAACAGAATGAAAAGTGGTAAGCAGCCAGGGGGTCTGAGTCTTTCAAGTCATGTAAAATATAGAGAGTTATGACTAAGGATGATCAAACATCGGTTATTTTTCCGTGTGCAAAGTTGTTAATTATGATACACAAGTTTAAAAAAAAAATTATGTTACTAATAGCCACAGTGTCTAATTTATATCACAGTAACATGATAGTCATTAGAAATGAACATTGAAGAAGACTATAAAGTAATATCCCTTTCATAACCGTAAACCAAAACTCTATATATTCTAATTGTTGGAAAATATCACTGGCATAGGCTAAAATTACAACTACTATTTTTTCAGCTTTTACTATATAAGATGACCATTTCAAATGCCTCCTACAGACAAGCATAGATTTAACACAGGATCCCTGGTGAATAAAAAAAATCAGATAAAAATGAACATGATACAGTTACAAAAAAGCAGTAACATAATTTACACAAAGTCTATAAGTTAAACCATCCCAATTTCATCATCAGACTTCTGTTTCCCTTGGAGCATTTATACATAATTGACATTTCTGATATGTAAAAGTTGTCTTTTAGTAGCACTTGAAAGATGAAATTCAAGCCCAGATTTGGTATCATGTGGTCAAAATTGGCCTCAAATCAGCTATATACTGCTCCACCGATATTCTATAAGAAAAGGAAGTCATGCAAGCTATCAGAATTTCAACTGCACACCACTAAAACAAGAGCTCTATCTAAACCTACTTCTGGATCATCAATACAGAAGACGAGTAACAACTTAATCAAATATGCAGCATCGTAATCCAGAGTCAAAATCACAATAGGCTAACTGAACCAAAGAAACCGACCGCAGGATCTCACAAAATTATAGAAGGAAACAGTAAGATCACAACAACTCGAATTTCCCAAGAAATACCCATATCCATTCATAACAGACTCGAAAATCTCCCAAAAACCTACACCAAACAACAGATCACGATTTCATGAGTCTACTTTGAAGGTTTTAATCTCCCAGAAGACCTCCAATAACCATGAAGATATTAATCTCTATGAACCCTAAAAATCCCATCTTTCCTCCAAAATCTGATCCAAATCATCCATCCAAACACGAATTACAAACATAATCCCCGAAGTATAAGAAACAACCATAAATTTAAAGAAAAAACAGAGAAAACGAAGACACGCGTGATCCAACCAAATGGAAACGACAAAGGGGTCACAAACGAGGAAAAATGGAGTATTTGATCGCAATCAAAGCCTGGAATTAGGGAAAAACAAATGAAATACCTCGAGAGACGAAGCTTTTGAGTAGATTTTGGACGCAAACTATTTCTCCCTCAATTCCCCTTTTCCCGGACAGGCAGGAACCCAGAGTTCGGAAGAAACGTGTGGAGAACACGGGAGCGCCTCTCGCCCTTTTTGTCTCCGCCGGGAAGGTCACCGGTTGAGCCAGTCACCCTTTCCATCATTCACCCGCGACTGCCGGTTGCTCCACCGTCGCCTGGTCCTTTTTTTTTTTTTTACGTTAAAGTTGAGTGGTCGTCGCCCGATCTGGCGGAGGGAGGGCATATCTCCGCCGTTGGATGGGAGCCGGCTTTCGAATGGAAACTTAGCTGTCACCAGGATTAACGAGGCTTCTAGAAGCTAGAATTTCCCGAGATGCAAATGGATACGCGCGAATAGCCCTAATTGTCTATTTTTTTAATATATTTTTGATTGGTATTAAGACCTCTAACGGGCGCATTAAATTATTGGACAATCTGGTGATTCATAAAAATTATTTATTTAAAAAAATAATTATAAAAAAATAAATTTTATTATATTTGAATGATAAAAAATTATTTTATAAAATGATACTGAAAAATATTATATTTAATTAAAAATAATCTTATATAAAAATATGATGAAATTTATAAATATATTTTTTACTATAAAATAATTTTTTTAATATTAAGATAGCATTGTAATATCTAATTAATTTTTATATAATGGTTATAGTCATATAATTTTTTGTATAATGTTATTTTTATTTTTATTTTTTTTAAAAATTTTATTGAATAAATTTGAAAAGACATCAAATAAATTTAATGATTATATATGCAGATTTATTGAAGTTATTTTTATCAAGAATAGACCATCACTATTTAGAAATTTATAAAATTCCAATCTTCCATATTTGAAAACTGTTTTAACTTTTCTCTCTAGAAAATAAATTTGAGGTCATTAATATTTTTATCATCTCTCTCTTTCATTTTTGATACTAAATATGATAATTTGATATGAAATTTATTTTTTCATATCAGATTATCTCCATCCAAACAGGCCATCAAATATTTTTTTTCTTCTCAGGTACACACCCTCTTTATAGAAGTTTTCTTAAAAATAAAATAGAGCTATAATTTTAGAATATCTCTATATTTTTTAGTTTTTCAATTTGAATTGACCCGACGGATGGAGAGGCTCCACAAATTCTTTAACTAAATATGGAAGTTGGCACTCATGAATTTCATATCAAATTATCCTCATCCAAACAGATCCTTAAATATTTCTTTTCTTCTTAGGTACACACCCTCCTCGTAGTTATAGAAGTTTTCTTAACAATAAAATAGAGGTACAATTTAGGAATATCTCTACATTTCTTAGTTTTTCAATTTGAATTGACCCGACGGATTGAGAGGCTCCACAAATTCTTTAACTAAATATGGAAGTTGGCGCATGGGTATTTATTTCAACCTAATCCTCATTTCAGCCCATTTGTTGGCTAATGAGAACGAGGCTCACCACCCTTCTACCCCTCTGCGTTGGCGAGAAAATGGTGGAAGTTGGCACATGGGTGCTTTTTCTTTTTTTTTGGTAGAAAGCACATGGGTATCTTAAAGAAAACTTGATGCCTCTTTTTTGGGTAACCTGAAAGAGTAGCAGAAGAACAATATGGACAGCAAAAACAATCTAATATCCTGCTGATGGACCAAGCCCAAAGTGTCAAAGCAAAGAATATAAGAAAAATGTTGATGCAAAGTGGAGTCTTTGGAGATGTCAAATGTGGATCAACTACCAGCCAACCTATCAGCTGCACAATTGGCTTCAAGAAATCCATGTGCAACTTTTAAAAATCGAACAAATGAATAAGTTCTAGGACATCACCAAGCAGAGGAATTGAAGACGCTCCCATTGAACCTTCCACTATGTTCGCATAATTATAGAGATATTATAGGGATGTCAAGGGATTTGCAGAGATATTATAGGGATGTCAAGGGATTTATAGAGATATTATGGGGATGTCTTTCATTATATTTGATTGTATTTCCTTTCTTTTTCTCCCTGTATTATACATAAATATATAATGCCTTGTAGAGTCAAAGATCATCAAATATACCAACAATTCTTCTATATGCTATTGTGCTTTTACAATTTCATGGTATCAGAGCCTAAATAGTTTTGGTCATCCTCTTCTAGTTGGAATCTTGGTATATTGGTTTCTTTGTTATCTGGTCTGTTTGGTCGTTCTGTTCTCTAATTTATCTGATTTTAGGGTGATCCCACTGCACCAAATCTATTTTTCCACCTCTCCTAAAAATGGACGTTTCTCAACCAATTTTAACCATTCTTGTTGGTTCTAAAAATTATGGTTGATGGACTCAAAGCATGCGGAAGTTTTCTCATAAGATGAAAGGTTTGGCGTATTGTTCCCGGTGACATTATTGCACCAGTTCATGGCGAAGGAGAAACTGAGATAAAATTTACTGACCAGCTAAAAGATTGGGACAGTAAAAATCACCAGATTATTACATGGATTCCTAATACTAGCATGCCTTCCATTCATGTTCAGTTTGAGTAGATTGAGACGGCCAAAGAGGAATGTGATTTTTGCTAGCAGATACATGTCAATATCAATTGTGGAGTGCTCTTCATAGTTTGAAACAGGAATCTAGCCAATCTATCAATAATTTTTTGGCACAAATACGACCTTTATGGAATCAGCTGGCTCAAACTCAAATAACTGAGGATCAAAAGCGAATCATTCAGTTCTTAATGGCCCTTAATTCTAATTATGAGCCTATTCGTGCATCTTTATTGCATCGTAATCCTATGCCGATACTGGACACTGCAATTGCAGAGTTAATGTATGAAGAAACTCGACTTGGACTTATAAAGTCACAAAGTTCTGATACTATATTCCTTGCTTCTTCTCGTTATCAACATGGCACTCGTCCTCAGCAAACAATATTGGACCCAAGTACTGCAAGCATTGTCACAAAAACGGGCATCTCATCTCTGAATGTCTCACTATTGAATGCAGATGCTATCATAAGATCGGTCATATTGTGGAAAACTGCCCTGCCAACCCTTCCAGACCCAAGGGAGTCCCATCCAAACGCAAGTTTCTATCAAGATTTGCTGTTGCTGCTGCTACTGATTCTATTGAAAATTGTGTCCTAAAACTAATTGTCTCTCTGTAGATGATTGTGCTATTTCTAAATTGTATATGAATTATAAATTAATAAAAATTATTTGATAATTTCATCATAAATTTTGCATCTTCTTTATTGAACTCTTGTGTTATAATAAAGTCTTTAGAACTACTTTCAATTGATAAAGGAGGATTTATCATATAGTTCTTAAATATTGTTCGCGACCAAATGATACGTTATTAGTAGGACGATAATGTTTATCAAGTATAGATCGTTGTATGCCATATGGATTGGTTATCTTCCGAACCAAGGAGTGTGGAGACACTGGTATAGCATGCAGGTGAAATGTAGGGGTACATTTATACTGAATATATCTAACTACGGAGCGCTCTGCTATCAAGAGCTGCTCACGAAGGATATGAAAATAAGTGTCCCTCCAACCTGACATCACTCCGGTGACTTGCAAGTAACTTATTGTACTTTGGTACCGGACTACCTATATTTCTAATACAGTAATGAAAGATTTTTGGGTACAGTCAAGTACTTGCAAAGTTTGTGTTTGAGTCAAGATGAAATTGATCGCTCTAAGTTATTGGAGAAAATGCTTCGATGTTTTTCAATTTAGTAAAACCTTGATCAGGATAATTCTTGTGATGAGTCATAGGATTTATAAGATTGAAACACTATCCAGATGTACTAATTAAGACTTAACAGTTTAACTCTGAAGTTATCCTGAGCATTGAGGGTCAAAGAGATGATTATACAGTAAACATATTCCTAAGTTCTTGAATGTTGCTGTGTAATGATTTAATTTTTCCGACATCGGGTATCATTACTAGATGATTACTTTGATTAGTATAAAAATTTATTTTTGTACTATAGACTTAATGTTCGAACCTATAGGGTCACATATATTAGAGGTTCCTGTTTGATCAGATGGCTGATCAATAGTTATAAATCGTTGAATGGTATAATCGTCAATATGATTGATGATTAACCTTGTGTAAATATTGCAATAATATAATTTGCTAAGGGTTAGTAAATTATAGGAAGATTAATGAGTAATAAGATTGCTGATTAACTCAATTTGATTAAGCAATAAGATTCGGATCAAATCTAATTGAATTAGATTCAATTAGATTTAACTCGATTAGGTTATAAGTTAACCTAATCGCTAAGAGAGATTAATTCCTGATTTGATCAGGACTTAAGTTAGTTAATTCTTAATTAGATTAAAATTTGATAAAGGTGATTGAGAGCCAAATTAGATTGGGTTCATTAATCATTTGAGTCTAACCAAATATGATTTGGTGAGGATCAAGTTAGAACCAATTTGAATTAAAACTGAAATTGATTTCTCCCTTACGCCTACTTTACTTTCACGCCAATTTGTTTTCACAACTTTCTTGTTTCTGTCTGACAAAAATAAGAACTTAATTGTGAAAAATTCTCCATGCCAATAGCCAATTGTCGCTTTCCTTGGATAGGATAAGATGGGCTTGAATTTAAATTCAAATATGATTTGAATTTGAACTAAAACAACCCTTATCCTTGTCCCTACTAACCCCTTGTCACTCTCTATATGATAGCCATCATTTTGTGCAACAAAAAGGATGGAAAAATTGTGAAAAACATCTGAGAGTGATCGAGAGGTTTGGTTGGGTGTGGGTCTTCATCTAGGGATGGCAATGGATAGAATTTGGATCGGATATTGTACTATTCATCTTCAAACCTGAACTTAATACCTTATATCCAAATCCTACTCGATACCTGATCTTGTAAGAAAATAGATACCCATCTCCATACCCAATGGGTTCGGAGATACCCATAAGATACCCATAGGTAATCCATTTCTCCATACCCAACTCATACCCGCCCCATGCCTATCTCATACTCAAAAAAAATAAACAATCAAAATAATTTTATGCATATTATCAATCAAAATAAAATTACCAATTCAACATAGAACATAATTTATAAGTTTAGATTTATAGAAATCAAACATAGAAATAGAATTATAATTTAACATAGAACATATAAATAACCAAAATAATTTTATGCATATTATCAACCAAAATAAAATTACTAAAATAGAATTATAAACATGTATATTTGGGTATGGATTCGGGTATACCCATATCCATAGGTTTGGGTTGGGTTCGAATTCAGATTTGGATAGAAAACAGCACTACCCATACTCTATCCATACCCGTACTGCAGTTTTCGAATTTTACCCAAATCCGAACCCAAACTCGGTCAAACCTTATTTTTTGGGTTTGGATAGGGTGCATACCCATCGGATCGGATCGATTTTGCCATCCCTATCTTTATCTTAAGCATGGGCTTCTTCTATTCTAGGCATTAGGGTTTTTGGTGAGAGAAAAAATCAAGAAAGAAAGTGTTCTTCTTTACATTCTTCTACCAAATCTTATTCCTCCATAGATCAGCCATCAAGAGGATCTCTCCATGAGTTAGTACTCCCGAGAGATTGATTAGTTCAGGGCTTCGGATGGATACCTGTAGAGGTCGGACGTTAGTGCGACAGGAAGAACCATCAAATACATGATAATTAGCTGCGGTAAAAATCGATCCGTGCTCAGGTGATGAGATTTGATCTCTCTCTTTTATTGTAGATGTGATCTACTAATTAGTTTTCAATTTTCTGATCATGCATATATGTTATGTCATCATTCTTGTTTTAGGTGATTTTTAGATTAGATCTAGTACCTATTAGATTAAAATGTTTAATCTTATTTACTTTCACTAAAAATTTTATGAAAAATATGCATGAAACCACCTACCATTTCCTTGAGATGGTATCAGAGCAAGGTTTGTTTTTGACATGAACATACATGCATTCAGATATGATAAATCTGTTTTGAACAGATTTTTTATGCATTTTCTAATTTATTTTTGAACAGATTTTCAGATTTGTTTCGAATAGATTTTACAAAAAATTTTTGATATGTTTTGAACAGATTTTCAGATCTATCTTGAACATATTTTTTAGGAATTTTCAGATATGTTTTCAAACAAATTTTTAGATCAGTTTTGAATAGGTTTTTAGTTCTGTTTTGAACAGAATTCTTATGGAATTTCAGACATGTTTTGAACCTGATTTTAATTTGTGTTCAGATCTAATTTCTGAATAGGTTTCATGGATACTTAGATCTGAAATATATGATTTATATGATGTATAAATTCAGATACAGATCTGAAATTATTTTGTAATGCGAAATCATGTTTAGATTAGATCTAAAAGGATTTCATAATTTCATTTATTATTGTTCAATGCATATATGATATGTGTAGTGTAGTTTATTTCTTAGTAGCCCAATACTCGGATTGAGTTAATCACCATGGCCGTCCGGTTGTAGGAGGAAACAGGGATTAAAGTCTCTCTCTTGCTCAATCAATGGATTTTCTTATGGCGTATAGGACTGCCACTATGATCTCATCTCATGAAGAAGAATAGCGATAATTTTTTTTTAAATTATAGTAATCATTGTAAGTAAAATCTAAAATCATAAATAAGTTTAGATTATATCTAAAATAGATTTATGATTGATTTTATTTTTATTTATGCAAAAATATCAGTTCTGAAATTTTTCAATTGTTGTTAGCATGCCTGCTAAGTCGAATCAATTTTGGTTTGAGTCGACTCAAGTTCTTGGAGAGTCGGCTCAGTTTTCTGATGAGCCGACTCAGTTGTGTAGGATGAGGATGAATGTTTCTATTCATCACTAATGAGTCGACTATGTCCCAGAGTTGAGTCAACTCAGTCCAAGGTGAGTCGACTCAAATTTTTTGGATTGAATATTTTTTAGATGACATTATATGTAAAGGAGTTTATGATCAGTGCATTAAATATGATATAAAAAATATTAAAATATTTGATATTTAATCTTTATTATTTTATATTTGATACATATTATGCTCTTTTTTAGAAATTTTTAGTCATGAAGATTTAATCACATCAAGTTCAATTAAGCCTAAATCTAAGCTCAATTTCATCACGTACATAGCAAGAAATATTAAAAATGGAGAACAAAACAAGAGGTCCAAAAAATCAACTAAAAATCAGCCCAAAAACCAATGAAAAATCAGCCCAAAATCAATTTTAAAGAAGCCGATGTACGACCAATCGATCCACACCATCTGGGTTGCAGTCCATAGCATAGGACCGCCAGTCTATTGTCGTGGTGCATGGAGCGAGTGGCTGGGTTTGCACTGATCGATAGCTGAGAGGCACTGAAACACCCGATTGGATGGCTAGTAGAGCTCCATCCCATATCAGGCGGTGGTGGCCCACAGATTAGCATAATCCGACGGCCCAAATCGCTCCACGGGCTTGATCCAATGGCTGAGGTGGTTTCTGATTGAGAATAGAGTTTTGGGCTGAGTTTTTGTGCCATCTGACAGTTAAAAATTGATCTAGACACAATCCAATGGATGAGATTGATCCCGACTTGATTTAGGGCCGTTTGAGGTGAAATCTGGGATGTTTGATCGGAATCCGATGGCCAAAAATCCTGTTTCACTCACAGATGCATTTTGGATGTGATTGGAGAGGTTTAACCTGTCCAAAAGTCCTGTTACGTGATGTAATCTATGGGTAGCATGGAATTGGATATGAGGAGGCTAGGAAGGCTATAAAAAAGATCCCAGGCTCAAAGGAAAAATCATCCAAGAGAGGGAGAAGCATAGAGGAGGTAGCAAGCAAGGCTTGGATTGAAGGCTGCTTCGAAGCAAGAGGTGCTAAGAAGAAGAGTTTTGTCTCTTACATCATCTCCATGCTAACATTGATTTGAGATCAAGATCCAAAGAGGAAGAAGAAGAGGAAGCCCAGCATGCTCTGAGGAGTTTGAAGGAAGAAGAAGAGATCATCAACCATCTTCTTGACAAGGCTACGCCAATCGACTTCGAAAATCTTTGTTATGGTTTCTATTTTATTTACTTATTCTTTTAAATTTCTATTACAGTTCTATTTATTTTATTATTTTTTTAAATTTTTTGTAATTAAATTTTGAATTTAAATTAATATGAAAGTTATTTTTATATATTTTAAATTTTTGTTCTTTACTTTTATTGCAAGTAGAAGCTAATATCTAGATTGTAGATCTTAGTATCAAGTTATTTTTATACTTTTTAAATTTTTATTTTTTATTTTTATTACAAGTAGAAGCTAAGATCAAGATAGTAGATCTTAGTATCAATTTTTTTTTATATACTTTTAATTTTAATTTTTTGATTTAAATTGCTTCCTCAAATTTTTTTTTATAAAATCAAAGATTTCAAATGTGCCTTCTCTATGAAACCGATCCGACTTATTGCTTTCTATGTATTTTTATTTTTTTAAAATTTTAAATTTAAACTGATAATCACAGTGTCTTAATGACAACATCGTGATTAATCAAGTTTTTAGCACCATTGCCAAGGATACAATATCAAATTTTTGACACCATTATCGAGGAAGGCACGAATACTAAAATTTTAAATTTTTTGATTTTCTTATGAATACAGCTTACTAACTTTTTTTTTCTTATTTTTTTACAGAAAAAAGAAAAAAAAGAGAAAGAAAGCTTTTAATTTTGCTTGATGAGATCAATTCTAATCCTAGATTTCTTTTCTTTTTAGCATTAGTTGCTTTCTTTTCAAATTAACTTAAAAATAGCCCACTTAAATCTAATCAAAATTTCATGATAAGAGTAGAAACCCTAATTGCTTAGAGCATCCATCATTTAGATTTATTTTTTTTGATGATTGTTGGAGACTAGGTAAGCCTCTCAAGTTTAAATAGTTTTATGCATCTAATTTAGTTGCATAGAACCTCTTATTTGAAATTGGTTGTACATATTCATCTCAAATCAACTTAAGGGCAACATAGAGATTTCATCATCCTCTCTTAGCCTAAAAACAACCAACCAGCATCTCTCATTAATCTAAGTTTCTAAATTAAAATTAACTAGACGTTAGTCCCTAAGGAACTCGAGCTCAATGGGTCAAGTGATCCCAAAAGTTGAATCGGATCGAGCCTAGTTGATCAGTTGGTGTCTAAAAAAATGGTTCAAGAAATATATCTTGAAGGAAGGTGATTATTTAATTGATTCTATTCGCTGATCTGACCAACTTAGTTGGTATTTAAGAAAAGCAACGGAGGAACCCCCACCAACTCTACACTTATCTAATTAGTTGGTTGGTTAGGTTTGCACTTGGAGTACTTGATGGTGCACTTAGAACAATTAGGAGCTATCTAGATTTAGGCTAATCTCAGGATAGAGAGTCCACTTTGTGTTAACTTAACTGCAATTAATATCTAACCACAACTAATTCTTCTCATCTATCATCTCTAAGTCTTGGATTCTCTTAGGGTTATCATCTTTAGAACTTCTCTCTTTTTTTCTATTTTCTTTTTCCTCCTCTCTCCTTCTTTAAAAAAAAAAAATCTAAACCACATATATTAAGGTTTGCACTGGTACATGCACGATAGGAGATCTCTTTTTTCTGATCTAGTTTAACCCAATCTTGAAATTGAACGGCTGATTTATGTTAAACCGGAAAATCAAATTGTTGGAAATCCTAAAGAACCACCTAGATAGATGAAGCAATACTTTATTCCTTCCAGTTATAACCCATCGACTTGTATCCACTTACTTGATATTTTTATAAGCCATTATGAGATCAAGTCGACCACAATCCAGATGCTCCCATCTTTCTATGGGAACACTAATGAAGTCCTTACAAGCATCTAGATGAGTTCTTAGAAATCTATTTTATGGTGAAGATTCAAAATTTTACTGATGATGCACTTAGACTGACCTCATTTTTTTTTTCACTAAAGAACAAAGCCAGCACTGGCTTGGCATAATAGGGAGACCAATCCAAACTTAGACTAAAATACAACATGAATTTTTTAAAAAATTCTATCCCATAAGTCGAACCAATACCATGAGATGAGCCATCACTGGATTTGCTCAGCTTCCAAGAGAACAAATTCATAAGTCATGGCAGAGATTTAAGAAACTTCTTAAAAAATACCCACACCATGATCTATCTAAGTGGCAAATTGTTTAAGCTTTCTATGAAAATTTAGGAGACCAATATAGATAGATGGTAGATGCATTTTGTAGAGGTGCATTCATGAACAAGAGTGAGGATGAAGCGTATGTCTTATTTGAAATCTTGAGTGAAAACTCGATCAATCATGCTTCACTATCTTCCTATGAAAGATCAATTTCTCACCAAAAGTGGGCAGGAATCGACCTTCTTGTCCAAAAGTTAGATCAAGTCCTAGCCTTAGGTCAACAATCTTCTGCACAATATACATCATCTTCTAATTATCAGGAGATTTGTTCTATTTGTGCTAGTCTAGCCCATCATATGAGTGAATATCCCACGGCTGTATAGTTTTTACCTTTTATCTAAAAATAAGTCCAAGCTACACAAGGCTATTCCAAGCCAGTTAATGATCCATTTGCGAACACATATAATCCAGGTTGGAGGAATCATCCCAATTTTTCTTAAAAATTCTAAAAAAATTAAGCTCAGACCTAAATTTCTCCAGTGCAAAACTTTCAAAATAGATCCCAATACCAGAATTATGTCTATAATAGAAGTCAGCCTAAATAGCCTATCCAACCATCATATTATAATCAGCCATCATATCCATCTCCTCAACAAACCAATCTAGCCGACGATAGGTTTGCTTAACTTCAACAACTGATTGACCCAATAGCAATCCATCGTCAGACTAGAAACATAAATAGGACAGTTAGCTGAGGCCACCATAAGGAGAGAATCAGGTCAATTACCAAGCCAACTGATGCTGAATCTCAGGAGCAACCCACCTAATATCCACCAACTACTTGGATCTAGTCATCAATTTAATGTCCTGCCTAAGAATCTTCAATTTGAGAATGCCAAAGCAATTTCTAAGTTTAGAAGTTGTAGGATTCTTAAGGATCCATATCAAGATCAGGTGAGAGGCTAGTACTGATGCTAGCCAAAATGTGAATTTAGAAGAGAAGAATAGTACTAAGACTAATTGCATAGAAGAACTTGAGCCCGAAATTGGTACTGATGCTGATTTCAATCTGAATGAGAAAGATAAAGAAAACAAGAGAGCGGATGAGTTATCCGAGATAAAAATCTAGAGTTCCATTTTCTTCAACCGTAGAAGTCGGTTCTTTCCACAAAAAGCAAAGAGCATAAAATGAATCAAGTGACACCCTTCCAGTACTCATTGCATCAAACTCAACTTCTAACTCAAAAACTCAATTTATGAGTATTTTAAAAGAATGAATAGAAAAAATTCACAACAAATAAGGATCTGTGAATGTGTTCGTAAATTATCTTCTTAAAATAAGAAAGATAAAATTGACTAAGAATAGGGTCATGAACTACTTTCTGAAGATTGACAATAAAATATTAAAATTTATATCAATAAAGAGATTATAGACCATCTTTTTGAGATTGATAATCCAAAACTATTAAAATTTATAAATCTAATAGTTGACATGAGGTAGGTGAGAGAATCGACATAGTCTGACTGAATATTTTAAACTTAGCACTCTTAAGAGGCAACCCAGATCCTTACATTTTACTTTCATCTTTCTTTTCATTTTTTTTAGGAACCCGACTCGTATTTGGTTGAAGATGATAAAGTTAGCATTTATTGGGAGGCATCCCAACTTTTATATTTATTTTTTTTTAATTTTTAACTTTTTTTTTTAAGTTTAGGACTAAGTTGGGGGTAGAATAAATTTTAAAAAAATTTTGAATAAAATCATGAAGGCTAGACTGAACCAAGTGCATACCTGAGTCAGGTAACATCTCTCCTTTTCTTCTTCTTTGTCTATCATACTTTATTTTTTCTACTCCATTGAGGACAATGTCGATTAAGTTAGAAGAAATAATAATAATAATTTTTTTAAAATCTTTGAATAAGTTAGTATTTAGCATTTAGATAATTGATTGTGCTTAAAAATCGAATTGAATTAAGTATTTTTTTTAAAAAATAAATTAATGCATGGATCGAAGAGTTTGTGAGATATCGAGGGATTAAGTATTAAGAAAATCTAATAAAAAATTAAGTTTTGAACATAAATTTTTTTTTTATGAGCATTTATAATTCATGCTACCAGCATCAAAGAAGAGTTTACTTCCTATGGGTTTGTGTAGGATAACTATATGTTTCTTCAAAAAATAAATCATGTTATAAAATTTTTTTTTTCAAGAACTTCATGTGGAGTAACTGGGCCTCTTTGCCTAAGCAAGCATTGAGTTTCACATTAAAAAGTATGAAGGATAAAGAAACTCTATTGTGAAGCTAGTTTTAACTCATAGCCTATTTGATTCGTGTCAAAAGTATCCTAAAACTAATTGTTTATCTATAGATGATTGTGCTCTTTATAAATTATATATGAATTATAAATTAATAAAAAATATTTTATAATTTCATCATAAATTTTGCATATTCTTTATTAAACTCTTGTATTGTGATGAAGTCTTTGAAACTACTTTCAATCGATAAAAGAGGGTTTATCATATAGTTTTTAAACATTGTTCATGACCAAATGGTATGTTATTATTAGGATGATAATGTTTATCAAGCATAGATCGTTGTGTGTCATATGGATTGATTGTCCTCGTAACTTAAGAGTGTAGAGACACTGGTATAGCATGCAGATAAAATATAGGAGTACATTTACATTGAACGTGATCCAACTATGGAGCGCTCTGCTATCAAGAGCTGCTCGTGAAGGATATGGATATAAGTGTCCCTCTAATCTGAGATCACCACTGTGACTTACAAACAACTCATTATGCTTTGGTATCCGAACTACCTGTATTTCTAATACAGTGATGGAAAATTTTTGAGCACAATCAAATACTTGTGAAGTCTGTGTGTGAGTCAAGTTGGAATTGATTGCTCTAAATTGTTGGAGATAATATTTTGATGTATTTCAATTTAGTAAAATCTTGATCAGGATAATCATTATGATGAGTCACAGGATTTATAAGATTGAAACACTATCTGCATGTGCTAATTAAGCATTCATAGTTTAACTTTGAAGTTATCCTGAGCATTGAGGGTCAAAGGGATGAATTATACAGTAACCATATTTCTAGGTTCTTGAATGTTGCTTTGTAATGATTCGACCTATCTAGACATCGGATATCATTACTAGATGGTCACTTTGATTAGTATAAAAATTTATTTCTATACTGCTGGCTTAGTATTCGAATCTATAGGATCATACACATTAGAGATTTCTATCTGATCAGATGGCTGATCAACGATTATGAATCGTTGAAGAGTATAATCGTCAATATGATAGATGATTAACCTTATGTAAATATTGTAATAATATAATTTGCTAAGAATTAGTAAATTATAAGAGAATTAATTAGTAGTAAAGTTACTGATTAACTCAATTTGATTGAGCAATGAGATTCGGATCAAGTCTAATTGAATTAGATTCAATTAAGTTTGACCCATTAGGTTATAAGATAACCTAACACTAAGGAAGATTAATTCTTGATTTGATCAGGTCTTGAGTTTAGTTAATTTCTAATTAGATTAGGATTTGATTAAGATGATTGAGAGCCAAACTAGATTGGATTCATTAATCATTTGGGTCTAATCAAATATGATTTGGTTGAGGATCAAGTTAGAACCAATTTGAATCAAAATCAAAATTGATTTCTCCCTTACGCCTACCTTACTTTCATGCCAATTTGTTTTCACGACTTCCTTATTTTTGTGCTACAAAAATGAGAACTTAATCATGAAAAATTCCCCATGCTAATAGCTAATTATCACTTTCCTTGGATAGGATGAGATGGGCTTGAATTTAAATTCAAATATGATTTGAATTTGAACTAAAACAACCCTTATCCTTATCCCTACTAACCCCTTGTTGCTCTCTATATGATAGCCATCATTTTGTGCGACAAAAAGGATGACAAAATCATGAAAAATATCTAAGAGTGATCGAGAGGTTTGGTTGGGCATGGGTCTTCATCTTAGGCATGGGCTTCTTCCATTCTAGGCATTAGGGTTTTTGGTGAGAGAAAAAATCAAGAGAGAAAGTGTTCTCCCTTACATTCTTCTGCCAACCCTTCTTCCTCCATAGATTAGCCATCAAGAGGGTCTCTGCATGAGCTAGCACTCCTAAGAGATTGATCAGTTTGAGATTTCATGTGGTTACCTGTGGAGGCCGGACGTCAGTGCAGCTGATGTGCGACAGGAAGAACCATCAAATCCATGGTAATCAGCTATGGTGAAAATCGATCCACGCTCAGGTGATGAGATTTGATCTCTCTCTTTTATTGTAGATGTGATCTATTGATTAGTTTTTAGTTTTTTGATCATGCATATATGTCATGTCATCGTTCTTGTTTTAGGTGGTTTTAGATTAGATCTAGTACATGTTAGATTAAAATGTTTAATCTTGTTTACTTTCATTACAAATTTTATGACAAATATGCATGAAACTGCCTACCATTTCCATGAGAGATACACCTTCTCCTTCAAATGACTCTACCCTAGAACCAACTATATCCATGAAAAATCTCGAGTCCCTTCTTAAATAGGTCATATCTTCCAATATATCTTGCTCTACAGCTATGTCTGTCATTCTAGGTACTTCTTGGTATTTTGATTCTAGTTGTTGTAATCATATGACTTCCAATTCCTCCATCTTCTCATCTCAAATAGTTGAGTCACCTTCATCAATCATACATACGGCAGATGGGTCTCATATGCAAGTCAGTCATGTTGGTCATGTTTCCACATTACATCTTACTCTACCACACACATATGTTGTACCAAAGCTAACTTTGAATCTTATATCTGGGGGACAATTATGTGAACTTGGTCTTGAATTGATATTTTCTATTAATGGTTGTCGAATATAGGATCCACAGACGAGACAGATTCTGGGGACAGGCCATAAGGTTGGAAGGTTGTTTGAGCTCACATCTCTCCATATTCCATCACAACTTGCTCAGAAACTTGTCATTGCTGCTTCCACTACATCTCCTCTTCAACTTTGGCATTTTTGTTTGGGTCATGCGTCAAATAAGTAAACTTAGTCCTCTTTTTTCTAGTGGTCTTTTAGGTTCTATTAAGCATGAGCCTTTTGATTGTATGCATTGTCAGTTTACTAAACAATTTGTTCTATCTTTTAATAAAAGTGATTCTATTTACAGTTCCCCCTTTGATCTTGTTCATTCTAATATTTGGAGTCCTGAACCTACTCCAACAATAGGTGGTTCATGATATCTTATTACTTTTGTTGATGATTATTCACAATGTACTTGGATATATTTTATAAAACATAGATCTAAGGTTTCTCAGGTTTATGTAAACTTTGTCACCATGTTCAAAACATCGTTCTTCAAGACCATCAAAATTCTCCGAATAGACAATGCCACGGAATATAAAGATACTTCAATCATCCAATTTCTTCAACAATAAGGAACTACTGTCCAATGATCATGTCTAGGTACATCTCAATAAAATGATTGTGCCGAGCAAAACATAAACTGTTGACTCTATGGTTGATTTTGATGGTTCCAAAATGTTGACAATTTGAGGTACTAATCATATATTTAAGGATGAATGTAGGATTTTTTAGATGCTTACAATGAAGAAATTATCCATAAAAGAAATCCTCCAAAGATGCCAAGTCAAAGTACTTAAAAGAACAAGTTCTTACAAGTTTGGATAGCTTATTATGAAGAAAATGAAGTTGGAAGAAGCCAATATTATTTGGGATAAGAAAAATCAAGTTTGAAAGTGATCCAATTTAGAAAATCTAAGTTCAAACCTTTGAGTTGACTCATATGGTAAAAGAGTCGACTCTAGCATATTTTAGCATAGGCATATAGTTCTGGCATGCAGAAAAATCGACTTCTTTTTGAGACGAACCGATCGACTCCATTCGCAGAACAGAAAGCTGAATTCTGCATGTCTATGATCGAGCTGACTCAAAATAAAAATTGAGTCGACTCAAAAATCAAGCTGACTCTAAATGAAAATCGAGTCGACTTGTGGCCTGGGACTGCACTAATGGCTAGTTTTTCTGTATTTCTTCAATAGCTAGTTTTTGTTTCTAACGACTATTTCAACCTTTTCAATGGTCAAAACTCCTTCTCCAGCCACTTTCAAGCTTATTAAAGGCTAGAGAATTAATTGAAAAGAAAGTTAAGTGGATTAGAAAGAAAAAATCATTAGATTGAGTGAGGATTATTGAATATTATTGAAAAGAGAGAAATTTGTACATTGATTTTAAAAAACTTTCAAGAGTAATCTTCTCCAACATCATCTACATCCTTTTAAGCATCAATTGAAGAGAAGTCAAGCCTCAAAGAGTAATCCTTCGACTTTTACTTCGATCTTAAAATTTTTTTTATTTTTTATTTTATTTATGCTGAAATTTTTGTACCTTGTATTTTATTTTTTTATAAATCTTTTTGAAAAAAAAATCTTGGAGTTAAGGCTTGTCCAAGCTTAGAATTGGATATTGTAGGTTTTGATTGGTGAGTCCGTAAAATCAATTGGATTAATTGTTAGTCCGAAAAATAATCGATGTAAGGTTGTGGTTAGTGATTTCGAAAAATCAACTGAATTTTTTTGTGATCTCGAGTTAAAACAAATACATTATAGTCGGATGATTATAGTGAAATTTTTAAGAGACTCTTAGAGAGTGAATGTAGGTGTTGGGATACACCGAATCACTATAAATTTTTTATGTTTGAGTTGTGCTTTTGCTCTCTTATCTTACATGGTTTCAATTATTATTTAACTTGATTTAATTTCTGCATATCCTTAGTTATATCTTGATTTCACTGTTGGTTGTATTACACCCATCTCAAACACGCAAATTAGCTTAGATTAAAGCACATACTTACTTAAGGTCTAATTTGGTTAAAATTTTTAAAGAATCTAATTCACCCCCCCCTTCTTGGGTTGCTACTTTTTGGACAATAAGTGATATCAGAGCAGGTGCTCTGTTATTTGTTGTTGACTTAGCGGTTTAGAGTTAAAGATCATGACAATCCAAATTGAATTCTTTCATGTTGAAGGTTATTTTATAGATCAACCCTCACTTTTTAATGGATCAAATTATACCTATTAAACAATTAGGATGAAAATTTTTATACAAGCCCATGATTATAATCTATAAAAAATTATAGTCAATGACCTACACACACCCAATGCATTAATTGAACATGATAAAGAAAAGATCCAACTAAATGTTAAGGCAATGAATTTACTTTATTATTCATTTGACATAAATTTATTTAATGTAATTTCTTTATGTATTTTAACCAAAGAAGTATGGGAGAAATTGGAAAAAACTTATGAGGGAGTAAATCAAAAAGAAGAATCAAACTTTCAAGAAGAAAAAGAAGCTCACCCCAACTTATATCTCATGGCTTACGAGGATGAAAAGAAAAAGAAGAAGCAAAAGAAAAAAAAAGTATTGATTAAAGGGGAGCAAGGCAAAGGAAACCAAAATGAAAAAGAGGAAGAAAGTATTGCAATTCCTTGTCTCATGGCTCACAATGATGAGGTAAATATTAAAAATTCTTCTGAACTTACTTTTGAAGAATTATTTGAAATCTTTAATGATCTAATAGATGAATATAAAAAATTAAGACTGAAAAATAAGGAGCTTAAAAGTTTAAATATGCCTTTAATTGAAGAAAAGGATAAGATTTTGATAAAAAAAGATGATCTTTTGATAGAAAAAAAATATTAAATGAAGAAAAAAATATTTTGAAATCTAAAAAATCTCTAATGAAAGAAAATACTAAACTTAGAAAAGAGATTGAAACATTGAAGCCTATGCTTGAAAATTCACTATTGGCTCATAAAAGCTTCAATTGATTTTAAATAAAAAAAAGTTATTTTTAATAAAATTAGAATTGAATTTAATCACCTAAGAAAATAAAAATTTATTAAGAATATGTTTAAAAAAGTTTCATCTAAAAATTATTCTATTATTTGTTTCAAATGTAACAAAATAAGTCACAAAATTTTAGAATGTAATATCAAGAAAAATGATCATACTTTGATAAAGCAAATTTGGATTTCAAAAGAAACCATATATTTTAATTCAAATAGACTCAAGATGACTTGGATACCAAAAATTAAGAAGTGACTTTGCAGGTATGCCAAGCATCCAAGGGCATGAAAAGAGTTAATTCTTGAAAATAGATGCTTAGGACCTAAAATGGATGGGTGATAATATTTGGTAAAGGCTCAACTTATTTTCACATCGCACTATCTTGATTGTTGTAATTATTTAGTTTAAATATTTGATTTTGATGATTTATAATGATCATACTCCTTGATTTGAATGATTTGATCATTAATTGATTTACAATAATCTTGCTCTATTGCTTGAATGTGTTGATTGTCATGCTCTTTTTATTCTATATATTGCATTAAGCCTTGTGAGTATAAATCTTAATTTTAAATTCAGTAAGTTATCTTAGTCCCCCATATCATATTGTCTTGAGAGACCTAAATTAAAAAAAAAAAAGCTTAATTGGACAACAAATTACTTGTGTACTAATATTACAAATCCAACTTTGACATCCTCATAAGATATGTAATCATTGAAATATCTAAAAAATTGCATGATCTAAAAATCTCAAGATAAGTTATCTATTCATAAAAGATCATCGTATGCTTGAAGTTGTTGTTTTGTGTGATTGCATCCTAGTTTGACCCTAAGGACTTGAAAATTCTCTAGTTGAACCTAAACCCTTAGTGCCCTCATCCAGATTCTCCAAATTATTTTGATTTGATTGATTATCATATCCATAATTGATTAATTTTTTTTGATCCCCCAATTTGATTTGGATATCTATATTGATTCTCAATTTGATTGCAAATCAATTTTCATTAAATTTGATCAAATTTTCTTGATTTGAAACTCTTTGGAACTGGTTCTATATTAAGGAGTCGACTCCCATACTGTACTGATTATTTTAAATAGTTCCGTGAGGAGTCGACCCCAACTTTATTAGAGTCGATCCCTATTTCTGGGATGGATTTCTCTGTTAGAAATGTCCCAGGGCTCGGTCTTTCTATTCTCATTTTTTTTTGAGCCATAATCCTCTCTAAAACCCTCTCCCATTTGGTTCAAAACTCTGAACCTTCATCATAGATCACCCTAACCTACTCTCTTAGGATGCTAGAATTCTCTCTTAGAGCTATAGTATCCCTAGCAATCCATCTTTTTGATATATGTTGCTCTAATGTATTTTGCATGTACTGATGTATTGATCAATTTTTATAATTATATTTTGACAAATCTATGAAAATTTGATTTTTTTTGAAAATTAAGTATGTTTGATGATGCTTACATTTGTGTATATCTATTTGATTAAAATTATGAATTATTGATAAAACTAAGGAAAAGAAAAATATGCTCGTGTAATACTTATCTTTTAATTAAATAACATAATTTGGAAGAAGAAGGGAGAGAATTAAGAAAATTAAGTTTTATGGTATTTGTTATGAAAAATAGGAAGAGAAATAATTTTTGAACTCAATGAGAGAAATCACTTTACTTGTTATGATTAAGTCATATAGATTTATTTGAGCATTCATGTGGTTTTGGTCATTTGCTTCGTTTTGAGTAACTATTCATACTTCGCATGTTTTGATCATATCTTTTATTTTTATTAATTAATTGATATCAAAAAATTATTTTTAATCTAAAAAAAATTTATTGATGAATATTGATACTTCATTTTGATTAATTATTTTCAAAAATTAAATTTAAAAAATATTCTTCTTGAACTTTTTTGAAGTTGATATCAAGCAAAATATTTCAAAAAAGCTATCATTTATCTTTAAAACTAAATATTTAAGGAGGACTTCAGTTTTATTCAATTGGTATCAGATAGCTCTTGTATTTTATTGATCTACTTTTTGATAAAAAGAAAAAAATATCTTTATCTCATATCTGATTTCACAAAAATTATATTCTTGATAAGATATCATTTGGGATAAATTGAAGAAATCAATACCTTTTTTGACCCTAATTACTTAATATCTCTTGTGAAAAGGATGAAATGATCCTTTAAAGAATAACAAAAAATCTATTATAATTTGCCTTGAATGATTTGTTGATATCTATTCAAAATGATTTATCACTTTTTAAAATTCCCAAAATGGTTTGAATTTCAAATCAAGTGGTATCAAGAAATATTTTTCAACAAGTTATTATTTGATTTCATTTTCAAAGCTATTAAAAAAGAGAAGATTATTTTCATAATTGGTAGCAAGAAGATTCTTCTTAAGAAAATTCTCACACTTGGTATCAATGGTATCATTTTTGTCTTGAACTTTATTGTATTATTTTTGACAAAAGAATTGAATATTGTAGCATCTCAAATCTATTTTGCATTGATATACTTTTGATATAGTATCATTTGTGATAAATTCAAAAAAAAAACTTTACTTTTTTTGAACTTAAATGGATTGATACCTCTTAAAGAAAAGAAAGTAATACCTTTTGAAAAAGAAAAACATATCTTATACTTGGTTTTAATTCTCAAAATCCTTAAAATTGAAAAGCTCTATTTTTTTTAAACTTTTAAAGCTCTAATCTATTCTCCAACTACATTTGAAAAATATTTTTGAATCTATGGTAATATAATTATATTTCCTGAGACAAGGGAAATGCATTATTGAAATTATATTTTCTGAAACTAGCCATTCTTAATCTAAATTAAAAAAGGAGGAGATTTATTTTTTTAATCAAATTCTAAAATTTAAATGCATTAAAGCTTGATTTTGATGATTAACCTTAAATCCTTCTCTTGAGCTTTTTGATGATGTCAAAAAGGGGGAGAAGAAATGCTTAGTATATGCTTAAGATGATTATATGCTCACTTGATACATTATGCTGGAGATGATAATCATTTGCTTGATTGAGAAAATCATATGAAATGAGTATGTTATATTGAATATAATTTTGGATGTATGTACTTTTGAATATAATGGTAATATTTATGAAGTAAGTATTTACTTATTTACTTTATGATTCATATTGGTAATTTAATTGAAACATATTATATGTTTTAATTATGCATATACTTAAAATTTTATCATCATTAAAAAAGAAGAGATTATTGATCCTATGGTTGATTTTGATGATTCTAAAATATTGAGTATTTATGGTACTAATCATATATTCAAGGATGAATGTAGAATTTTATAAGTGTTCACAATGAAGAAATTATCCATGAAAAAAATTCTCCAAAGATGTCAAGTCAAAGTACTTAAAAGAATAAGTTCTTATAAGTTTGGATAGCTCATTATGAAGAAAATATAGTTGGAAGAAGTCAATATCATTTGGAAAGTATTTAAGATAAGAAAGATTAAGTTTGGAAGTGATTTAATTGAGAAAATTCAAGTTCAAATCTTTGAGTCGACTCATATGGTAAAGGAGTCGACTCTGGCACATTTTGGCACAAGCATATTGTTCTGGTACACAGATGAGTCGATTTCTTTCTGAGACAAGCCGACTCCATTCGCAGTATAGAAAGTTAAATTCTTCATGTCTGAGATCGAGCTGACTCAAAATAAAAATTGAGTCGATTCGAAAATTGAGCCAACTCTAAATGAAAATTGAGTTGACTCGTGTCCTAAGACTGCACTAACATCTAATTTTTCTGTACTTTTTCAATAGCTAGTTTTTTCTTCTAATGACTATTTTAGCCCTTTCAATGATCAAAACTCCTTCTCCAACTACTTTCAAATTTATTAAAGGCTAGAAAATCAATTGAAAAGAAAATCAAATAGATTAGAAAGAGAAAATTATTAGATTGAGTGAGGATTATTGAATATCATTGAAAAGAGAGAAAAGAGAGGGATTTGTGTATTGATTTTAAAAAGCTTTAAAGAGTGATCTTCTCCAACATCATCTACATTTTTTCAAACATCAATTGGAGAGAAGTCAAGCCTCAAAGAGTAATCCTTCGACTTTTACTTCGGACTTAAAAGAGTTTGTATTTTTTATTTTATTTATGCTGAAATTTCTATATCTTGTATTTTGGTTTTTTTTACAAGTTTCTTTGAAAAAAAAAATTGGGGTTAAGACTTGTCCAAGCCCGAAATTGGATATTATAAGTTTTGGTTGGTGAGCTCGTAAAATCAACTGGATTAATTATAAGTTCGAAAAATAATCAGTGTAAGGTTATGGTTGGTAATCTTAGAAAACCAACTGGATTTGTTTGTGATCTCGGGTTAAAACAAACATACTGTAGTCGAGTGATTATAGTGAAATTTCTAAGGAACTCTTGGGAAGTAGATGTAGGTATTGGGTTGCACCAAACCACTATAAATCTTTTGTATTTGAGTTGTATTTTTGCTCTCTTATCTTGCATGGTTTCAATTCTTGTTTAGCTTGATTTAATTTCTGTATATCCTTAGTTATATCTTGATTCCATTGTTACTTGCATTACACACATCTCAAACACACAAATTAGCTTAGATTAAAGCACATACTTGTTTCAAGTTTAATTTGATTAAAATTTTTAAAGAACCTAATTCACCGTCCCTCCTCTTGAGTTGCTACCTTTCTGAGCAACATAAACATATTTTAGAATCCACCCGTGCCATGTTTTCTCTGCTTCCTATCTTGATCAATTTTGGGGTGAGACTGCTTTAACAGCTGTCTTCACCATTAATTGAGTTCCTTCATCTGGTATAAACAATATGTCTCCCTACGAGCATTTGTATGGGACTCTTCTAGAGTACACAATTTTGAAAGTCTTTGGTTATACTTATTTTGTACTTCTTCAATCTCATGAGTGCACCAAATTAGAACCTTGGGCTCGTTTGTGTTGTTTCATTAGATATGAAATAGAACATAAAGGATATAGATGCTGGAATCCTGTTTCTAAACATCTTTGAGTCTCCCATCATGTCATTTTTTGGAAAAACACCATGTTCTCATCCTTATCAAAATTTCATGTCTCATCCTCATCATCCTCGCTGTTCACTAACCCATCTGAAGAATTATTTCCAGATGCTTCTAATGAAGGTCACTCCAGTGAGCTCAATCTTCCTTTTGATGAGATTATGGCCTCTCTACTTGCATCTACCTCCTTTGCAGACATGGTACCCACTCAACTAGAGTCCTCTAGTCAAATGTCCATCGACATTTTCCCACCTCATCATTCCACTCGGGTAAGAAAACCTTTTATAAGAATTCAGGATTATCATGTTGAAATTGTTCCATCTCTAGCTCACTCCTCTGCAGCTTCTTCCCTACTAGCTTCTCAGGTTACTCATCATCAATGTTTCTTAACAGTAATCTTTTTACATGAGCCCTATTCTTATTGAAAAGCTAGTTTTGACTCTTGTTGGTAGCAGGTAATGATAGAAGAATTACAGGCTTTAGAGAAAACTCATACTTGGGATTTGGTAGATCTTCCTTCGGATAAATCTTCTATTGGTTGTAAGTGGGGTATATAAGATTAAGACCCACTCTGATGGTTTAGTGGAATGCTATAAAGCTTGCCTTTTTGCAAAAGGTTTTGCACAAGAGTATGGCATTGATTACAAGAAAAGTTTTGCTCCACTTGCTCATCTCATTTCTGTGCGTAGTTTGTTAGCTATTGCAGCAGTTAAACAATGGTAGTTATTTTAGATGGATGTTAAAAATGCCTTCTTAATAGTGATCTTTAGGAAGAAGTCTATATGCACCCTCCACCAGGTTATGCTCATCCTGCTCAGAAAGTTTGCAAACTTCGTCGAGCTTTGTATGGTCTTAAATAGGCTCCTCAAACTTGGTTTGCTAAGTTCAATACTATAATTGGTCATCTTAGATTCTCTTCTAGTCCTCACAATTCTACTCTTTTTATTCACAAATCCAACCAAGGACTTGTTCTTCTTTTGCTATATGTTGATGATATGATCATTACTGGGGATGACATTGCAGGTATTACTAATTTCAAACATTATCTCAGTCACCAGTTTGATATGAAAGATCTAGGTAATCTCAGCTACTTTCTTGGTCTTGAGATTTTCTTTACTTCTACTGGCTATTATCTTACTCAAGCCAAATATGCCTCGAATCTCTTATCATGAGCCGGCATCTTTGATTGCAAAATTGTTCGTACCCATCTTGAGTCCAATATATGTTTCACCCCTATGGATGGAATGCCACTTGCTAATCAACTCTCTATTAACAGCTAGCTGGGAGCCTAGTCTATCTCATAGTTACTTGGTCGGATATTGCTTAGGCTATTCATTTGGTTAGCCAATTTATGGCTGCACCCCAATCCCTTCATTTTGCTACTGTCCTTTGTATTCTGCAGTATATCAAAGGCACTTTATTTGATGATCTTCACTTCTCCTCTAACTCTTTCTTTAAGTTAATTGGATATTCTGATGCTGACTGGACTGATAATTCTATTGATCATCGCTCCACTACTGGCTACTACTTTTTTCTCGATGAGTCTCTCATTTCTTGGCGTAGCAAGAAGTAGACAATTGCTGCTCATTCTCGTACTGAAGTTGAGTATGGAGCTCTTGCTGATGCTACCTCTGAACTTTTGTGGCTATGCTGGTTGTTAGAGGACATGGGTGCTCCTTAGTCTATTGCTACTACCCTTTATTGTGACAATCGAAGTGCCGTTCAAATCACATGCAATGATGTCTTTCATAAACATACTAAACATATTGAGATTGACTGTCACTTTATTCATCAACATTTTATTTGTGATACTCTATAATTTTGAGAGATCTCACAATCAAATTGCTGATATCTTCACCAAGTCATATCTTCCTGGTAGATTCCAAGATCTCGCTGACAAACTCAAGTTGGTCTGCACATTACCACCTTTGAAGGAGGGTGTTAGCATAGTTATAGAGACATTAGGGGGATATCAAGAGATTTGCATAGATATTATATGGATGTCAAGTATTGAAGCCACAGCTGACGTGCATGATGTGCATGGCAACCATGGCCAGGTCGACGTGCATGGCACAGTGCTTAGGCTTGTAGCAGTTGGCGAGAAGAATGAAGGATCCATGTCCAGTGGGTCAACCTCTATTCAGGATGCCACAAGACCCTAAACTGTGCACCCTCTTTGACTGATTCATGTGCTTAGAGCTGTAGAGTCAGCTCCAACTCACCCTTATGACAAATTGTAGTTTTTATTTGAGCTAATCTTTACTTTCGAGAAATCTGTTATATCTGTACCATCTCTATATAATGAGAAGAAATCTCACAGAGGGAATATATAGTCGTTCACACCATCTTTGGCTGGTTTGTTCATGGTATTAGAGCTCTTTTGCTCTCAAGCCTCTGTTCCAGTTGAGATGGCCCTCCTTCCTACCCCTTGTAACATGGCCACCACCACTACTCCACTAGCCTTCAACATCCTGTTCTTCCCATCTCTCAAACTCACCAGTGATAACTATCTACCGTGGAAGGCACAATGTCTTCCTTTACTCTGAAGCTATGATCTAGTTGGGTTGACCAATGGAAGTGATCCTTGCCCACCATGGTACCTTCCTGCTCCAACGGTGACACAGTCGACACCGATGACGACATCTGAAGCCCCTCCTCTGGTTCCTAACCTGACATACCTGCTGTAGGTTAAGTAAGACCAATAGGTTATGGTGTGGCTCATTGTGTCCCTCTCTGAGTCCCTGTTGCCCTTCATCATTGGCCTCAACTCTTCTCACGCTGTATGGGACGTCCTTGCCAGAGTGTTTAAGTCCCAATCTCGAGCACATCTCCTGCAGCTGTGGATTGAGCTACAGTCTCTTAGGCATGGTACAAGCACCCTCCTAGACTACATCTAAAAAGCTAAGGTGATAGCCGACGACATGTTGGACATTGGGCATCCTGTCTCTTCCATAGACTTGGTGCTTCAGGTGCTTACAGGGTTGGGATCCGAGTTCGACTCCATCATGGCCATACTTACAAGCTCAGAAGGCCTCTCTCTTGGTGAGCTTCTAGCATGTCTCATGGCTCATAAGAGCCTCCTTCAGCATCAAGCACAGCTACAATCAGATGCCCCCTTTCCTGCTACACACCAAGTCTCACGAGGGTGTGGTACATCCTGTCAACCTGCCGACCCACAGGAGACATCGCAAAACTACCCAACCTCCAACCAAGGGCATTCAGGTGGAGGTCATAGGAATAGCTGTGGGTGCTCCAACTAGTGTCAAGGACCTTGGTGTCAACTATGTCGTGAATGCGGCCACTTTGTTGCAGACTGTCCACAATGCTTCAACCCCAACTTTCATGACATTACTCGCAACAATGGCCAGCAACAAGCCTTTGCTCTTGCTGCCTTCAATGCCACCATGGAAGGAAATGGCACCACATCAACCTTTTGGTATCCAAATTTGGGTGCCACCAATCATGTGACGTTGGACTACATCCAGCTCAACAGCGCAGCTCCATATCAGGGTGCTAATCTTCTCCACATTGGCAATGGTGTAGGTTTGCCAATAACTCATATAGGCTCTGCTATAATTCCATGTTCTTCACATCCTTTGTCTTTCACTAATCTCCTATGTGTACCTACTATCACTCACAATCTCCTATCTGTGCATCAGTTTTCTAAAGATAATCATGTGTTTTTCTGAGTTCCACCCCTTTCATGTTATTGTGAAGAATCAGGTAACTCAGCAGCTACTGCTCCACAGTTGGCTTGAATGTGGTCTCTATCAGCTTTCTACTTTCAATAAAGATAGTGCCGCTTGAGTTTTTCTTGGTAAGAAGATGTCTACCTCTGTTTGGCATGATTGGCTTGGTCATCCTGCCATGTGAGTGGCATTGTGGATCCTTACCAAGTTTGGGCTTTCGGTTCATCCCGTCACATCATCTATTTTGTGTGTTGCTTGTCAAAAAGCCAAGAGTCATTGGCTTCCTCTTCCTTCATGTAGTTATGTTTCATCTTGTCCTTTGGACTTAGTATTCTCCGATGTATGAGGTCCTTCACCAATCACCTCCGCTTCTGGAGCTCGTTACTACATTTGCTTTATTGATGATTTCAGCAAGTATCTTTGGGTCTTCACTATGCAGAGAAAATCTGATCCATTAGATATTTTTCTTTGCTTTCAGCACCATGTTGAACATCTCTTTGATAGAAAGATAAAACAATTCCATAGTGATTGGGGTGGCGAGTTTCACTCTTTGTCTCGTCATCTTGATGCTTGCAGCATCTCTCATCATCTCACATGCCTGCACACCCCTTAGCAAAACAACATTGTAGAATGTAAGCATCATCATATAATCGAGATTGTATTGGCTCTCTTAGCTACTGCCTCTGTTCTCCAGTGATTTTGGGATGATGCTATTCGCACAGCTATCTACTTAATCAACCGCATGCCCACACCTCTCTTATCCAATATTAGTCCTTATGAAAAACTTTTTGATTCCACATAGAACTATACTTTTCTACGTGTGTTCGGATGTGCTTATTTTTTATATCTACAATCCTATTCCAAACACAAGCTTGAACTCCATTCTGACTTGTGTATTTTCATGGGATATAGGGAGTCTCATTATGGGTATCGATGCTTGCACATGCTAATGGATAAGATCTACATCGTTCACCATGCTATCTTTGATGAAAAGAGATTTTCCTTTGCTAAAACTTCTGGCCATAATACTGGGGTTATTAATTGCTCTCGCTAGTCTTTACCTCTTCTATAGGTTACACTCTTGGACATGTCAACTGGTGCTGCATCTCAACCTTGGGTTCAGCTCGTCAGGCAGTAGGGTCACCCTTTGGCCTATGAGCAGTAGGCCGACCAAGGTGTTGACTGCACCCCATAGCATGCGTCCACTTTTGGGCAACCTGCCTGGCCCAGCTTGTCCTCATCCACTTTGGGAGAGGTGGATTCATAGATGAGGGACACTAGTGCACCTACAGATGCACCCACTTCAGTTCATGATGATGCATGCCACTCGTCAACCTCGATGACAGTGCCCTCACCTCCATCAGACCGAACTATTGATGTTGTTCACTAACCGTCTGATCTCAATGATGAACAGCAATCGTGGACCAGCTCAGCCACATCGGCAAGCACCCACCCTCTGATCACTCAATCATAGGATGGCACACGGTGGGCCAAAATCTATAGTGCACAGAAGACTGGTATGCATCCTCTCCCATGTTTGCTGGCCTGCATTTCATTGCCTTCTGAGCCGACCTGCTATAGTCAAGCTTCCAAGGATCCCAACTGGCATGCAACCATGTTAGCCGAATTTGATGCCCTTATGCACAATGAAACATGGACGCTTGTACCTTGCACCTCCCACATGAATGTGATTGGGTGTAAATGAATTTTCAAACTTAAATAATGTCCTGATGGTTCCATTGAGAGGTATAAGGCGCACCTTGTGGCTTAGGGATATAGCCAGCAACTTGGGATTAATTGTACAGAGACATTTAGTCCTGTTATCAAAATCACAGCAATAAGACTTCTTCTAGCACTTGCCATCTCTTCTAGTTGGTCCATGAGATAGTTTGATGTATCTAATGCATTTTGGCATGGACACTTAGAAGAAACTATTTTTATGGAGCAATCTTCAAATTTTGTCCATCCTCAGTTTCCTCAACATGTATGTCAACTTAAAAAGTCTCTCTATGGCCTCCAGCAAGCCCCAAGGGCCTGGTTCCAGTAGCTTAGCCATTATCTACTTTAGCTTGGTTTTGTGGGATCCAAGATAGATACTTCTCTATTTTACCATGTGCATGTTTTGTGGGATCCAAGATAGATACTTCTTTATTTTACCATGTGCATGGGTGCTCTTCTATTTACATTTTAATCTATGTGGATGATTTAATAGTGATTAGCAATGATGCATCTGGCATTTCCTCACTCATTGATCCTCTCAAGAATGAGTTTTCTGTCAGAGACCTTGGTTCTGCTCATTTCTTTTTGGGCGTAGCCGCATAGAGATATCTTCACATCCAGATGGTTGCTTCTTATCCCAGCAGAAATACATAAAAGATATGCTACAGAAGGTTGGTATGTTGGATGCAAGGCCCATCTCAACTCCTCTGGCACTAGATTTTGATTTCAATGGGCTGTCCTCACCATTTTTTGATCCAACACTATATCGGATGATCATGGGGGCATTACAATACCCTACCATCACATGTCTAGACCTCACTTATGTTGTTAATAGATTGTGCCAGCACATGCATGCACCTTCAGACCTACACTTGGTAGCTATGAAGCACACTCTATGCTTCCTGAAGGCACCATAACACATGGTTTATCACTCCATCGTCATTCCAGCCGTGAGCTCCATTTATTTAGTGACGTGGATTGGGTAGGATGCACACAAGATCGGTGATCCATGGGCAATTTTGCCATCTTTCTTGGCAGGAACTTAATCTCCTGGTGCTCTAAGAAGTAGCCAAGTATTGCTCATTAAAGTACCAAGGCCGAATATAAGGCCGTTGCTAATGCCACGACAGAGCTGATTTAGATTCAATCACTTCTTACTGAACTAGGCATTCCTCTTCACGCTCCTCCCACTCTTTGGTGTGATAATATTGGAGCTACTTACTTAGCTGCTAACCCGATATTTTATGCCCGCATAAAGCACATTGAAATTGAAAATCATTTTGTGCAGGAATGGAAATCCACTAAGTAACTTCGGGTCTCCTATATCTCCACTCATGATCAGATTGCGGATATCTTTACCAAAATTCTATCACGTCAATGCTTCACTCTCTTGCAAGACAAGCTTCAAGTGGTCGAGCCCTCCTTGTGCTTGCAGGGGCTATTGAAGCCACAACCGACATGCATGGTGTGTATGGCAACCATAGCTAGGTCGACATGCATGGCATAGTGCCTAGGCTTGCAGTGGTTGGCGAGAAGGATGGAGCTACTCCGTGTCCAGTGGATCAATCTCTGTTCAGGATGCCACAAGATCCTCAACTGTGCACCCTCTTTGACCGATTCGTGTGCTCAGAGCTGTAGAGTCATCTCCGGCTCATCCTTCTAACAACTTGTAGTTTCTCTTTAAGCTAATCCCCACTTTCGTGAGATCTGTTGTATCTGTACCATCTCTATACAATGTGAAGAAACACCACAGAGGGAATATATAGTCGTTCACACCATCTTTGGCTGGTTCGTTCAGAGATTTATAGAGATATTGTAGGGATGTCAAGAGATTTGCAGAGATATTATAGGGATGTCAAGGGATTTATAGAGATATTATAGGGATGTCTTTCATTATATTTGATTGTATTTCCTTTTTTTTTCTCCTTGTATTATATATAAATATGTAATGCCTTGCAGAGTCAAAGATCATCAAATATACAAACAATTCTTCTATATACTATTGTGCTATTACATTTTCACACTAAAAAAGCTTGATTCGCGGTGGCACCATAAACTTCCAAACTTTGGAGAAGTCCCTATGGATATCCTGCATATGCTGAAAGTCATAAAGAGCTGCGTACATATCCTTGATTTTAACATTACTAATACCAGTCCGGACAAGCTTATGTTCTCCCACGTAATTTGGAATAGGAATGGAAACATTGTGATTCACAGTGTCTGGGCTGAAGATCTCATTCAATAAATCAATTGGTAATTACACAGCCAAACGCGAGTCAAAATATTAACCCATTGTCCATTTCCAATGTGCCATCTAAACCCGTGCTGTGCCACCAACATAGCATTAGCACTTTGTCACCAAATACATGATGATCTCCTCCCGGGCTTGTAATTTTCCCTGCTACGTAAACGTGAACTTGTATTAATCTGGCCATGAAAGACTGCCATTTTTATATTTTTTTTTTATGGTTGAAGTCCTGAAAGTACCAAGGTCTCTCATTTTTTTTTCCTTTTTTTGCCTCTTATCAAGGAAAAAAAAAAAAGGACTGCCATGTTAGGCGAAGATCATAAATCCTAAGTCTCCCTTGACACTTCGGTTTACAGATGGTCTCCCATGAAACTAAATGCCCCATCCTCCTATCCCATGACCTCAGAAAAAAAGCCTTAATATAACTCCGAACTCGGTCAATGATAGAGAGAGGAACAACACAATTAGACAACGAATATATAGTGGAATAGAAGATAGCACTGGCCGTATCAGAGTAAGACGACCAGGGAGAGGAACCTCCGCTTCCAACCTGCCAACTTAGCACAAATATTGTCCGTCATAGATCGAAATTCCACCATTGTTAATCTTTTATCCGAAATAGGAATACCTAATAACTGAAGGTACCTTTCTTAAGATGAGAGATTTGAGGACCATATCTTGTAGGTCGATAAGCCCGTAAGGCATAAGTATTGATGAAGAAGCATCTTAGTCAACCTTTCAAAGCATAGGATAAAAAAACTGGATATAGAAGACATCCTGGGGGTTATTTTTATTGGGTACAAAAGCTGTGAAAGTATGTTTCCATTCATCGGACATATTACGGGTTACAAATACCTTGCGAAGAGCAGCTACAATATCATTTTTGATTGCCTTCCAAAACATTTTAAAAATATATAGGAGAGAATCCATTGGGACCTAGATCTTAATTTATTAGCAGCAAGACTATTAACCTCCCTCTTAATCTCCTCTGAAACCAAAGTTATTAGATTGACATTGTCATCACCACAAATCATCGTAGTGAGAAATGGAAGAGTCGGGTTTACCTTGGTTAATGGTAAATTCCATTTATCTTGAAAGTATTGTTGAAATAACTCTCGAATATCTCCATCCACTATGGTGAACGTACCATCTGGCTTTGATATTGTGGTGATTCTATTCCTTCTTCGGTGCAAATGTGAAGGCCTAAACTATGGTTGGGGCTTGATCTACTTGATCCGCCCAACCAGAACTTGGTCCAGCTCAACTAGACCAGTAAGGTAAAAGAAGAAAGGTGAGGGGGAGAGTGCTACAAAGAGAGAGGCGATGTGTTTCAGAGTGAGAAACTCCTCCTCCGACGATCGTCTTCCGACCTCTCGTCAACTTGTTAACTCCCGAATCCGAAGGTCTGGCATCGCTCCACCTCCTCACCTGTTCGCCCCTCTCTCCCCCACTTTGAAACCTTCGTTTCGAAACCTCTATCCTACCTGGTCCAGGAGTCGTTACCAGCTGGAGGCACGAAATGCCTCTCCCTCTATACCGCACCATCTGGTTCCCTCTGTCCTTCGCGGATCCTCACCGGCACCTCTCCATCGCCACCGGAGCTAATACCATCCCTCTTGGGGGCACCCATACATTGACGTCATCTGCTCAGGGCCCACCAAATCTTCCATCCAAGCACTCCGTATCTGGCGACCACCCACCTTCGAATCAGACCCGTCGAAGACATTTGACCTCGGATCTTTCATCATTCTCCGCCGCGACCAGACAGAGAGGTTCTGCGCAGTGCGGTAATACGCCTTTACTTCATCTCTCTGAAGCACGCCTCTCTAAATCATTTCGGGCTCTCCCTCGATCTTCGGCTGGTAAGGTGCAAAAGTCGACGGCTACAACCTCTGCTTTGTCCTCCTCTCAACATTTGAGGATATCTAAATTTCCACCTACCGCAATCGTCGACATTAAACATGGCTATCGGAGTTGCCCTCGCCACATCAGATCGAACGATTCGGATTCGAGAAGAAATACGCGCTTCTATAAACCTTCTGCTAAAACCCAGATCAACGTTTGGACTAAAGTCGTGTCACGCCCCCGACCCAAGATTTGAATCGAGGATCATGGCAACCGCCGTATACTTATAGAATACTTTTCCCATAAGCATGCAAGGCATCTCATCATGATATCTTCACAAACAGTTAAATAAATTTTTCTTCATTCAATAATCAAACCTTGCTTCAAATAACAAATCAAAACTAAGTGTTCAAAAGAAAGTAACTGTCTGACAAAGTCAACACTAAAACAAAACTAAAAGTCTTGAATCAATTCTGAGAAAAATCCTAAATCAATGAGTCAACTCCATCTCTAATCGCTCTCCCAACCGAAAACCCGCATCATGCTAATTTTCCGGATCTGTAAGAAAAACATAAAACTTATCATGAGCTAAATAGCCCAGTAAGCAGTGTATACCTTTAACTGAATAATCAGGCAAATAATACTATGCATCACAAATCAATATGTAATTTCATGAAATCATAATCATACTGTCAATCATATAAAAGTCAATTCATCATAATTTCCAATTATGCTTTTCTTCTTAAATTCATCAATTTCTTAAATTCTTCTTACCAACCATGACTATGACCACATTATCCCTGTGGCAGGGTCATAATACCGCGTATCTGCTTGCGGTGGGCTGCGAATCATCTAGCAGCCAAGTCCTTTGGAACCGCTGGTCTAACTGGCGGTTTTGTCGCTGGTCTATCTGGCGACATGTCGCTGGTCTTACTGGCGACGTAAACCCTCAGGACAATCAATTACCAACGTATATGCCCCCATTGACGGGGTCCTCAACACAGTCAGGTTGTCAATTTCATATTGTCTTCCAATTCATATATTATTTTCAAGAATAATAAAATTAATTGATATTTGAATCAAATCAATTATAACATTCTTTGAGATCATATATCATCAAAATAATTATTCCACAAATAACTTCAATCATAAATAATTTTCTACAATTAACTTTCATCATAAATAATTTTCAACAATTATTTCAATAAATAATTACAATCGCAAGCATGCATAAATTTATTTAATTCATAATTTACCAGATAAATTCAGTAAAAATAAACACTACTTACCTCAAAAGAAAGTCCAAACTAAAAATTCTAGGGATCTCGAAAATCCTTCTCAGAACCTGATACGTCAAATATCATATTTTGAATCAAATTTTCATCAAATTAAAAATAACTAAATTATTAAAATCTAATGTCTCCACTAGGATCAATTCGTCGACAGCCTCCCGATTTTCGAATTAACCCATGGACACCCTAATTTTATTTTTATTTTTATTGCTAATTTTTTTTTTTAATAATAAATTAATTCCATAAATCCTATGATCTAGAGAGAGAAAGAGAGAGAGAGAGAGCAAAGAGAGTTTCTCTCTCTCAGCCCCTTTTTTTTTTTCTTTTCTTTTTCTTCTTTTTCTTTTGTTTTTCTTCTTTTTCTTTTGTTTTTCTTCTTTTTCTTCTTTTCTTCTTTTTTTTTTTTCTTCTTCTTCTTCCCGCACCGGAACAGAGGACTCTTGTCCTCAGGCCTCAATCGGCCGTTCGGGCCGTGGCTGCCACGGCGGAGGCCGGCGGCCGACGGGCCATCTCCCCCGGTCATGGAGGGAACAGGGCCGGCGGTCAATCCCGATCGCCGGCGCTGGGGATTTCAAGGAAAATAAGCCAAAAAAACAGAGTCTGTTCCCGACCAAAAATCAGCGACGCTCGTCGCCGGCCACCGCGCACAAACACACGGGGGAAAGAGGAAGGAAGGGAGGAAAAAGTGAAGGACTTACCACGACCTCCTGGGACCTCGTCGGAGAGAAAACACGGCAAGGAACCAACTGCGCCCGCGGCTCTTCTTCGGGAAAATCGGAGAGAAAGAGGGGAAGAAAAGACCGATGAATCGATTCTAAAGAGAGGGGGTCTTCTTATAGGAATTCCTAGGACTCCGAGGGGTCTTAGGAATTCGATCTTTGCTCGGATTTCGCCGTAGAAGGAGACTCCCATCGGGAGTCTTCTTCCCGATTTTGAATTCCCCTGTTTCCTATTTTTTTTTTTTTCATTTTGGGCTTTGTGGGCTGAAACGGGTTTGGGCTATAACATTCTTCACCCCTAAAAAGAAATTTCGTCCTCGAAATTTTTCATACCTGTAGTCTCGAAGAGCTGGGGATATTTTTGCTTCATTTCTTCCTCTAGCTCCCAAGTAGCTTCTCTTTCTGAATGCCGACTTCACTGTACCTTGACATAAGGAATGTTGCGACGTCTCAGCACCTGTTCTTTACGGTCTACGATCTGTATCGGGTATTCTTCATATGTTAGATCCTTCCTGGCTTGTACTGGTTCAAGTTCCACGATGTGACTTGGATCTGGTAAATATTTCTTTAACATAGAAACATGAAAAACATTATGTACTCCTGCAAGTGAAGGGGGTAAGGCAAGTCGATAAGCCACCTCACCAATTCTTTCCAAAATCTCAAACGGACCCACATATCTGGGATTCAATTTACCACGAATGCCAAATCTTGAGATTCCTTTTGAAGGAGATACTTTGAGAAACACATGGTCACCGACTTGAAATTCTAATTTCCATCTCCTGTTGTCTGCATAGCTTTTCTGTCTACTTTGTGCTGCCTGAAGTCAATCTTTAATTAATTGAATCTTCTCAACTGCTTGTTGAACAAGTTCGGGACCCAATACTCTTCGCTCACCGACATCATCCCAGTGAATCGGTGATCGACATCTTCTACCATATAAAGCTTCGTAAGGTGCCATACCAATGCTAGCCTGATAACTGTTATTGTAAGCGAACTCAATCAAAGGTAGATGCTCATCCCATGAACTCTTCATATCCAAAATACAGGTTCTCAACATATCTTCTAAGATCTGAATAGTTCTCTCTGACTGACCATCAGTCTGTGGATGAAAAGCTGTACTGAAGTTCAATTTTATTCCTAATGCCTTGTGTAAGCTCTTCCAAAATTGTGATACAAATCTGGTGTCTCGATCTGATACGATGGTCACTGGAATTCCATATAACCTTACAATTTCTTTCATATATAACTTTGCTAGTCTTTCCAAGGTAAATCCAACTCTAATTGGAAGAAAGTGTGCAGACTTTGTCAATCAGTCCACAATCACCCAGGCTGCATCATTTTTACTGGGAGTCTTTGGTAGTCCAGTTACAAAATCCATAATGATATGTTTCCACTTCCAAACTGGAATATCGAGAGGTTGAAGTAGTCCCGCCGGTCTCTGATGTTCAGCTTTAACTTGTTGACACACCAAACATTGAGCCACGAATTGAGCGATCTCTCTCTTCATATTATTCCACCAATATATTTCTTTTAAGTCTCTATACATCTTGGTACCTCCCGGATGAACTGTATAACCGGTCTGATGTGCTTCCTGAAGTATTTCATGCTTGAGTGCTGAAACATTGGGTACGCAAATCCTGTTGTCGAACCTTAACGAATCATCTTCATGTATCTTGAATTCAGATTGAACACCAGCTTCCACTGAATCTCTTATTTTCATTAGTTGTGGATCATTATTCTGGGCAACTGTAATTCTTTCTATGAGTGTTGGCTGAACCCTCAAGTTGGCTAACCGTACTGTTGAGTTATATATTCGGATGTCTAATTCCAATTTTCTTATATCCTTTAACAATTGACTTTGGTGGGTGATTAAAACCGCCAAATTTTCCACAGATTTCCTACTAAGGGCATCAGCAACAACATTAGCTTTTCCCGGATGATAATGGATTGTTAAATCATAATCCTTTAATAGTTCTAACCACCTTCTCTGTCTCATGTTTAATTCTTTCTGTGTAAAAATATACTTCAAACTCTTATGATCAGTAAACACTTCACACTGCACACCGTATAAGTGATGTCTCCAAATTTTTAGGGCAAAAATCACTGCAGCTAATTCCAAATCATGTGTCGGATAATTTTGTTCATATGGTTTCAGTTGTCTTGAGGCATAGGCTACTACCTTACCATGTTGCATCAATACACATCCGAGTCCCTTTTTAGATGCATCACTATAAATTGTGAAACCTTCATCTCCTGTTGGTATAGTAAGGATAGGGGCTGACACTAATCGTTGTTTTAATTCTTGAAAACTCTGTTCACAAACTTCAGACCACTCGAATTTAATCCCTTTTTGAGTAAGACGAGTCAAAGGTGCAGCTATGCGGGAAAATCCTTCTACAAATCGTCTATAATACCCTGCCATTCCCAGAAAACTTCGAATCTCAGAAATATTTGTTGGTCTGTTCCACTGCATCACAGCTTCCACTTTTGCTGGATCCACAGAAATTCCATCTTTAGATACGATGTGTCCTAAAAAGGCTATTTTGTCCAACCAAAATTCACACATCTTAAATTTGGCATAAAGTTTTTCTTTCCTCAATATTTGAAGTACACACCGTAAATATTCTTCATGCTCCAATTTACTTCTTGAATATATCAGGATATCGTCAATAAATACGACAACAAATTTATCAAGATAAGATTTGAATATTCTGTTCATTAAATCCATAAAGGCTGCTGGAGCATTGGTTAACCCAAAAGGCATCACTAAAAATTCATAATGTCCATAACGAGTTCTAAATGCCGTCTTTGGTATGTCCTCGGTTTTAAATTTTTAACTGATGATATCCTGACCGAAGATCAATTTTAGAAAAGACTTGTGCACCTTGCAGCTGATCAAACAAATCATCAATTCGGGGTAGAGGATACTTATTTCTGATAGTATTTTTATTCAATTCTCTATAGTCGATACAGAGTCTCATACTACCATCTTTCTTCTTCACAAATAAGACTGGAGCTCCCCAAGGAGATACACTAGGCCTTATAAAATCTTTATCCAATAAATCTTGTAATTGATCTTTTAACTCCTTTAATTTCATAGGGGCCATTCTGTAAGGAGCTTTAGAAATCGGATTGGTATTAGGTGCCAACTCAATAGTAAATTCAAGTTCTCTATCTGGAGGTAGTCCGACTAAATCATCAATGAATACATCCAAAAATTTATTTACGATAGGAATATCCTGTAACTTCAATTCATCATGTTCTTTATTCTTTATTGATACTAGGTAACCTCTACATCCCTTTCTTATCATCTGTCTAGCTTGTTCAGGTGAAATAATACGTGGAGGGGTGGTTCCTGTACTTCCATCAAAACTAAAAGTTAATTCTCCCGGTATGTGAAAATTCACTCTCTTTCCATGACAATCCACAGAGGCATGATATGTAGCCAGCCAATCCATTCCTAGAATGACATCGAAATCATGCATATCCAGGACCACCAAATCTGTCGATAATTTTCTTTCTCCTATCTTAATACTACAGGACTTGCACACACTTTCGGTACTCAAAATACCACCTACTGGTGTCTCAACATATAATTTGGTTTCCATGGGTTCACAACCTATATCATGCTGTCTAATAAAAGTAGTGGATATAAAGGAGTGTGTAGCACCAGAATCAAACAAAACTGAAGCATGAATACCAGATACAGGAATGGTACCTATCACCACAGCATTGGAGGCCTAAGCATCTTGTTGTGTGAGGGCATAGATTCTTCCTTGAGTTTTCGGCCTTTGACCTCCGTCCTTTGCTTGTGTTGATCTATTTTCGTCCATCTGTGGACAATCTGCAATCTTGTGTCCTTTCTGGCCACATCTAAAACACGAACCAGTATTCCATGGGCAATTAGAAGTCTCATGCTCTCTTCGGCCACATCTCGAACATTTAGCTGTCTCATTCTCACGATTCTTATCAGTTGCTGGCTTCTTTGCTGGAACCTTATTGTTCTGGTTTCGTCCTTGAGTTCCACTAAATCTATTTCTCTTCTTCTGATTCCGTTCACGCTCCGCATGAGCTTCATTAGCTTCTCTCTCAATTATTAGAGCTTTGTTCACAACTGAGGCATAGGTATTTAGCTCATAGGGTACAATCTGTCTCCTGATTTCTGTCTTCAGTCCCATTTCAAATTTATGTACTCTATCTTGCTCAATTTCAACTAGTCTTGGAATAAATTTGGCTAACTCCGTGAATTTGGCTTCATATTCTGCAACGGATCTGTTATCCTGTCTCAGGTGAATGAACTCCTGTTCTTTCTGTATTCTGACACTTCGGGAAAAATACTTGTCAAAGAATTCATCTCGAAATCTCTCCCAAGTGAGTGGTATCCCATCGTGCTCATATTTTTGTTCCAGTATACGCCACCAGTTGTATGCCTCGCCTTGTAACAGATATGCTGTATAGCGGATCTTCTCTTCATCTTGGCATTCTTGCACGGTGAAGGCCTTCTCCATTTTCATAATCCAGTTATCTGCTTCTTGTGGCTCGATGGTCCCTTTGAAGGCTGGAGGGGCTAGCTTCTTAAATTTGATGATATTGTTTCTTTGCATCGGATGTTCTCCATGTCCAGGTGCCGGTGGAAAATGCTGATGTGGCTGTGCATGTTGTTGTTGAAGTAACTGTTGTTGTGTTTGAACTACTCCGATCAGAGTTTGCATTAATTGAGTCATGTTCGGCTCCTGTGCTGTCGGAGTATTTCTGGTAGGATCATGGATTCCCTCCTGCTGAGTTGTACCGCTGTTTAATTGGGGAGTATTATCGCCAAGTGGATTTGATGTCCCTCCTACCGTTCCTTGAGTATTCCTCGCTCGTCGTGGAGGCATATTGACCTATGTTAGATTTGAGATAATAACTTATCCTTAATAAGGTTATAACTTGTGACAAGTCAAAACATAATTTTCATAACTTAACCTTTCAATTTCCTAATGTCTACCCATCACTCACTTTATTCTACATGTCTCTATCTATCTACTTATGCTCTGATACCATATTAATTGTCACGCCCCCGACCCGAGATTTGAATCGAGGGTCATGGCAACCGCCGCATACTTATAGAATACTTTTTCCATAAGCATGCAAGGCATCTCATCATGATATCTTCACAAACAGTTAAATAAATTTTTCTTCATTCAATAATCAAACCTTGGTTCAAATAACAAATCAAAACTAAGTGTTCAAAAGAAAGTAACTGTCTGCCAAAGTCAACACTAAAATAAAACTAAAAGTCTTGAATCAATTCTGAGAAAAATCATAAATCAATGAGTCAACTCCATCTCTAATCGCTCTCCCAACCGAAAACCCGCATCATGCTAATTTTCCGGATCTGTAAGAAAAACATAAAACTTATCATGAGCTAAATAGCCCAGTAAGCAGTGTATACCTTTAACTGAATAATCAGGCAAATAATACTATGCATCACAAATCAATATGTAATTTCATGAAATCATAATCATACTGTCAATCATATAAAAGTCAATTCATCATAATTTTCAATTATGCTTTTCTTCTTAAATTCATCAATTTCTTAAATTCTTCTTACCAACCATGACTATGACCACATTATCCCTGTGGCAGGGTCATAATACCGCGTATCTGCTTGCGGTGGGCTGCGAATCATCTGACAGCCAAGTCCTTTGGAACCACTGGTCTAACTGGCGGTTTTGTCGCTGGTCTATCTGGCGACATGTCGCTGGTCTTACTGACGACGTAAACCCTCAGGACAATCAATTGCCAACGTATATGCCTCCATTGGCGGGGTCCTCAACACAGTCAGGTTGTCAATTTCATATTGTCTTCCAATTCATATATTATTTTCAAGAATAATAAAATTAATTGATATTCGAATCAAATCAATTATAACATTCTTTGAGATCATATATCATCAAAATAATTATTCCACAAATAACTTCAATCATAAATAATTTTCTACAATTAACTTTCATCATAAATAATTTTCAACAATTATTTCAATAAATAATTACAATCGCAAGCATGCATAAATTTATTTAATTCATAATTTACCAGATAAATTCAGTAAAAGTAAACACTACTTACCTCAAAAGAAAGTCCAAACTAAAAATTCTAGGGATCTCGAAAATCCTTCTCAGAACCTGATACGTCAAATATCATATTTTGAATCAAATTTTCATCAAATTAAAAACAACTAAATTATTAAAATCTAATGTCTCCACTAGGATCAATTCATCGACAGCCTCCCGATTTTCGAATTAACCCATGGACACCCTAATTTTATTTTTATTTTTATTGCTAATTTTTTTTTTAATAATAAATTAATTTCATAAATCCTATGATCTAGAGAGAGAAAGAGAGAGAGAGAGCAAAGAGAGTTTCTCTCTCTCAGCCCCTTTTTTTTTTTTTCTTTTCTTTTTCTTCTTTTTCTTTTCTTTTTCTTCTTTTTCTTTTCTTTTTCTTCTTTTTCTTCTTTTCTTCTTTTTTTTTTTCTTCTTCTTCTTCCCGCGCCGGAACAGAGGACTCTTGTCCTCAGGCCTCAATCGGCCGTTCGGGCCGTGGCTGCCACGGCGGAGGCCGGCGGCCGACGGGCCATCTCCCCCGGTCATGGAGGGAACAGGGCCGGCGGTCAATCCCGATCGCCGGCGCCGGGGATTTCAAGGAAAATAAGCCAAAAAAACAGAGTCTGTTCCCGACCAAAAATCGGCGACGCTCGTCGCCGGCCACCGCGCACAAACACACGAGGGAAAGAGGAAGGAAGGGAGGAAAAAGTGAAGGACTTACCACGACCTCCTGGGACCTCGTCGGAGAGAAAACACGGCAAGGAACCAACTGCGCCCGCGGCTCTTCTTCGGGAAAATCGGAGAGAAAGAGGGGAAGAAAAGACCGATGAATCGATTCTAAAGAGAGGGGGTCTTCTTATAGGAATTCCTAGGACTCCGAGGGGTCTTAGGAATTCGATCTTTGCTCGGATTTCGCCGGAGAAGGAGACTCCCATCGGGAGTCTTCTTCCCGATTTTGAATTCCCCTGTTTCTTATTTTTTTTTTTTTTTCGTTTTGGGCTTTGTGGGCTGAAACGGGTTTGGGCTATAACAAGTCGTCTCTCCACATTCAACCGTTCGCCGCTCCTATGCTTTGACGAGAGTGAACGCAAGTTTTGGCTCAGCTCTCCTGGTAAGAATCAATCTCCAGGTGCCTGGAAGCTCCATCTCTAGCAACCTGGATCTGCCTCTTCTGTAAAGGATGCGCCCGGTGCCGACGATCGCCGACGGCAACACAACTCTGAGTCCCAAACTATTGGCGATAGCTCATCCCTACTCTCTGACAAGGGTTTGGACCTCTCAACCACCTTGTACCGCCTCGTTCAAGCCTATACTCTCCACATCCTAACACCTAGTCTTTTTATATCCCCCAAACGTCCCCTCCCCATGCATCTCATCACCAACGACCACCCCAACACCTCATCATCTAACTTTTGGTCCGTCTCCAACGTCTACCAGTCGACCCTATTTTCAAAATTCAAAATTTCTCTTCCAAATGATTTGGCCTACTCCCCTATTCATACTGCCCCAAAAACACAACCCGTACAGACTACAGCCCCTACCATAATTGAGACCATTCCAACGCATTCACTTCTTATCAAAACGGTCACTCCCTCGTTCCCAGAACCTATCCCTGTCTCCAAAGTCTTTTCAACATCGATGCGAGCCCTCTCGAAGAACTCTAACGAGATACCTCTCAACTCCCCTCGACTTCCAATCCTTGCAAGCTAACCCCGAGACTCCAGGCTAAAAAACTGAAAGCTCTTGGACACATCAATAGCAGTCTGAACGACCAAGATGTGCTCTTCGTCAATTCGCTCACTCCTGCAGAGATCATCAAGTACTCCAAACTGTGTGGTGTCACAGTTTCCATTGAAGGGAGCATTCTGAAGCTCCGCCAGATGGAGCTCTTGAGGTGCCGGAATCTTGCAGCCACCAAGGTTTCTTAAAATGTTGTCTAGTGCCTGCAAATGGTGTGGAGGTCCCTTATATCTGCCCCAGTAATGGTAACAGCTTGTTTTTGGTCAGCATCAGCAATGGTGGCAATTTTTTGGTGTTTATTGCGGCCCTCTAATCCTATTCTTATTCAACCGTTAGCTTTTCTAAATCTAGGCAATTATGTTTGCTTAACTTTTGGTCACAAGCTATTTTATTTCTACTATGCAAGAAATCCTCCACAGTTGAAGTACTTTAATTTCATCTGTGTTCTCACTTCCTACTAGTTGTTGTTTCTTCTTCATCTTCTATGACAATATTATTCTGAAATGTCAGAGGATTGGGCAGACCAAAGAAGAGAGGAGTTATTAAAAACATAGTCAAGCAGTCCAAATGCACATTCGTTTGTTTTCAAGAAACTAAGTTGGAGAATATAAACCCTTCACTTGTCAGATCTACCTGTGGCGTATTTTTATCTGAATGGCATTACAAACCCGCCAATGGATCTTCTAGCGGTTTGCTAACTTGTTGGGACCCAACCTCTGTTATTGGAGCTCCTGCTCACACGGGGGACTTCTGCATCACTTTCTGTTTCACTTGGATTAATAATGGATTCAAATGGTTCCTCACCAATGTTTACGGCCCTCAACATTGTTACGACCACTATAACCTTTTTGATGAACTCCATTTCATCAAGTCAAATTTTTTGGATCCTCGGTGGTGCTAAGAGATTTTAATATTGTTGAATTTTTTATAGGTGCTAGTGCGTATGAATTTCAAAATTTTTTTAAATCCAAAATGTAATGAAAAATTAGATTAAAATATTTTTAATCTAAGCATATATTCATCATATTAAAGTACCTATAGATCTAGTTTATATGTTGAAATTAACATAAATTGATTTTAGAAATAACAAATGAAAGTCTATAATCAATTCACATACTTAAATCGTTTTTCGTTTACTTCAAACCTATAATTGAGGTTAAATACAATACAATCTCAGGATCTGAGGCCTGAATAGATTTTCAATCACAAGTATCCTGTCTTTACGAATATTCACAGGGTCGGTCTGAACCGATTCTCTTGACTCCTGCTTGCTTGAACCAAAAGTCTGAATAGGCTTGAACGAAGCCTGGATAGGGAAAAATCCTTTGTCAACTCTTTTGATCTTTCTTTCTTGATTCTTGAAGAAATCAAAAATCTTTCTTGATCTCTCAACTAACCAAGAAGAACGACAACTAAAATGTGGTTGTAACTAACTCTTAACAAACTTGAGATGTGTTGGGTATAAAATACCCCCAGCAGAAGTTTGCAAAAGGCTGACCCTTCCAGGGCTCTTCCGGCTTCCGACCTTGTGTGGCGTCTTTCTGAACTCCCTCGACCGTCCGAGCTTCCATAATACCATCTGGACTTCTCCGATAATGAGCTCCTCCATTTATGTACCGGGCTGCTCCAAATGATTTTCGAGCTTCATTATCAGCCGACTTTTTACAGTGATTGGCTACCCTCTGAATCTCTTCCAGACTTCTTCCTGCCACGAACGATTTTACTCCGAACTTCTTTCGGACTTCATCAATGTCCAAGCTTCTCCAACGGCAGGACTTCTACAGTAACCAGACTTCATCCAAGTTTCTACGACGGTCGACCGCCTTCCGGATTTCATCCGAGCTCCTACAAGAACCGGATCTGTACCCCGAACTTTTATTGCAAGCGGACTTTATCCGAGCTCCTACAAGAGTCGGACTCCATCCGAACTTCTACAGTGGATGGATCACAGACGAACTCCTACAACGGACGAGCTCCACTAGCCGGATCTCTACTCTGAACTTCTTTCGGACTTTGTCAATGACCGAGCTTCTCCAGCAGCGGGACTTCTACAATAAGAAGTCTCCATCCAAGCTTCCACGACAACCGGTCTTCATCCGAGCTTCTACAATAAGTGGACTCCTTTCAAACTCCTACAAAAGTCGGACTCCGTCCGAACTTCTACAGCAGAATTGAATGCTGGACTCCTCCAACGTTCGACCTTTCACAGTGTCCTCAAGACTCCTCCAGTGGACAAACCTCCACGATGCTATCCGAACTCCACTGTCGGACGACCCCCTGCCGGATTCCTCATGAAACTGGATCTCTCCGACGGACAATCTTCAGACGAGCTTCCACATCAGGCAAATCCCAGACGGACTTCTCTGGTAATCGGACTTCTACCGGACTTCACCAACAGAAAGTTTTCGTCCGAGCTTCTACAGCAGATGACTCTCGCCTGTAGCATCAGCGCCCAAGGCATCCGACAATAGTAGACTCATCAGCAATCTCGAAAATATCCGAGCTTCTCCTGGATTGCTGAGAAAGAGAGCCATTCTGCTCCATCAGACGTCCCAACTGAGCTTCAATCGTCAGGCCCGAACTCTCTGGTAAGTCACGACAATGGCCACTACCCTACTCCACTCTCTGTAACGGATTCTGTGTGGCTCCACCACTCTCTGGCAAGTCGCGACAACGGACACCACTCCACTCTCCATAACAAACTCCATGTGACGCTGAACGGCCCCCTGACGCCACTACTCTCCGTAACAAACTCTGTGTGGCCCCGAACGGCCCACTACCAGGTGGTTACAAATGTCGCTGTCAATCAGTTACGCTCTTCGTCTATAAAAAGGGACCCCCAGATACGTTCTTCTCTAAGCTCTAAACTCTATCTCGAAACTTTGCCAAAATCTCATTTGAGTGCTCTATTTCTGTTGAAACAGAGTATTGACTTGAGCGTCGGAGGGTCTTGCCAGGGCACCCCCAACTCCGATTTAGACTTTCCTTGCAGGTCTCGACGGCGGACGCGATCCCCTCGACTCCGGCGTCGATAGAATTCTGCACCAACAGAATTGGCGCTAGAGGAAGGGCTGTGTCTTCGCAGTACCCTTGCTCTTAAAGGAGTACTCAATGGGACTATCTTCGGTCATCTTCTCCGACATCTTCTTCTCCTTCTCCTGTAAGATCTCCACCTGATGCCTCCCCGAAAGGCATCCACCAGGTGATCCACGACCTCCGCAGTCAGATCCCAGCGAGATTCGCAAGCTCCGACTTCGTCTCCAGTTTTTCAGGCTCCTCCTCTGACAATGGCAGTCGGCATGGAGCAGTTTGACTTGCTGGTTCAGCAGGTCAGGGGCCTTATCGAAGTAGTGCAGGTCATACAGCAGTAGCCGCAACAGCCACAGGCATCGGTGTGGCTGGAAAGAGCAGCGTCGGAGTTTCAGAATCCGACGACCGGACGGGCCACTTGGGCCAATCATCCTATCTTCCCTGAAAAGGGGAAGCAGATGGCGGAGAGCCCTCCGTCCGATCATGATTCCACCCCCGGAGGGTCCCTACCTCCATTCTACCAGAAGACCCTCGAGACTCACAGTCGAGAGGACCTCCTGGATCAAAGATTCCAAGAAATAAACTGGCGGATCGAGGAGCTCATCAGACAAGGTTGGCTCGACAGATTTATCCGACACCGACCTGAAGGTAGGGAGGATCGATCGAGGGTCCTACCACAGCTAGAGCCGTCAAGGAGGGAGGAATAGCCTGAAGATCGACCTCCAACCGGGATCGTCAACACCATCTCTGGAGGACCCTGACGGGGAGCAGCTAGTGGATCGATCGTACCGCCCAAGCGACAGAGGACTGAAGAGTCTATAACCTTTACTGAAGAAGATGTCCGAGAGATTCAATTCCCACATAATGATGCGGTTGTAGTTTTTTTAAATATTGCTGACTATGATGTATGCCGTATTCTTGTTGATAGTGAAAGCTTGGCCGATATTTTATTTTACGATACATTCTCAAAAATATCCATTCTGGATGGTCGATTAGGGTCGATAAACTCTCTGTTGGTAGGGTTCACTGGCGATGCTGTGCCTGTGGAAGGGGTAATAACTTTAACCGTGGTTGCAGGCCGGTACCCAAAGCAATCGAGAGCGCAGGTGGATTTTCTAGTAGTAAGGGTGCCATCTGTCTACAATGCAATAGTCGGCCGACCTGGCCTCAACGCCCTCCGAGTTATGGTGTCGACCTACCACTTGAAGCTGAAATTTCCTACTAGTCAAGGAGTCGGAGAGGTCAGAGGAGATCAAGCCCTGGCATGATACTGCTATAACATAGCCCTTCAGAGAAAGGGACAGTCCGACCCCTGTTCGGTTGATGGATTGGACACTCGCGATGACCTTACTGAAGAACGGGGTGAGTCAATTGAAGATCTTGTCTCAATTCCTTTGAACGATGGGAATGAGGAGCATGTGGTGAAGATCGGCTCTAACCTAGGAGAAGAGGTACGGACACAGCTCATTAATTTCCTACAAAAGAATGTGGATGTTTTCGCTTGGGTCCCGACGGACATGCCAAGGATTGATGCGGGAGTCATGGAACATCGCCTGGCTGTTGATCCCAAACATCGACCGACGAAGGAAAAAATCTGAAGTCATGCACCGGAAAGACAAGTGGCAATAGCTGAGGAAGTTGATAAACTCCTGAAGGTCGGGTTCATCAGAGAAGTCAACTACCCAAACTGGGTCTCCAATGTAGTTCTCGTCAAGAAGGCGAACGGTAAGTGGAGGATGTGTGTAGACTTCAAAAAGCTAAACAAAGTCTGCCCGAAGGACAGTTACCCTCTGCTCAGAATTGATCAATTAGTGGATGCAACCTTGGGCCATGAGCTTATTACTTTCATGGATGTATTTTTCAGCTACAATCAAATTAGGATGGCACCAGAGGATGAAGAAAAAACTGCTTTTATTACTAACTGTGGTCTTTATTGTTATAGGGTCATGCCTTTTGGCCTAAAAAATGCAGGGGTGACCTACCAATGGCTGGTGAACAAGATCTTCAAAGAGCAGATCGACAGCAACATGGAGGTCTACGTGGACGATATGCTTGTAAAAAACAAATCCATAAAGAACCACGTCGCTGACCTTGAGGAGACCTTCAGCGTCCTCCAAAAATATAAGATGAAGCTGAACCCGATCAAATGCACTTTTGGGGTAACGTCAGAAAAATTTTTGGGCTTCATGGTGTCGGGGCACGGGATCGAGGCAAATCCGAAAAAGATTTGTGCCATCCAGAAAATGACCGTCCCGAAGTCAATAAAGGAAGTTCAGTGCCTTACTAGGAGAGTAGCAGCTCTGAACCGCTTCATCTCAAGGTCGGCCGAACGATGCCTGCCCTTCTTTCAGACCCTCAAGCAGCCGAAGAACTTCTATTGGACCACTGAATGTCAGCAAGCATTCAAAAAATTAAAGAGCTACCTCGGCTCACCCCCGCTATTGGCAAAGCTCGAACCTGAAGAGGAGTTGTTCCTGTACCTGACGGTCTCCCCTGTGGCTCTTGTAGCAGTCTTGGTTAAGGAAGAAGCAAAAATTCAACGGTCGATCTACTACATCAGCCGAGTATTGAGAGACGCCGAAATCAGGTATACTAAGTTAGAGAAACTAACTTATGCCTTGTTGATTGCAGCTCGAAGGCTCCGACCTTACTTTCAAGGGCACACCATAACACTGCTCACCGACCAGCCGATCAAGATGGTTCTGCATCGAGCGGATGCTTCCAGAAGGATAACGAAATGGACAGTCGAGCTCACGGAATTCGACATCAACTATCAACCTCGGCCGATGATTAAAGCTCAGATATTAGCAGACTTCATAGTGGAGTGCACTATTCCGGAAGAGGCCGAACTTGAACAAGGTGAAGCCGACAACTCAGGGCTCCAGTCGAATTCTCCTGAGAAAGAACGAATCTCCCTGATAGTTTTTGGGCTCTCTACGTGGACGATTCCTCCAACATGTCAGGCACAGGTGCAGGCCTGATCTTGGTTATTCCAGAAGGAATTATTGTGGAGTACGCGCTGCGCTTTGAATTTTCTGTGACAAATAATGGAACAGAATATGAAGCTCTGATTGCAAGATTGAGGATCGCCAAAGAGTTAGAAGTAGATCGGCTTCAAGTCTACAGTGACTCTCAATTGGTGGTGGGACAAGTCAGCGAAAACTATGAAGCTCGGGAGGATAGTATGGCTAAGTACCTCGAAAGGTGAAAGAGATAGTCTCTGCCTTCGGTAGCTTTGACATCAAGCAGATTCCAAGAGCAGAAAATATTAGGGTCGACCTTCTCTCTAAGTTGGCTACACTGGCTCCGGCTGAACTGCCCAAGGATGTCTTCTTCGAGGTTCTGAAGTGTCCAAGTACGGAAGAACCGCAGCTTGTGATGGAGATCAACCATGAACCCAGCTGGATTGACTCACTGGTTGCATACCTCAAGGATGGGGTTCTTCCTCTTGATGCAAAAGAAGCTCGAAAGCTTAGGAACCAGGCCTCCCGATATATTCTTTATGAAGGCAAGCTGTACAAGAGGTCATACTCTTTGCTCCTTTTGAAATATCTCCGGCCTTCTGAGGCCGACTTCGCCTTATGGGAGGTACATGAGGGAGTCTGCAGAAGTCACCTGGGGTCCAGATTTTTATCCCACAAGCTACTCCGACAAAGCTATTACTGGCCTACCATGTACCACGACTTCATCGAATATGTCAGAAGGTATGATCGGTGTCAGAGATATGCAAATATCCAAAGGCAACCCACCTCCGAACTTACACCCTTGAGTGCCCCATGACCGTTTGCACAATGGGGGATGGATATCCTCGGACCTTTTTTCATGGCATCCAGGCAGCGAAAGTTCCTCTTGATGGTAATTGACTACTTCACCAAGTGGGTCGAAGTTGAACCTTTGGCAAAAATTACAGAAGCTAAGGTGCAGGACTTCGTTTGGAAGTCAATTGTCTGTAGGTTCGGCCTACCCAGAACTCTCATTACTGATAATAGGCAACAATTTGCTGGGGCAAGATTTCCTGAATTTTGTGAGGACTTAAACATCTCCCACAACTTCACGTCAGTAGCCCATCCGCAAGCAAACGGTAAAGCCGAGGTTACTAACAGGACTTTGCTGCAAGGGATCAAGGTGAGACTTAAAAGAGCAAAGGAAACTTGGGCAGATGAGCTTTATCATGTGTTGTGGGCATACCGAACTACCCAAAGACTGCCCACGGGGAGACCCCCTTTGCCTTAGCCTTCGGAATAGAAGCTGTGATCCCGATCGAACTCAAACTCCCGTCGGCACGAGTTGTGGCATTCGACGAGCAGCGCAACTCACAGGATCTCAAAGCCAACCTCGACTTATTAGAAGAAAAGCAGGAGACAGTTCAAGTTCAGATGGCCGCCTACAAGCAGAAAGTGACCCTCTACTACAACTCCCGAGTCAAGAGCAAGGCCTTCAGAGCGGGGGACTTAGTACTTCGGCGAGCCGCTGTCTCACAGCATCAAAATCAAGGGAAACTCGCCCCTAACTGAGAAGGCCCGTATGAAGTCAGGGAGGTGGTTCGGCCCGGAACATACTATTTGAAAGAGCTTGGAGGAGCAGACCTTTCGCGACCATGAAATTTGGAAAATCTATGAATTACTACCGATAACTTTGCCTTAAATAAAAGTTTCTTTTATATTCGCATATCTTTTCTTTTGGTATGAGCTTATAACGACAGGGAGTAGCTCCTTCAGACAATCGAAATTAAGCATGTCGGAAACAAGAGGAAAACCTCATCCTGACATGAACGAAGGCCCGATTATATAGAGACCGGATGGAGAGAGAGGCCCTTGCAATGGCCCTTATGTGCCCCCACAGTCATATTAGGAACAGGAGGAGAACCTCGTCCTAACATGAGCAAAATCGAAGGTCTGATTATTTAGAGACCGGATTGGGGGAGAGGCCCTTGCAACGGTCCTTATGTGCCCCCACAGCCATGTTAGGAACAGGAGGAGAACCTCATCCTAACATGAGCAAAGTCGAAGGCTCGATTATTTAGAGACCGGATGGAGGGAGAGGCCCTTGCAACGACCCTTATATGCCCCCACAGCCATGTTAGGAACAGGAGAAGAACCTCATCCTAACATGAGCAAAGTCAAAGGTTCGATTATTTAGAGATCGATGGGGAGAGAGGCTCTTGCAACGGCCCTTATGTGCCCCCACAGTTATGTTAGGAACAGGAGGAGAACCTCGTCCTAATATGAGCAAAGTCGAAGGCCTGATTATTTAGAGACCGGATGGGGGAAGAGGTCCTTACAATGACCCTTATATGCCCCCACAGTCATGTTAGGAACAAGAGGAGAACCTCGTCCTAACATGAGCAAAGTCGAAGGCCCGATTATTTAGAGATCGAATGGGGGGAGAGGCCCTTACAACGATCCTTACGTGCCCCCACAGCCGACCTCATCCTAACATGAGCAGAAATTGATTGTGGCAGGAACAGGAGGAGAACCTCATCCTGACACAAATGAAGATCTGGTCATTTGAGATCGGATGAAGGAAAAAGTCTCTCAGCAACTCCTCTACACCCCTACAATCCCGTTAGGAGCAGAAGGAAAAACCCTCGCCCTAACATAAAAAATAAGAAGAAAAAGCGACAAGCTACACCAAAAAAAATAATAATAAATGAACTACATCCGAGGTCCAAGGGATCTCGTCTCAACGAGGAAGAAAATCTTTGTCGAAAATCTCCAGTCCCTAAGGGCGAATCAATACAGCGATGACCAAGAATCTTCAAACAACGCCGACATCGAATAAGATGGAAGACAAAAGAAGTTTGGTAAACGACAACTTAATGCAAGAAGGGATAAGGTAACGAAAAATTTTCTTTTCATTTCATTAGTAAAGTGTGCGTTACAAAGCCTTTGAAGGCCAAAAAAAAAGAGCAACAAGAAAGAAAAGAAATACATAGAACAAAAAGCAAAAAAGCTCTAAGGAAGCTCGGCTTCATCAGACTTCGAACTCTCGATTCCAGCCATCATCGAAGATTGCTTTAAGTACCGGACTTCTTCTTCCAGTCCCCCTTCTTTCTTCCCTTCTGCGGATCGAAAGTACTCGCAGTCGAAGATGTACCACAAGCACGGGCTCTGGGCGATCAAGGCGAAGCACGTCGGATCTGTCTCTTCTACCCTCGCCTTCTTCCGACCCAGAAGTTGCACGCCTTCCCTCTTGTGGGCCTTGAGACTCTTGGCTAACATCCGAGCCACGTCCGCGCCCATATCTGCAACGAAGAAGATCGGCACAGTTTAGAAACAGAGCCGCAAAAAAGAGGAGAGTTCTGGAGCTAACCTAGGCTGGTCTGAAGGATGCAGAGATGCAGAGATGGGGACGACTCGAAGAACGCCTAAGGCCGAGAAGGACGCTGAGGAAGAAGAAACTCTCAGGAAGAAGGAGGGACCGAAGAAACTCCCAGGCAAAGTGAGATCCCTGAAGGAGGGAGGCGGGTTTAAATAGGCGATGGGGTCCGGTGCAATAATGACTGCAGGTCTCCTCTGGCCGATCTATAACCGCCGTGTGGCCCACTACCGTGGCAGGCGGGAAAGTGCGACAACTGACAGAATCATTATTGCACCGTACCTAGAGCAGCACTCCAGCAAAAATTTCAAAAAAATTTTTCGGTCGCCTCGATTTGAAAAGACTCCAGCACCAGCGCGCCAAACGCCAAAATATCTAGAAACAACCAAGTACGAAATCGAGGGAGGCAACTTCGCTGTGAAAATTTTCTGTATTTCTTCATTCGAACCCGAACTCGAAAGTAGGGACTGGTGTTGGGTATAAAATACCCCACGAAGTTCTAAAAGGCCGACCCTTCCAGGGCTCTTCGGCTTCCGACCTTGTGTGGCGTCTTTCTGAACTCCCTCGACCGTCCGAGCTTCCATAATACCATCCAACTTCTCGATAATGAGCTCCTCCATTCATTACCGGCTGCTCCAAATGATTTTCGAGCTTCATTATCAGTCGATTTTCTACATGATGGCTACCCTCTGAATCTCTTCCAGACTTCTCCTACCACGATGACTTTACTCGAACTTCTTCGGACTTCATCAATGTCCGAGCTTCTCCAACCCAGGACATTTACAGTAACCAGACTCCATCCAAGTTTTATGACGGTCGACCGCCTTCGAATTTCATCCGAGCTTCTACAAGAACCGGATCTCTACCCCAAACTTTATTGTAAGCGGACTTCATCCGAGCTCCTACAAGAGTCGGACTCCATCCGAACTTCTACAGTGGATGGATCACAGATGAACTCCTACAACGGACGGGCTCCACCAGTCGGATCTCTACTCGAACTTCTTCTGGACTTCGTCAATGATCGAGCTTCTCCAGCAGCGAGACTTCTACAATAAGAAGTCTCCATCCGAGCTTCCACGACAACCGGTCTTCGTCCGAGCTTCTACAATAAGCAGACTCCTTTCAGACTCCTACAAAAGTCGGACTCTGTCCAAACTTCTACAACAGAATTGAATCCGGACTCCTCCAACGTTCGACCTTCTACAGTGTCCTCAAGACTCCTCCAGCGGACAAACCTCTACGATGCATCTGAACTCCACTGTCGGACGACCCCCTGTCGGATTCCTCATGAAATTGGATCTCTTTGACGGACAATCTTCAGACGAACTTCCACATCAGGTAAATCCCAAACGGACTTCTCTAGCAATCAGACTTCTATCGGACTTCACTAACAGAAAGTTCCCATCCGAGATTCTACAGCAGATGACTCCTGCCTGTAGCATCAGCACCAAGGCATCTGACAACAGTAGACTCGTCAGTAATCTCGAAAAATATCGAGCTTCTCCTGGATTGCTGAGACAGAGAGCCATTCGCTCCATCAGACATCCCAGCCGAGCTTCAACCGTCAGGCCCGAACTCTCTGGCAAGTCACGACAATGGCCACTACCCTACTCCACTCTCTGTAATGGATTCCACGTGGCTCACCACTCTCTGACAAGTCACGACAATGGACACCACTCCACTCTCCATAACAAATTCTACGTGGTCCTGAACGGCCCTCTGATGCCACTACTCTTCGTAACAAACTCCGCGTGGCCCCGAACGGCTCA